>NW_008703839.1:2226306-2388621 GCF_000326865.2 Helobdella robusta
TATAAAAACAGAACTCATTGAAAAACAATTAAATAAATAATATCAGGCGAAATTTCGATTGAATGTACCTACAAGCAAAATAACAGTCACTCCAATAAATTGAAAATTCATTCATTCATTCATTCATTCATTCATTCATTCATTCATTCATTCATTCATTCATTCATTCATTCATTCATTCATTCGATTGTTTGTTGTAAATAACAATCAGAATTGTTGACAACACTAAGTTGTTGATTTTAATTTCTCTTCTAAACTAATTTTTATTTCTAACAAACAGCTTTTTGAAACTCATCTGCAACATTGTTCCTGCTCGTGTTTGATTTCTTGTGAGTATACAAACACACACACACAAACACACACGCACACGACCACATAAACACAAACACCCACTCAAACACATATGATCACCCGCAAACAAACACATATCCATACAAAATTACATACACTCACAAGCACACATGTATACAAACATACCCACTTACGTGTTAATATCCACACAAACATACACACACTCACATGCACACACTCACACACACCGCCAAACAAACGTTCTCCAACAAGCATACCTCTCACAAAGAGATACGAGCAAACAGAAAACTGACATGAAGTGAACGCGATGACGAGATGATTCTTGCTTTGAATGTCTGCCAGAAATATCAGAAACAATGTAGAACATTCATTACCTAGAAAGGCAGCCGTGTGATGATGTGAATGCTTGTTTGCGGTGAGTTGTTGTGTGTGTTGGGAACGTGGTGATATTAAGGTGTGCGGTGTGTGGGGTGTGTTTGTGTCGTGAACGTGTGTGCGTGTGTGTGATATATGTAGAATATGATTACGATACGTGATGATTACATCACATATTATAGAAAAGACCCCAATAGGTGTTGACAAAAATATCGTAATTAATAATTTCCAGTCCGACTGTTGAAAAATTGAGTAATATCGTTGGGATAGTTGAAAAGATAATACTTAAAAGATAATAATAATTTAAAACACGCGTGAGGAATAATTTTGTACATGTTAATAATTGGTAGCTACAAAGGTCTACAATTCTGACACACAACATCCATGAATAACAGCAAGGCTTAAATCACACAACACAATTCCAAATCACAAGATTTACCAATGAAATCAGTAGACAGACAAACAGTAGGACAAACTACGATATTGAGAGTGAGACAGTAGGAACGAGTGGGACAAGAATCGAAAACGAGGACGTTGAACCAGCGGGATAATACAAAATACAAAATGCATAGAGCATTGGGTGAACGAGTTTAGTTAACTCTTGACTTTTGCATGGATGTTTCTCACGTTTTAATGAGTTAACAAATAATTTTATAAATTGTTTTATAAATTTTTATTTAATTATATTGCATTATATCTAATTTCAAATATCTTTGATTTTTGTTGAATTGCATATATAATTTTTAATTTACAAAATGGTTGTAAAGCGAGTTCGCCGAAACAAAATAAAGTTTCCCAAGTAAGATTAGAAATCATCAATATAGTATGGTAAAACATCAACATGACATGGTAGAGAACAAGTCAACTTGCGATGTACATAATATGGTTGACTTCATACGAAGAATGCATGTAACAAATGAGATTATTTAAATGGTTAATTCCATCATCATAATTTGTTGTGAGCACAACCATCTGTCATCCACATATCAATCAGTTAAATTGCAGCACAATGCAAACACATCCCTACAACACTCGCAGCAAAAAGTCTTTAAATAAAAATGTATCTTCAGTACACTTTTTAACAAGAAATTTAAATTTTTCAGACATACCGGTCGATCATCAAATATCCCAGCACACCGCTCCTTCAAACAACCTCACTCATCACCCTTGCACCCTCCAGTGTATCAACCGAATCAATCTGCAAATAACTATCAACACACACAAAAAAAATTAAAACCCAACAACTTTTAAAAAACATCCCAACCACCATTCTGACCAATCTGACTCCAGGAAGATAGAGCCCCGAGAAGACAACAGTAAGCAGTCTTTTTATTAAGTCAGTAAAACTCATTTGTTTTAACCAAAAATGGCTATTTTTACGAAAAAATTTTGTGATGAGAAAAAAAGGTCGTCAGCCGAAAATGTTGGCCCCCCGTCAAACGGTCAACATTGAAACATTTTCAAAAATTGCCCCTTTCCTGATCAACGTTTGAAAAATTGTAAAAATTTAGGCCCCTCCACTAAAGTTGCTTAGATCCGCCTCTGAACGTATAATTAATCAGAACTCACATCATAACATCATACATTTTATAATAAGACTGGGTGGGCATGCGATAGGGACCAACCAGTTGGAGAGAGACGAGTTAACTGGTGGGCTCCAAAGGGCAAGGTCTCCTCGTAAATAACATGAGAACATCTGCGTTGCAAGGAGAGTAACGGAAACAAGTTCAAATTTAACCTTTTACTTGTTTTTCAACAATTTTAAATATTTTTCTAACAAATTGGTTTATTATTATTTTAATAAAACATTTATAAAAATGAGTGAGTCATTTCTCGTTCAATTTCAATTATTAAACTTTACGACATTTGAACACTAATACTCAAGAGAAGATTAAGTCTCTAATTAAATAGTCATTAAATATTTTATATACGTAAACAGTTTTTAGTTATTTAACGTCGAGCCGGGCGAGTTCACAAGAACAAAAAGAATTTCCCTGAGAACAAACATTTTATTGCCCGGTGAATAGCGAAGAATAGAAAATGTTGAAGCATATGATGTTAGTGTGGCCTATAAGGAAATTATTGGATACAAAATTTCAACTTCTGTTTGGTTCCAAAAATAACGTTCAAACTTCAAGTCACGTTTTCTGCTTTCAAATTATCAAAGTCCCTTGAAACTGTAGTTGCAGCGAAATTTGTAATTTGTCCTTAATTGTGTTTAGAATTTAACGTACGTTCAATAACATAACATCAAACGGACAAGACGCTGAAAAGTTTTTCAAATTAAGAATCAGTTTTACTTACCTAATTGTTACAATTTTTTTTCAACTGACCATAACATAAAACAGATTGAAGATGCCACCCCTTCTAAGAACAACACTCATTGCAGAATCAAATTTGATGTTTCTTTACTCTGATGGAGCTGGAAGGAGAAGATGATGATGAAAGATAAATTAAAATTGAATGCAAACAGTTTGTCACTGTTTGTGAAGCTTTTAAAAACTTTCGACTGATTGTAAATGTAGGTGGAAGATATATTTTTCGTGAGTGCCTGCAATTGATGTGGTCTGCTTATCATTTATCTGATATAATTTGTTTTATGATTCATCAACGTTCACATCGCATGTGTGTGTGCGCGCGAGTGTGTGTGCGTGTATATGTGCAAGTGTGTGTGTGCGAAAGTTTGCGCTTTTGTGTTGTGAGAGTGGGACACCAATAACGAACTTATTCAACGTATGAAGATTACCTATGAAGATTGTCGGTAGATGCAAGCGAAGATTAACTTTGCTCTTTTTACAAATATCGTATGATGTTGTTGTGTGCAGTGTTTGTCCATGTACCAGTGGCAGATCTGGGGGGCGGGAAAGCACTGTTGTCCCCGTAACCACAAAAAAATTTTTGAAAAAAATTTTTGAAAAAAATTTGTAAAAAATTCTCCTCCATGATCGTGAAATATTTTTTAAAATGTTGGCCCCCGTCAAAGTTGTCCAGACAGATCCGCCATCGCACTGTGCATAGTGTCTATTTCATGTGAGTATAATGCATAGCAAAACTTCAATGTACATTTCTTGTACAGCTCAATTGCGAAATACAAAAGTACCACCGAAGTACAAGCGAAGGCGTAATTCCCGAACTCATTACGGAAGAGTTAAAAAATGAAGTAAGGTGTACTAAGTAACAATGTAAATCCAAAAATTTAACATTCACTTATTCACATTCACTTAGCCCCACGTTGTACCCAGGAACAAGGTTTTAGGTCTGCAGTCTTTCAGCTGAATTTTTTATCATAGTACTTGTATAAATTAGTTAATTAATCTTCCACAACAATAAAATTTGGCAAATCGCATTAAAATTAAAAATTGTGGTTTAACAAGCAAACGTTGAAGCAGTTTTTAGTCAATTTTTAGACAAATCATTTCCTGCTCCACCATCGGTTTGATGCAACCAAAAAATATAAATAAATAATATCAAATGATGGACATGCACTGCCCGCACATCAACTTCCTAAAGATTCTTCAAAATTTGTCAATACAAAGGTACTGCCCAAATGAAATATGAACATTCATCACGATCTCTGATGTGTTTGGGTTGAAATGGCTGTTGCAAAAATAAGTGTGATTCAATCAAATAAATAGAATGTGGCACGTAAGTGTATATGCTTGCGTCAGCAACTGCTCGTATATTTGTTGGCGTCTTTTCAATGGAAGTGTTAATTAATTTGGAATGAATGATTACCAAAAATTAACGTACGATCTCAAACAATGGAAGACATAATGCAGCTCCTCGTATCGATGTTATTTATTATTTAAAAAACGGTCTAATTTATATTCAGTTATTTTACCACGTGTTTCAGCATGCACGCATTGTTAGTAAGTAATGCTTATTTCCTCTCTACGTACATACATACATCTCAATTGAAGACGCCTAGGCACAGGCGCACACACTCACTTATAAATGATGCAGAGTTTGGCACCGTGAGCTGCTCATTTTATGACGTACGACTTTAAAGTCTCTTAAAATACGGTTTCTTCCACAAAAAATCATTAGACTCGAGCACGGATTATGCAGCTAGAGCGCAAAAATAATAAAAACTCCGCTGGATTTCGACTGGAGTGTTCATGCGAGTAAAACATTCTCAAACTAACTACGTACACGGTATCATAACAACAGTTTCCACCTCATATCATGTATATAAATGCACATATGCATTCACAAGTATATAAACATTTGAATATATTTGAATATGCAGGTGCATAAATTTAATAACAAACGCGTGGAAAAATTTGCTAAACAGATTTCGTAATGGACTGACTCGTTCAATATAAAACGTTACAAAATATTTGGAGGCAAACATTTATACATGTTATTACTGAAGTTTGATGAAAATATTTGCCAATTTAAAAACTAAAATTTCCTCATTCAATGCAGCTGCACGCACGTCACTTTGTGACACTGAAGAAAATGAAAATTTTTAAAAATTAAACATTGAAAATTATTTTTCATCCACGAAACCTCCAAAAATTTCAATTGAACCGAAAAATGAAATTCTAATTTCGTTAAAATATTATTTTAAAAAATTTTAACATATTTTGAACAACAAATTATTAATTTTGAAAACTAAATATTTAAAATTGTAACTGAGAACAAATATTATAAAATATTGAACTCGTGACTGGAACTTTTATATTCAATATTTCAGTGGAATTGTTCGGAATTTAAAAAAAAAAGTTTTTAATTTTATGTTGAAGAATGCCAAATCATTTTTCCTTAATTACTTTTTAGTTTTTTTTCTTAATATTAAGTACTTAATATTTTTATTAATATTAAGTACAGCTAATATGGTTTGTTTGGTTTTAAATGCAAGTTAAAATAATTGTATAACTTTCTTCGTGTAATTTATTTTTTTCCATATGAAACTAATCAAGTGTAAACATATTAACTAAACTCTTATTGCGTTGCATTGTATTATATTGTGTTTTATTGTATTGTATTGTATTGTATTTTATTGTATTGTATTGTGTTGTGTTGTGTTGTGTTGTATTGTATTGTATTGTATTGTATTGTATTGTATTGTATTGTATTGTATTGTATTGTATTGTATTGTATTGTATTGTATTGTATTGTATTGTATTGTATTGTATTGTATTGTATTGTATTGTATTGTATTGTATTGTATTGTATTGTATTGTATTGTATTGTATTGTATTGTATTGTATTGTATTGTATTGTATTGTATTGTATTGTATTGTATTGTATTGTATTGTATTGTATTGTACTGTACTGTATTGTATTGTATTGAAAATTTTCATTGAGAGTTCAATTAATTATTTAGTTAATTATTTAACATTTATGTGCACATTTTGATTATTTCCACATAATGAAACAACCAAACAACATGTTGTATGTACTGTACATTTTTCCGGTTAAAAATTCAAACACCCACAATAGAAAACACCACGACTGTTTGCTATTTTTATGTAAGCAGAATGTTTAAAGCCTCTTAAATTACTCTCCAAATTACAAAGTTACTTCTGCTCTGGTACTAATTTTAGCCAACACAAGTCATTAATGTCAACAACAATTTTAACGCAAAAAGTTTAAATTCAAAAATATTAAGATTGTTCAAATCTTTTTCATGAAATAATCAACCAGCATAAGAGCGGTAGATGAACCTTATACCGATTGAAATTAACGAAAGGCAGCAGTCAGATGAAATTTTTTATTTAAAAAAAATGATCCCATACGTGAATGAATAAATTTGAAATAAAACACAATCTTGACATGAATGATAATTACACGTAATTTTTAAAAATATTATCGGTAAGTACAATTGAAAGCGAAGGTATGAAAGAATATTTGGCCCATCATCAATCACGTACCTCGGTTTAGGTCATAATCTCTGGTAATGAATTTGTTGTCAAGTGCTACAAAGCCGGCCACCCTGGTCAGCGTTGAATGCTGGTGTTTCAAGCTGCTTGTCATTATCACAATCCATATCGTCAGCAGAAGCATCTTCGTTTGTCTCAACCTCTAACTAACGTCCAGTTTGTATATTATATTGCGCTGCAATTTTTAGTCTGAAAAATTAACTTGAGAAAAAGGGGCAACTAGTTATTAAAATGAATTATTTCTATTATAGCGGAAAATTATGATCAACAACGTTGTTCGATCTTATTCAATTCCAAGCATCGGCGCATGCAATGAACAAATTTTGATTAAAAATATTTGTTGAAAATATTCGAGTTGAGCTACTTTCAAAAACTTGCTTTCGCAAATATTATTTCAACAAGTGAAACAAAATTTTCAATATTCTTTTCTGAATAGTACTCCTTCGTTTGCATCAGCTAACACAAACCATATGTGCGATCATCAAACAAAATTATTTGAAATAATTGTAGTCGAATATTTCAATCGCTTCAGCGACATATAAAGTCATAACTTGCAATGATAGAAAAAATGATAGTGGTATGAAATCAAATTTTTGAACACGTATGTTGAAAAAATTGCGCAAACAGTAGTAAGTCGTTACATTCAAATGAGGCTGAAGTTTGCCGCTACATATATGCGGAGTGAGATAAGGCTAAAAAAGATGGCTTCTATTATAATCGCATGCGCGTCACAAGCATGCATCACATGGGCGTTAAGCATATTAATGGGAGTGAATACACGCACATTCATGTGAATAAACATACACACAAAGGTTAAAAAGGTCAATTACACTCTTCCAAAGTTCAGAGGATTCAACAAAGCACATAAACGTCCTATATGAATACGTGCTAAACGACGCATCACACACGATGCATGTGATAGGTGGGGATCTTTTTGTCATATTCGAACCTGGTTACCGCGATACAGCACCAGGCGACTTTAACCATTAGACCATCACGACCATTACAAACACACACACACACATGTCTATACCAATATATATATATATATATATATATATATATATATATATATAATTGTATATAATACGTGTATATATAAAGTTAAATATATATATATATCTTTATATATATATATATATATATATATATATATATATAATATACAAAACTTCATTTTGTGAAAAAATTTTACTGTCATGGCAAAAATTTTGTTGTTATTTACAAAAAGATGGATAGAAGAGATGGGACGAACTTTCTTTTCTGGAGATATCGAAAATTATAATGGTTAAAGTAGGATGAGTCATTATTAAGTGTTGCCATCACTGAAGTAATATGGATCATCCCTCATAAGCATGATCTTCTCATCTCCTTGTCATCGTTCTCTTTTGCATGCATTCTTAAATTCTTTCTTTCATTCATTCATTCTTTTTAATTCTCCCTTGAAGACTACTTCTCAATCACGTGTATTACAAGCTTAAATGCGATTCTTGTCTCAGTGGCCTGCCACACCACCCACGCATGCAACTACCTCCTCCTCCTCCTCCTCCTCCTCCTCCTCCTCCTCCTCCTCCTCCTCCTCCTCCTCCTCCTCCTCCTCCTCCTCCTAATACTCCCACACCTCTGCCTCTGCTCACATCTCTTGATTATCAGTTTCTCAATTTATTCATACAAATTTTGAAAAATTTCAAACTATTAAAACAAATAATATTGTAACACATTTTTCGATTAAAAAGGTTTTTAGAAAATTGTTGGTTGCGTCAGAGAAAGTGATTAATTTTTGATCAACCGACTTTTTGGTTTTTGTTTATTTGTTTTGAAAATCGTTACAATATAAATGTAGATGACCTGATTTCGTCTCGTCAACTCAATTGCACAATTTAAATATTCATTAACTGATTTCACCCACCATCCAATCGACAAGATGATTGTACAATAAGTATGTAAAACGCTGGAAGCTTTTACAGTTTTTCCAAATCTAATAGTTTTTTTAATATTTATTTGATTTCACTCAATTTGTTATCTAAACTATTATCATATGTTTTTTAATAGATATTTTATTTTAACTTTTACAAATATAGAATTATTGTGAATTTTTCATTTTCTTTGTGCAAAACATTTGAAACATTGATTCAGCGAGTGAGAAAGATAACAAACACGTTATTTTGAGATAAAAGCATTCATTCATTTTTGTCGTATTTCACAGGGTTCGTGACAAAACACGTATGCAGCAACAAATAAAACAATCTCATTTATATATTTCTTCAATGCCTCACTCTCATTTTCTTATTGGTCACCAAGCTTCCCATCTCAAAGCAAACCCTGATGTGATCTTTGCATCATTGCTGGAGTAGTTGCATCTTCAATAAATTCTTACACGGTACTCACTTGGCATAACTTTAAAATGATTACGATGCAAATTTGAAAAATTTCATTATTTATTTGATTTCAGACCAGATTTTTAAAATCGATGATTTCAGTGGGAATTGGTTAGACATTTTCAAATCAAAATAAAATTACATATTTTCAAGCGTTGAGATATTTCATATCAAAATACATTGTCAAAATATCTGTAATTTAGGAGCGCCTTCTTCTCCATGGAAAGTGTTCCTAATGTGATCCACATCCAGACTAGTTGAAAAATCTTATGGGCTTCCAAGTCAATCGACATCATCATCTAATTGTTATTTGCGAGATCGACTGCATGCTGCTTATGGATGTAGGAAGTTTTTAAATGATATAAAATGAAAATTAGTAACTTTCTAAGTTATTCTAAAAAGTATTATTCAGCAGAGTTTTTTATTGATTTGAAAATATGTAATGCAATTTTATTATTTATTGAAAAGTAAATTTCCAATGTAAAAACTGAAAAAATTAATTTATTTGTTCTCTTGTCTCAGTTTTTCTGTTGGACAACTTTAAAACGTCCTTTAATAAAAGAGTGTAATAATTGAGGTTGCATGATGTTTAAGTTCACGGCACAACCTGAAAATATCATCACACTTCTTAGTTGTGTCGCGAGTAAGAAATTTCATAAACTGCAAGCAACCAGCGAATGGTAAACGTGAAGAGAAACAGAAGTAAAACACCAAAGAGTATATACAGCGCTAAAAAATGTATCTTTTAGCAAATAAAATTTCATTTATTAAAAAATTAAGTTTGTTTATATTTATATATATATATATATATATATATATATATATTTATATATTTATTTATATATATATTTATATATTTATATATATCTATCTATATATTTCTATCTTTTTCACTTATATATATAGAGAGAAAGAGAAAAAAGAGTTATTTATATATTTTTTTAAATAATGTAAACAGAAAGAACTGTTTATGAGAAAGCATTTCATTGAAAACCAACCTAACAACCCACATTCGCTGACTTGCTTCATGTTTTTTGAGTAAACATCATCAGCATTTATTTGTCAGCCAGTGCAATAAAAAATTTAAATGAGAAGTTTCATGACAACATTAATGTAGGTTGGTGTTTGTTGGTGTTTGTGGGTGTTTGTTGCTTTTAGGCATTATAATATTAATGGTTCTGCATGCCGGTGTATTCATTAAAAGAACGCCAGCGTTGGTGTATCTCTTGATGCATCAAGCAAACAAACATGGATTCGTGTGGCGTTCATATTTTCCAGGAAATGTCTTGATGTGATAGGTTCGCAAACATTTTTCCGCCTCTCCAACTAAAACTGCAGTCGCCCTGCATTATGCAGTTGATTCCAAGCAAATGAATGTTCATTTCATAATTTATTCACATGCTTTTAAACAAATTCAAGTAATTTTTGTGTATCTATTTTTTCAAACGAGAAGTACATTGTTTTAATGTCAAATGTTGTTTGTTTTTAAGTTTTTAATTTAAATAATAAAATAAAAAATGTTTTGTATTATTCCTAATATTCGTTCATATATGGATATCCACAAAATAATTTGCTTGCTCAAAATTAATTAGCACTGAAAAACTTTTCCTTCATCCATTTTAATCTATCTTTTTTTCGGTTCACGTCTGTTGAGATCTACATGTGTAAATCAAAGTGTCTGAGTCGGAGGTTTTTGCCAGAGTCTGATTTTTATGCGAAGTCGCAGTCGAATATTTTTCACCCAACTTCGAAAAGTTTGAATAGTTTAAAAATAAAATATTGTTTTCTATTCTAAAAATGATTAATCAAGTTTTCCAAAAGACATACACGCTCAGTGATACGCAGTTGTCTTTAAAAGATGCTAGCAAACGTGCTTTGAGACAATTTTAATTTTTAAATGAAAAAATCAGAATCGTAAAATTTTAAATCAGGGATTCAGATTTGAGGCGGGAAATGTTTCATCCGACTCCAAAACCCTGGGGCAAATAACTCAAGTAAACTGGTAATTCATCAACTTTGTTCATTATGCCATATCTAAAAATCTATAACAAATTAAATATTTTTCTATAATAAATACAAAAAATAGCTACTTCAAAAATCTTAAAATAAAACAAAGGCGTTAAAAGAACAACATTTTCAAAACATTGTAAAATTTAAAAGTTTGATGACTTGTTGCAGTCCTGCATTGCAACGACGACCGCACTCAACAAATCAATCAGACAGTGAAATTTTTATAGCAGCATTTACATGAGGCTCAAGATAAAAAACCATTAAGCTTGCATTGTAAATTTGACTCAAGCAGATGCACATGACATCGGCTGGAAAGTAATCCACAACGAACTTTTCTGTTTACATCTTCCACGCGAATAAGTTTGCATTTTAAATAATTCAATCTATGTCTTATGCAAAATATACTCAGGATCCTGAACTTGTACAGACATGTCGAACCAAGGTGGGTGATTTTTTCAAAAAAAGAAACTAATTTTTTAATGAAAACATTTTTAGAAAAATCAGGTATAGAAATTGAGGAAAGCTTGATTAGATCTGAACAAGAGAAGGATTATTTTTATTTTGCTCTGACTCGCGTTTTATTGTTTCGTTCGACCTTCGATAATTTTTTGTTTCGCTTTGGTTTCCATCTCTGTTTTTCAAATTATCTTTTTTCTGTATTTGTTTTTGTTAACGAGTCAGGCTTTTAGTTCTGTTAGCGGCCATTCTCGTTTCTATTTTTGTTAGGAAATAATATATTATTTCTTTTTCAATTTTTATACTTTATAATTTTTGAACATTTTCTACCAACGTGGAAAAAATTTAAAAATTATTGTAAAAAAAATTAGAAATAGAAAGAGAGAAAGAGAGAGAATAAAAGGTCAGAAAGAGAAAAATATAAAAAAAGGAGAACAGGTAGGTTGATAAAAAGGTAAGAATGAGTAAGAGAGAAAAGGAATAAATAGAAGGAGGGAAGAATAAATGCAAAAGATGTTTCATGATTTTATAATTAGTAGTCGGAAGATTAAACTTGTTAAATATTGACGATGGATTTAAATTAAAGATACAAAAAGTTATTATTTATTGTGAATAAATGATTAAATAAATAATTATATAACAAATTTTTTTCAATTTCAGAGGGGCATTTTCTGATGACTGTTGACAAATATTTATTAAAAATAAAATCTGTGGAGCAAAAAAATATGTCAACCTGCCTGGGCCCGATGTTACGATTCAATCGCCAGAGACAGGTATGCAAATGAATGCATCGAGGTTCGTCAACAGACATTGTCCATTTCTCAGATTTTGGTTTTCTATTGCATAAAATATTTACTCAAAAAACAGTATTGGTGAATTAATGGAGCTTCAATGAATTCTAGAATTCTACGTTTTTAAAAATATTTTAATATATATTTATTCAAGAAAGATGAATTGTGGTTTGGAATCGTCAAAATGTTACCAGGGTCATGTTTCTATGCACTAGATGTCATATTTCTGATGAAATGAGTTCACTTTTCATCAGGCTTGTTGTTGGAGTGCAGAAGAACCACGGACGGAGAAATATTTGGATGTCTCATTCCGTTCATTCTGTTAAATGTTCTCGTCATGCAATAAATAATTCTAAAGGTTGTGTCATCTCAAACAATTATATGTCATCAAATTTTATTAAGGTCATTTTATTTCACCGTGAATTAATTTTTACGATGAAAACGAAGAAAATTTTTATAGTTATTAATATCAATCATATATATTATTTTTATAATTAAAAATATTCAAAAATTTCAAATATTTTTAACCATTCATAAATATTTAAAACTATTTAATTATAAACTATTAATTTACATTTATTAGTTTAATTAATTTCATCGGCTTCGATTTTTTCGTTGAAAAAAAAATTTATAATTAGTTGCACCCAGTTCGAATCTCAACAGAACTGAGGTACGAAAAAACTTAATAGCAACTTTAAAAAATTTATTTGATGGGTAAAACAATGACAACAAGGTCATTTTATGTTCATATACATGTATTCAAATATTACTATAATTAAATAGGCAAATTTATGTGTGTCTGTGATCGTGTGCTTGTTTGTGAGTGTGTATGATTTGATAAATAAAATTTAAAATACACCTGCTGCTAAATTATCTTTCCAATTCTATTTAAAAATCAGCCTCCATTAAATCTTCAAAACTTATAAATGAAAAAAAATTTTTAAAATAACGATTAAAATACAAAATGATAAACTCTTCCTTTCAGGTTTATAAAATGTTTAATTCACGTGATAACCAAAGAAATATCAAAATATTTTTCACAAAACTTCTATTTGACGTTTTGTTTATTCTTCGTTTATTACATTCGTCTTTATCACATAACAACTCCTTTATGACGTTAACACATCAAAAAACAAAATTAACATTATAACAATAAAGAAAATAAAAATTAGGTGTACCCGTACGAGCCTTAACTTACATCCGAACCGACATTTTTAAAACGTTACGGATGTTTCAACTTTTCCATTTTGAAATGCATCACGGCGTATTAATGTCGTTTTGACGATAATTTTATTTGCAAGCCATAAATCAAGCGACAGCTATGCTTCATTACAAATTATTGTTGATGGTGGTGGTAGTGCTACTTAGTTTGGCGTTCTCGTCATTCGTTAAAGCTGAATTGTCTGTTGTGGTTGTTAATGTTGTCTGTGTTCATGTTGTCTGTCTTTTAATGCAATTGTAGTGGATGTTACGTCTGATGTGGAGCTTGTAATTCCATTCTATTTCGGTGGATTTGTATTTTTAGAGAGTTAGTTTTGTCACGGCAGGAATGTGATGCTTGCATCGGCTGACAACGTTAATGTATTTTCTGTGAGTGCCTTCGTTGGTTTCATTCTGATTGATGTCATCGCTCTTTCATGATTATTGGGCTGACAACAACTTATTCTCTTGCTGTCACTCTTCCTTTCTGTCACCAACCATCGTCTAATTACCGTTCATCATATAATCACAAATTATTATGTAATCACGTCATTGTGAATGAGATCCTTTCATCATGCTCATTCCGGTCATATGTGTCTTTGCTCTTCCGTTTCCGTGATGACGTAATTCATTTTTACGTTTTTACTAATTTGAGATGATAATGAATAATAATATAATGATAGCCAGACCTATTGAACAATACCTTCCATCAATCATTATTCAGTGACAAATTCCTCAGCAACAGGAAATTAGCTACGAGAGCCGACGAATAGGCAATCCATTTGAAGGTCATGACCTCTGCAAAGGTCACGTGATAAAAACATTCCCGCCAACAACATGTGGCGTACGTGACGTTGACGATATGTACAGGAAGCCAGAGAAGTGCAAAGGTGAGCAGCAAGTTTGAAACGAGGCTGTGTGTGGAAGGAGCGAAGTGTCGGAGGGTTTGCCTGCGCGTTGCTAAGGTCCTCGACGATGGTGCTTTCCATCTGGAAAAATTTGTTGCTGTTGAAACTTTTTTATTTGAAACTTTTGCTGTTGATGTATTTTTTGTAGAAATTTTTGTCGATGATGTTATTGTTGCTGATGTTGTTGCTAATGATGTTGCTGATATTGTGATTTGTGTTGCTTCAAAATTTTGTGATGTTTGTTTTATTGGTGTAGTTGTTTTCAATAAAATTGTTGTCTGTGCTAATTTATTTTTTGTTGCTGTTGCTGCTGCTGTTTCTGCTGGTGACGCACTTGCCAAGGTGTTTGAGTTTTTTGATGGTGATGACGTCACGGAAGTCGATGAAGCAGAGGACACTGTTATTGACGTTGCAGTGCGTGAAATAAATTTCAATGTATTCCTTTGCGATATCAATGTTGATGATGATGATGATGACGACGATGATGATGTTAATAATGGCGGAATTTTTGCTAATCCAATAGGTTTGCTGATTTCATTTCCATTGGATTGAATGTTGTTGTTGTTGTTGTTGTTGCTGTTAGTAAAATAAAACACCTTGCTGTTACTGTGGGGAACATCATTTTGTTTGTTGGAATTGTAACATTCATTTCCTTCAAAATTGTTTTTAAATATAAAATTTTTGATGTTGTTAAAGTTGTTGTTATTGTTGTTGATGTTTATGTTGTTGTTGTTGCTACTGTTGTTGTTGTTGTTGTTATGTTTGATGTGAATGAAGTTGATATTCTCCTCATGTTGTTGGCTATGCACTTCAACATCTCGACAAGGCCCTTGGTTCATAAAGTGATAAGTATTAAAGTGGTTGCTGCTGTTGTTGCTGTTGTTGTTTATGTTGTTGAAAGTATTTTTTGCACAAATAGAATCGTTGTAAAAATTAGCAGCTGTGTTTGTGAAGCCGGTGTAGTGACTTGCGCCACCTTTTGAAGCTGCATCATTATCACCGTGCTCCATATTTTTTATGCAAGTAATTTTATTATCGCAGTATCTGATGTTGCTTGCTTCATTTTTTATTTTCCACTGCTTTGTTTTATTTTTTATTGTGAAATCGTTTAATTTTTTGAATTTCGAATAGAGATTGTTACTCTTTTTAAAATTAATTTTATTGCATGAGTGTATCTTCCTGGCATTGAAGTTGCAGTCTGATACCAAATTGGTTGTGGAGAAGGTTCTGCCGAGGAAGAAATGATTCTCATCATCATTATCAAGATCATCTTCGGTGCAATCTTCCGACTGCAGCACGTCTCCAGCAACAGCACCAGAGTTTCTCTCCAGCAGATTATTTCCACCACCAGCACAACCAACACTGCCATCTTCCGCAACATTCGAAACGTTCTTAGTAGGAATGTTGTTTGCGGTCATGTGTGGATGTTTGTGTTTGTTAGATTTGTTTGCGTTGGAATTCGATTCACTTTTGATTGGTTGGTATTTGTGGGGAGGTTTGCCGGAAAGAAGAGATGATAATCTCAATAAACCCTCAGTGCTTTCATATTTTTCCGCGTACTTGCAATCGCCAGAGTCATTTGCATTGTCATCATCATCTTCATCATCGTCCTCCTCATCATCCTCATTCTTTTTGTCATCATCATCATCATCAAAGTTGTCATCATTTCTATGTATAGTTGGATGAGATATTTCAAAGGTGTCCATTTTATATTGATCAGTGTTGGCGGGTTTATCAAGATCAACTTGGTGTCGGAGACGGTGATGATGATGATGGTGGTGGTGATTGTCATGTTTGCTGGGACTGTTATCATGGCGGTCAACTTCATTGTTATCACCATCATCAGTGTTATTGTCATCATTATCATCCTCATCAGCATCATCATCAGCAACAATATTTTTGTTTTCGCACTCATTTCCGTTGACATTTTTGTTTATGTAACAAGAAACTCTCAACTGCGCCTTGCTGACGTTGTGGTTGCATTTTGACATCTTCACGTGTTGATTGTTTGTATCATCTGCAACAGCATCACATTCATCATCAGTATTCTTACCAATCATCCAATCAGCATCCAAATTAGTTAGGAGGTCATCAACATCGTCGTCGTCGTCATCCTCACGTACATGATCATTATCATCATTGCAAATGTCCTCCCCGCCATCATCATCATTATCAACACAACTGTCATTATTATCATCATCAACGACAACGCTGTAGTCGCCGCCATTGTGACCACACTTCTTAGCGAAATCTTTATTTTTTTCTGAGTGAAAATCGAAATCGTATTTAATGCACGTCATTGCCGGTGCTCCAGAATTCGGCTGATGGATCGATTTTTGCATTTTGTTCAAATATTTAAGGTAATTGTACTGTTTATATTTTTGTTTATGTTCATGTTTGTGTTCATGTTTGTGTTCACGTTGTTGTTCCTGTGCATGTTGATGCTCGTATTGTATTGCATGCAATGTATGTACTTGCTGATGTTGTTGTTGCTGCTGATGTTGTTGCTGTTGTTGTTGTTGTTGCTGATATAGTTGTTGTTGCTGCTGTTGTTGTGGAGGAGGAAGGGGAGAAGGAGGATGAAGATATGAGCATGTTTGAACGCTTTTCGAAATTTCTTTAGACGCTTGAAAGTCATAAAAAGAAGAAATGTGATGTTTATGTGGATGTTGTTTATGAGGCTGCTGATCTGAAAACGTAAATTGTTGTTGTTGTAGTTGTTGTTGTAGTTGTTGTTGTTGTTGTTGTTGAAAGATTTGTTGATATTTTTGAAGTTTTTGACAATCTTGCTGATTAAGTTCCTCAGAACGTTCAAAATTCATCACGGAGTGCTGCAGAGATTGAATGTTTACATTTGTGCTGCTACCCTCGCTGGCGTCGTAAAACTTTGAAAATAGCAAACAGTTGTGCAAATCATCACAAAACTCAAAATGACCGCAATCAACATCTTCTTCTTCAGCATCGTCTTTCTCATCATCTTCATCATTATCGGAGGCATTATGCATGGCTACACAGCTGTATTCACCAAGGTTTATTGGTCTGCTTTGTTGCCTAAGAAGATCAACATGATCCTTCTCTTTCTTTATGTTCCAGCCATCTTCAACATTCAATGGATATGATCTGATGTCGTCGATTGTGTTATCTGCCTTGCAGAGATTGTTGTTGTTGTTGTTGTTGTGGTGGTTGTTGTGATTCGTCATGTGTTTGTTGGTGCTGTTGTGGTTGTTGTTGCAATTCATCAAGTGTTTGTTGTCATCTGTGAAGCTCACAACATGATCACCGCACATGCACTCACCAAACAGTTCATCATTATCTTTGCCACGCAAACCACAGTGGCCGACATCATCATCTTGCTTGTCGCCGTCCGCCGGCGTCAGCTGGTGATATGCGCATTCCTTTCGACCAGCAATTGATGGGGTCAAAGAGAAAGATGTTGTTAGCGATGTTGTCGACGTTGTTGATGATGGTGACGACGACGACGATGAGTGAAACAATGATTTCAAAAAGTCAAAAAAATTTCGAAAGAAAATGAATCTGACATTCGCATCTGGCACAAGAAAATGCTTGAAATGTTTCCTCAATTTGACTTTCCATAATTTTAAAAAACAAACGGTAGCAAATGCGGGAAATAGGTAAGAAAACAAAAATCCTAAAACCACAAAATTTACTTCCGGTATGAAACACATTCCTGATTTAACGTCAACACCACCTTTCCTTACTTCCGTTTCATCCAAGATGAACTCGACCGTTGATTGGATGATGGAGACCACCCACGGTGATATTAACCAGATGATGCTTAACGAAGAAAGTGATTTGTTACTGTCAATGAATTTGTTTCTCTTGTTGCTGATGCTGTTGCTGATAATGTTGTTGTTGTCGATGATGTTGTTGATTTTGTTGTTGTTGTTGTTGTTGTTGATGTTGCTGATGTTGTTGTTGATGTTGTCGATGTTGGTGTTGTTGATGTTGTTGTTATTGTTGTTGTTGATTTTGTCATTGTTGTTGTTAATTTTGTTGTTGGTATTAGAGTTGTGGTTGTTGCTATAAATATTTGTATCTGTGTAATTGTTTCTGTAGGCTCTAGAGTTATTGTTAGCACTGTTGATGTTGTTTCTAGTGAAGCTGTTATGAGCGCTGTCGTTGCAGTTGTGATAATTGATGTGAGGATTTTTATTATGAATGTCGCTATAGTTGTAAGCTTGATCTCTCATATTCACTTCAACCTTATCGAAGGAATTAAAATTTTTATAACATTTAGAAGTGCATTTTTGCAGTTTATCTGGACGGGCGCTTTCGGTATCATTATTTTCTTCGATGTACGGTTGGCTCTTGCAATAAGTGCTGACTTGTTGGTAGTTGTTGTTGTTGATGTTGTGATAATTATTATTATTATTACTGTTGTTGTTGGAAATATTGTTGCTGCAATTATTGGCTTTCAAATTTCTGATTATATTTTTGTTGTGAATTTGGTTTCTGTTGTTGTGAATGTTGTCGCAGTTTTTGTGGATGTTGTTGCAGTTGTTGTTGCAGTTGTTGTTGCAGCCCCCACCAACAACAAAATTTGAAAGACTGAGGTAGGCGTCCAGCGAGAAGAAGGCCGTGTGGAGTAGCTGGTTGTTGTTGAAGAACAACTCGAAGCTGATCCAGAGTTTGCACAGATCCTCCGTCAACATCAGCTCTTCAACAGTCATTCAATCATCAATCAAGTTGTTAAATTCCCATCCAATTTTATTTTATTATTCGTTAATTTTTTTAAATGTAGAAAACATATTCATCAACAAATCTTTCAAAAATGACATAAATTTTATTAAATAAGCAAATTTTCATTAAACAATTATTTTTCAATTATTCAAAAAGGTTGAAAATATTGTAATTAAAATCCATTTTATGTAATTTCATTTTTCCAATTTTAGAACTATTTTACCCAAACAACCTTCCTCTCATTTCAACAGTTTGTAGCGTTGAACACTTGCGATTAAAATTAATTGCATTCATTCAAAATTGAAACTTTCCTTACAATGAGTTTTTTCATTCATTCAATCCTTTATTCATTTATTCATTCGTTCATTCACTCATTCATTCATTCGTTCATTCGTTCCTACATTCGTTCATATATTCGTTCTTTCATTCAATGCACATTTAAAAATTAAATCTTATACTCAGACTGAATTCAAATTGTAATGGATACTTTTTGGATATTCAAAGTCATTTGTAATGCATTTGTATTATTTTTGTCAGTTTAAAAACTCAGAGGCAGGAGATGCGCAATGATGAGTCCGTTCCAATTCAACATGAGACAAAATTCGTTACTACCTCTACATCTGCATCATTCATTTGCTGGTTGGCCGTGGTTGCAGTGAATTTGAGGCAAGTTGTAACAGTATGAATAATGAAATGCGAAGTAATATTTCCTAGGCAAGGAATATTTCCTGTAAGAGACATGATTGAATGTGAGCATCATTAATTTTGCGGTTGCTCAGTTTTTCAGCTGTTACTGCCTGTCCTCTGTCTATTGTCGCGTTGACAGGGTATTAAATATTATTGAATAAAACATCTTGTGTGTGCGTATGTTCAAATGTTGCTGCTGAAAATAGAAATAATTTTAGATGATGAGTGTAGCTTTAATAGAGATGCCTTCCTGCTCTAGTGTTTTGATGATTATTTACATGACAGACTGCCCTTTCAACGATCGAACAGCAAGACACTTTTGTTTCGCTCTAGCACCGTTCTTCCTAGCAACAAATCATCAGCATGCACGTAAGTCATTGGCCACACGACGTTCACAGTTGCTCGTGAGCGGCGTTGTAAAATACAAAAAAAAATAGAAATAATAAAAATTACAAATACTATAAAAAATGCAAAATATATAAAATGCAAAGAAGACAGAAAAGATATAAAATATAAACAACCAGTGCATATGCTGATTGCGGCTGCGATCATGACGCTCATCACCATAGAAAAGTGAAGCATGGACAATGAAATGGCAAATGCGTTCGTTCGTTTTTTTTTCAAAATGGCGATGCTAGATGCTGACGTAACGAAGGGCAGGATGAACCAGACCGTTGTTGCAGCTGCTGTCAGGCCAGTCGTTGACGTCTTCAACGTGAGTGATGATGGTGACGTCATATTCGCGAGTGCATCGCTTAGATTGTTGTTGATGTGGTGATTGTAGATGTTGTTGAAATTTTTGTTTGTTGATGTTGGATTGAAAGTTTTGTTCTCTAAAATTGTTAATGCCATTGATGATTTGAAAGTTTAAAAAAAATCCGGCTACTTTTAAGGAAAGTTTTTTCTGTACGATAAAATTTCGTTCACTAACATTTCAACTCTGTTAACTGAACAAAATTGTTAAAGACTAGAAGTTAAACTTAATTAATACAGATTACAAAAAGTGTACATTAAAACAAATTCATTCTACTTCATTGAATGCTGCATGCGATGATTTAGTTGGCATTTTTGTTGTTGTTGATGTTGTGTTGGTGTTGCTGTTGTTGTTGTTGTTGTTGACGTTGTTTTAAATGTACTTGTTCCTGACGATGTTTTTTTTCTATGATCTTGTTAATCTTTATTGTCCAGTTACAATGATGAGCCAGTCATAAAGTGGAGTTTATTTATTTCATCTTGTAACGAGCATCTTAAAACAAATTTTGCTTCTGAAGGTTTACAAAAATATTTAGTTGTTCCTTTATTCAATTTTCTGTTTAAAATAATTTAAATGTTGTTAATTTACATTGAATTCAATTGTTTTAAAATAAAATATTCAAAATGAGTGTTCCTACACCAAAAAACTTGTTAAAGAGAAAAGATAGTGATTCGCAAAATGATGCAGAGATAGAATTAAGTTCTTAACCACTGGTCACCTTGCTGGCCCGCCACATAAACTTGAGTTACGTGCCGACTGGAAACATTCAGCTATGTTTTCTGAGCATTATGAAGATAGCGATTACACTTCCACACCATCCTTACTTGTGTTTGTTCAGATGTGTGCGTGTGATTAATTGCATGTCTGTGTTTGGCTACATGTGGCCTCTGTATGTGTGGGTTTTAGATGAACGTGTAAATTTAGCATTTTAAAGTAAACAAATTAAAAATAAATACTAAAACAAATGTTTTCACGTACACACAACGTACACACGTAAGTTGGTTTCTGAGTGTTAAAACCAAACCAAAAGTTGGTTTCTGAGTGTGTGTGTGTGTGTATGTGTGTGTGTATGTGTGTGTGTGTGTGTGAACGTGGTGAGGGTGTGTCGGTTTTTGTGTGTGTGCATATTTGTAAACTAGTGTTGCATTTTGTTATCTCCGAGACTATATCTGAATCTGAGAGGTAATGGAAGAGAAATAGTTCATAAATATGAATGGAATGGTCGCATAATTGGTACTGACTCTCACTGCGAACGAGATCGTCATGGGGGAGTCGTAATCATTTTATGTCGTGTTCTAAAAGTCTTTATTGACCAATTAGCAAATTTAATTGAAGAACAGAAGAGTGCTGCACATTTCTGTTGCGTGGAAACTTGCCGGATGAGATAAGTGTGCACGCGTGCGTGTGTGTGTGTGAGCGCGTGTGCGTGCAAGTACGTGTATACGTGTGTACGTGTGTGCATGTGCAGTGAGGCACAGATTATTAATGAAATATTTTTAAATTGAATTTTTATTTGTTCAAAATATATGCTGATAGATTTTAATTACAATGAAATTATTTTATGTTTGTAATTAGATTGAAGGCTGTTTATTTCTGTTTTTATTGAAATACAAAAAATAGCACATATATCTAGTTACTTTAGATGGCATTGTTTATTACTTCAATGATAAAATTTATTGGAAAACTTTGCTGAAACAGTCAAATTATTAGCGGTTGCTATAAAACCTTCAAATAAAATTAAAATTAGTGGTTGTTGTCTAATGACTGAACATCTTTAAATCAAAATTCTTTGAACTTATTGATAAATAATTCATGCTTATGTTGGGAACAAAAAATTTTAGAAATAATTTTTTTGAATGATCAGTCCGTGGTTTTAAGTAAGAAGTTGCAAAAGTTGAAACCTTCGATCGAAATACTAAATTGTTTTCAACATCGGAGGATGCAACAATTTCAACTTTGTAGCAAAAGAAAATATAAAAAGTGAAATGTTTAACAACTTAGAAGTTTTGATGGCATGAGATGTGAGGTGTTCGTAATAAATATTTTGAAACTTCTCAAAAATTGGTGGAAAAAATAAAATGAAATTCGATGATTATTTCGATTGGTGAAATTGTAAGAAAATTATTTTCTGTTCATGAATATTCAATATGACGCTGTAATAAAAACCAATTTTTCACAAAATGTTTCGAACGTTATGAATTTTGCTTCATTCTGAATTTTTTGAAATATCAATGGTCAAAATACCAGAACTCATTTTGAATGCGGTCTTCATTGCTATACAAAACAGCTTACACCAATTTTAATTTTTCATAAGTTATTTAAACCCCTTCAAACGCACACATCTGCCCACCAAACTGGAAGGAACACCCGTGCAGTTGTCTACGGTGTCTATTAGTCAGCCTCACTTGGTCTCAGTTGGTCTCTTGTAAAATTTGTCGTCGCATCCTTTCAGTGTCGCTGTGTTCCTTGTGGTGTTGCTGTCATCATCACTCTCATCATCGTTCCCATCATCGCCAACTAGGGAAAGAAGTTTGTGACGTAATAAATCACATGAGTCCGTCTCATATTCCTCGTTTATCTTTTCATGTTTGCATCTCGGATTTGTTGGTCAGATGTTACGATGTTTACTTCTGGTTTGTGCTGTTGTGGGTTTGTTGTGCTGTTGTGCCTTGATTTGTGCACCTTTTAAAATTTCAAACTTTTGTAAAAGTTCAATCATATTATTTATAATGAAAATAAAGTTTTGATAAATGATTACGACTGCTGAAGAGACTGAGGTTCAATTTATTTTCAAAAACCCCAAACAAACGAAGAAAAAAGAGCAGGAGAAATAAATGCGTGGCACATTTTCAGTCAATTCAATTAGCAGATTTAATTTTGCGTTAACTGCAAATAATCCCTCGAGAAACATTTCCATTTAACGTGCACAACGAAAAAGAACAAACAACAACAAACAACAACAAACAACACTCAACATGCAACAACGTTCAACAAACATCAACAAACTGAAAAAATTTAGCTCAACATTTTTTCTCTGTATTCAACAACATTAATTATTCAAGTTAAACATGCTTATTTACTTTTGTTTTAATATATTATTTTCACAAGAAGTCAGTTTCATTTAATCCGACGTTCTTCATTCATTCCGCCAAACGAAGATTCATTTCTGTACATTTTTTATTTTCTCTGCTTTTACAGTTCAGTTTACAGTGAAATCAATTTTGTACGTGCCCATTTAAATGTATTAAACTCTTACGAGGCTATCAATTTCGGACCTTTCAATGACTGGAAACGTTAAATCTTTCACGCAAAGTAGCACCTTTAAAGGACGATTCCTTCTCATCGTTCCACACTGTCTCCTCGCATTCCAATTAATTACTTCCTAATTAGTCCAACAAATTTCTCTTTAATTCTACAAAACTTTTTGATCCTGGTTGGAATTTTAAATTTATGGTGTTTTTGTTTTTTTTACACTATTCTAATAACTTATAAACCATAATTCAATAGAATTACCTTTAATGAAAGAAACTTATTTTGTGAAAATTATAAAAAGCTTATATTATATAATAAAAACAGCTACAGAGGTACAAATGCCTCAACAAATTTACCTCAGGTTATCTCACGGAAAATTGGTTACTAAAAAATTTGTGGCATGCCTACGTTTGCATTTGCAAATACTTATGTGATTAGTTGCATGGTTTGGACTTGTATGCCAGCCGAAGAGAGCATGGATCGACTCATAAGGAACAAACTGATCCTCCAGATTGCAGATTGGCTGTCACAAATGAGACTTATTTCTAGAATTTTATTCAAATTGGGATCATTTTTTATATCTAAAATGTTGTTTCTTTTTTCTTTTTTTGTTTTGCATTTGGGCTTTTGAGCTGTTGATAAAACATTTTATAAAATACTCTAGCAACACACCACACACACACACATTTTGTGCCTGTGTAGAGAGAGGAGAAGGAGAAAAAACAACAGAGAGAAAAAGAGAGAAAAAAAAGAGAGAGAGAGAGACATGAAACATATTTAAAATATATGTATGTGAATGTGTAAATGTATGTGCATGTGAGTGTATGCGTGTATGTTGAAAATTGTAGATATATCGTTTCTAAGTAAGCAGTTTCAATGGAGGAACAAATAAGCAAATAAGCGAAAAAATTTAAGTGAACTAAAATGTTATTTATTTAATTATTCATTGATCCGGGCACGTTGGCACGCATGTGTCAACAGAAGTTTATTTGCAGCTCTTTATGAAAAATGTATTTTAACAGTTTTGTTCACAAAAAATTTTCTGTTTCATGTGAAAAAGTTTCATACTTTTTAAAGAAAGTTTCCAATGAATTCAAGTAGTTTTTCTTGATACTTTCTTAAATGGAAATTTTAATTGTTTTAAAATTTTGATAGCTTTCTAATGAAATGTTCTGAAAAATATAAATTAGGAAGAGTTTTTGTGTTTAAAAAGAACATTTTTTAAAACTTGTTATGTCACTTTGATAAACTATATTTGCTTGAGATTTAAAGGAATTTTTACACATAAATACAAACCCACACGTACTTACGACCATACATATATACAAGCCCATATATTTGTATATACATATATATAATAAATAGAAAAAGAAACATAAAACTTGTATTTCTAGCAGTTTAAAAAATATTATTTAATTATTTCTTCATATTTAATTTATCACCGACATCGTGGATCGGATTTCTTCTGCTCTGTTTCTATCTGCGCAGAATGCTTTCGTTACTCCGCACTAAAAAAAATGGAATGTTAATAAAAATATCTCTCCACAATATCGTTTCATAACCAGCCGGTCATTTTAATTCAAGTTAGCATAAGATGATGCCACTTGCCAAGAATTTACATTTTTCTCTTTCAAACAAAAACTTTTGCCTATTTGTCAGTTATAAAACCAACGTTTCAATTTCAACAGAAGTTATACTTAACGTTTCATCCACCTCCAACAAACAATCCAAACCTTTCCTTCATGTCCCGTTCGATAGAGATGCAATCTCAATCTCTCAAAGATGTATTCCACGTTGATAAGTCGCAATTTATTTAAATGACAACTAAACCAGTTTCGACATGGTTTAAATTTTATTTATACAAGCAGTGCTTACTGGAGCTTAGAGTAACCGCTTTCTTGGAGTGGTCACCAAAAAATATTCAATCGAGATTTTTTTCGTATGATTTAGCTTAATTCTCCTCATTCTTCTTTCAAATTTCTAGCACGTCATTTTTTAAAATAAAACTGCTTTTTTTACAAAAGTTTACAGTTGTTGATAACTTTTAATATTATTTTAATATTGTCTTATATCATAATATAAATGAAACGTCAAAGTATAAAATTTATTTAACTATTACGTCTACGGGTTTTATAACTGAGCACGCGCCGAATATCAAACACTTAATTTAAGTTTTTTGAGCAAGAGCCATAAACATTTTTGAACAAACTGAGAAATCCAAATTTATGATAATGTACTTTGCAAAGTTACTTGCTTGATGAATTCCACGAAACAATTTAGTTACTGCAAAACTATAAATTAATTTAGATTAATGTCGAAAATTCCAATTTTTAGACTTTCTTTATGGTTTCAGAGAAATATTCCATCTCTCCGAAAGGAGAAAACGGTAAATTGTTTTATCTTGATTACAATAAAATCAAATGTAGATGAAAGCATACCAGAAATAATGAAAGTGAAGCCTTAGCCAAGGAACAAGTCCAGAAATGAAACACTTGCAGATTTGCACAAGTTATAGCTGCAGCTTTTTATTTCATGAAAACTAAACATGAACTGTCATTATTAATTAGTTAATGAAGAACTGAAACGAACTGATGTAAATAAAATGTTGAAATTCATTAGTTCACGTTGAAATGGAAATATTTTTTAAATGAAAAACAAACTAGACTGGAACAAAGAAAACAACTCAGTATATTTATAAATATATTATATGTATCTTGCTTCATTTTTTTATCACGAGATTTTACAACGAATTTTCGTTAAAATATAACTAGCAACTAAAACTGTTTCTGATTTTTATAAGATAGGAATAAACTTTACTTTAATAAAAATAAAACAATCTTGCTCAAAACATCCACACACATTTCCATTTATTATTAAACATTATTATTATACAACATCCCAGCCATAAAATCTACATCTTATATAGGAAAATGGAGAAGAGAAATACAAATCAGCGCAGTATTCATGTGAGCAAATTATTTGTGCAATTGCCTTAAAACCCTCAAAAACAAATCTCAAAACGTTTTATCTTACATCCTTTTGTGAAATTGCATGTAAAAATATTTATTTGAACGTAGATGTTCCCACTTCGAATGGAGTCGTACATTTGAATTGATGTCCACACTAGATGAACTGACACATTCGTACAATCAGAAGAGGCTGGCTAGAGAATGTTTCCTAATTTAAAATGCTTGCCATGGGCAGGCATTAGAGCGCCAGTGTCTTGATCAATGATTGGTTACCGAGAAAACACGTGACTTGAATGTTTTTTTCAATCAAAATACATGTTTGCTACATAGGTATGACAGCGTTTGTAGGTTGTCCTATTTATAAAAAGCAATATTATTATTGGTACGTTTTTATGGATTGAGCAATTTCACGTTGAATGGAGCATTATTTGCAAAAAAAAAGAAAGAAATATTTTTTATATGTCCAATTGCTGCATTGTGTTTGCTGTGAGATATGATTTGTTTGAAAGCATTGCAAGAAATATGGTCGGCGAGATGATTTGTATTGCAGCTGATTGCACCTCTAGGCTACTTTGCAGTTTTTCCTCTCCCTTTTTCATTTTTTTTTATATTATTTTCTTTGTTTTTTGTTTGGGAGTTAAAACTTTAATTTAGAAAGTACTACTCTGTGTTTTTTCAAATTTGTTCAATTTGAAAGATAAAATTTTCATTTTACGATGTAGTCGTGTGAATCAACTTTCATCTTTTAAATTTTCAATTATTTTTTTTTAGTTTTTTTTTGTTTCGGAGTTATTTGTACATTTTCAACATTTTTCATATTTTAACTTAACAGCTCACCTGTTTTTTTTCACTTTCCATCAGTGCTAACCATTCATCTCTCTTTAACATATCGCCAAAACAGTTCGCAATGTTTTTTTTTCTATCTCAAACAACGAAACAAACATAAACAAAATTTATTTTGTGAGGTTAATGAAACGTCTCCATCCTAATAGGTGGAGTACTGCTTGAAATATTTGTCGCAGTAGTAAAATATTTTTATAATGATCTGTTCATTAGTTCCACACTTAGTTGTTACAAAGGCAATCTTTGTTGGTGTTGTTGATGTGGTTGTTATTGTTTTGTTGTTGCTGCTGCCATGCAGTGTTGTACTAATGAGAGTGAAGCAGAAACCGCTGTCTGTAATCTCGACAAGCACTTGCATCAATTCATCAAATTTCTAATCGCATTAGCAGGAGAGTGTTAGCATATGCATTCCACAATTCCAGCCGCTCGCTTTCCATCATGCCTGCCCTCATCAACCTCTACAAATGCACGCTCGCACTCCACACCACGTTCCACGTGTTCAATTCGCTTTCAGTTTGTTGTTAATGGTTATTAAAATATTATTTTCTTTTAAACTTTCAATACTTCTGATTAAGCTATTACCCTTAGCAATGTTTATTGTTTATTGTTTATTTTTTTCGCTTTGTAATGTTGTTTTTTTGCATGTTGTAAAGATTCCTGCGTCTTTCAAGGACTGAATTGTTTTTAAATTTGAAAAATAATAATCACTGTTTTAATGATGCACAGCCTATAAGTTTTAAATCAACCAACTAATCAACCAACCAATCAACAAACCATATCACCAGCCAAAAACTTAACCAACCAGCCAGCGAACCGATCAACCAGCCAAACAAACAGCCAACAAATAAACTAACCAATCAACTAATCAGCCAGCCAAACAGCCAACCAATAAATTAACTATCAACTAACCAATCATCCAATCAACCAACCAATCAGCCAACCAGCCAGCCAACCAGCCAGCCAAACAGCCGGCCAACTATCAAGAAGTATTAGTTACTAAATGTCAACAATTTGCTGGCTGAAGCATTGTTTAATGTTCAATTATTTTGCTCGTGTATAGACATAAAATTTTTCATTTGCTATGTGACGTAGAATATTGAGTAGTGAGAAAACTCTAATTTGTTTGTGAATGAATAATAAGATTTTTGTGAGATTACTTTTCTAAGATTTTTCAATCTTTTTCAATTCTAATTAATTAATTAATGCTGTTATAATAACTATTAGTCAGTGTGAAAAAAATTGAAAATAATCAACAATAGACCGATTGGTTATTTTCCAATTGAAATTATACCCAACCAGCAGATTACAGCTTTGTAAGCTGGTTGATTGGCTGATTTTTTGTTGGTTGTCTCTTTATCTTCGATTTGCTTCATTTCAGAAATGTTAACTGTTAATCTAAATGCTGATAAAATTTGAATATGGCTCATTATATTCAATTAATTGATTTCGTAAATAATAACTTCATTTACTTAGGCCGACTCTCTGGTATATCATTTCCTTTTAATGACCATTAATTACGAAACCGTTACGTGAATCTATGTTTATTGGTATGGTATGGTATGGAAAATTTATATAGCGCCCCTCTATGTAAAACTCAGAGGCGCTGTTCGAGAAGCTGCCGGTCAAAAAAGTGATGTTTAAGTCGTTTTCGGAACATGTCTCTCTCATCCATACTATCAACGACATCATCGGGCAGTTTATTCCAAACCTCCGCTGCAGCCACGGAGAAACTACGCCGTCCATAATTTTCTGTCCTGAACCTAGGAACAACGAGTTTCTTTTTGGCAGAAGATCTGAGTTTTCGCCCCCGGTAGTCGTAGGGACAGGCACGATCAGCTGTTGAAGGTATCGAGGACCAAGCCCCATCAAACTGTCTCTTGTAAACATTGCTATTCTGAATTCGATTCTATAGCAAACTGGCAACCAGTGAAGCTCATTTCGCATATATGATGAAACAGATTCCTATTTTGTTACACCAGCAATTATTCTTGCTGCAGTGTTCAGAATAGACTGTATGCAGTTTTGAAGATACAAGCTTGTACCATAGAGGATTGAACTGCAGTAATCTATTCTTCCACAAATGAAACTGTGCATCAATGAAATTAAGCATTCATTTGTCAGGTACTTTTTTATACGTCTGATTTGGCGCAATTGGTAAAAACATGATCGGCAGAAATTTTTCACATGTTTATTTATCTTCAATTCAGGATCTATCCAAACACCAAGATTTTTGACTGGCTCTACATATTCCTAAATACCAGTTCATTTTTGACGAGTACCCAACCAGATGTATTGTGTCTTGTCAATATTCAGCTTCAATCCATTTGCCAGCATCCATTCTGAGACAGTTCTGATACCTGTTTGAGTTCTGTCCGCTAGTTCCTGTCTTTCTTTGATATTACAGTAACTATACAGCTGTATATCATCTGAGTAAAAGTGACATTTCAAACCCGATGACTCAACAACTTCCACAATATCTGCCGTATAGAGAACATAGAGCAGGGGTCATTATTATTATTATTATTGTTATTTTTATTATTATTATTATTATAAACTTTTAATCAATTTAATAGCTCTCCTTAACTGCAGTAAATTTTTTAGTTCATCGCGCGCCGCTATGGAACATTTCATAAAAAATTTGTTTTCATTTCGGACAATGTTGTAGTGAGCCATGAGGATTGAGATGAAGCAGAAAAAAGGGTCTATGAAGATCAGTGGAGTGCACTGGATTGAATACGTTGAATGTAATTCTACCATATGGGTCGGTAGTTCCCGTTGTCCAGCCAGTTTCTCTTTCATTGCGTTACAATATCGTTTTCGAGATTTATAATTATTAATTAATTGAAAATGGTAGTTAAATTTTCTAAAAATACCATTTGGTAATAAATATATTAGGAGGTTATGAGCGGAATAATCTGCATAATAAATCAAAACATATATATATATATATCTAATCTATATATTATCTAAATAATTTATCTCTATAATTAAAATTATACTTTTTAAAATAAGCTGTTTGTAAGTAGTTTCATAAACGTACAGATAAGTTAGAGTAGAATGATGTAGTGGGAAGAGGTGCAGTAGGCAAGTAAATATTTATGAGAGAAGAGAGGCAGGACAATAAAGAACGTTTATATGACCTCAGATGTTTTTATCTCAAGCAAAATAATGGTCGGCATTAACTGTTTGAACGTTAATGCATAAGCAATGTAGCACATATATACTGAGGAACAAGCGGATGCATTCTAATATGCGGCCTGACTGCTTGGCTGTGCCTCGCTGCGACAATAATGAACGTCCTCATGCATTAGTCTGGTCTTTATACATTGGTCTGGTCTCTATACATAGGTCTGGTCTCTATACATTGGTCTGGTCTCTATACATTGGTCTGGTCTCTATACATTGGTCTGGTCTCTATACATTGGTCTGGTCTTTATACATTGGTCTGATCTCTATACATGGAAGGGCAGCACAATTAATATAAAAATAAATGTAATAATAATGATTACGACAATGACTATGATGATGATGAGGATAATGATGATGGCCATGATGATCATGATCATGATAATGAGTCATTTATCCAGCGTCAGATGATGATGATGATGACGATGAATTGATAATGATGATGGTAATGATGACAAAATGGGTCAATGGAAGTTGTCTTCATCAACGGCATCAACAACATCGATAACATTACCATTCTCATCACTATTGACCACATTAATGACGCACTCATATCATCATCCTACTTACTAACATCACTGATTGGAAGGTATGGTTTAATAATGCTGGTGCGTGCTAACTGGAAGTTAGCTGCTCACCCATCCGATGTTCCATATTGCTGGATCACGCATTATCATTGTTTGTCGTCTTTTGTGTGTGTGTTTGTACATACCAAATGCGTGTGTAATATTTAGAAATGTACCAGAAGCCCATGAAATATGTTATTTTCATTATTGCAGGAAATATTTTATTGCTGGAACTTCTCAGATTTTGTTGAAACGTTTGATTATGTCATATGGTATCGATAGAGACACAATAAAACGCATCATATAATGACTTTATTTTTTATCATAACATGGACATTATTGCTTGATTTTATATATTCTGCTATAGGGTTTATGTTTTTAGATATGGTCATATTGACTTCTTATTTTTATTATAAGCTATTATTGTTGTATGCGGTTGTGAGCGTCATATAGTCTCAGAAACATAAATAGTTTTAAAAATCCAATAACAAAATTGGGAGTCCTTCTGAATCCCTACTGGCTGTCACTGAAATCATGTAAACAAAAGTTAAAATTGTTCTCGTTATTGTTTTTCATTTCAAAAGATTTTATGAATTAAAAAAAAATATCCTATTAACGAATAAATTATTTCAAACATAATAATTTGTATTGTTATCACGCACAACACTAACAAATCCTACTTGATGGAATCATTACTTACAGAAGCAATTCCGAACTAACCATTCATCATCTCTGAATCATCAGCCAGAAATATAAGTCATAAATTGTTGATATAAAATATTGAAGCACTCCATTAAATAAGAACAATAAACACATAGGAAGGAACCTACCTCACAAAGTAATAACTTGGTGCACATTTTAAAAACAAACAAAAAAACATTATAACTAATTTCCACAAGTTTTCCAATTTTCACAAGTTTTTCAACTTTTTTTGGCTTCCGGAAATAAATTCTTAATTTGTATTTTTTTTTTAAATTTAAACCGCAAATTGCAGCAAAAAAAACAAATTCATCTTCAGAACATTAAAAGAAAAAAAATTTAATTTAATGAAAAATTTCTGAGCGAAAAAAGACCTGCCACTAGGTGATGGATGGTAAGTTGAGCTTCATTTAATTTACGACATGTTGTTTTTCATCATGTTGCATGATTCATAGCATCGAGATTTTATAGGTGGGTAGCTTTTATCATTTTCAAAGAATTTTATGTCTTAATTAATTTCAGATGAGGCAAGCTGAGCTGTACGTGACGATGTGCTGAATGATCTGTATTTTCTATCTGTATTTCCTTCATAAGCACATCCATCAAATATGTAAATGATTTCTAAAAATGTAATTCACAAATAATTCTGTTTTTTTTTCTCCATTTGTTGCAAGTAGCATTGTGCCATTTTAAGTGTGGTTGTGTGCATGCCATGCATTCTGTTTTCTAATGTAAATTTGTAACACTCTGGGGTAAGGTGGGAAAGAGGAAGAAAAGCCAATTTGACACCCATCCCGTTTTTCCCTGCATTTTTTTTTAAATTTTTCCCGTAAATTAAAATTAATTTTAATCTAATTTTATCAAAAAAGGTAGAGTACGTATCAAAAAATAAATTTACTTCTTTAATGCACTTTTTTTATTTCTTCCATAAAGTTATGTACGCAATTATTGGAATTCTGCGCTATAAGATTGAATTGATTTTTATTTTTAATATAATATTGACAATTTGCATGAAAATTTTAAACTGTTGTTGCTTATGTCTGTGCCTTTTTGTGTGAATGGTTTGATTTCATTCAATTAATTATCGAATTCTCTTGACATTTTTTTAAAATATTTTACATTTTCAGTTCAAAGAAATATTTGCTGTTGTTGGTTTTATTAACTCTTCATTGTTTTTAGGGACAATTATAAAAGCATTTTTTGCTTTGTGAAACCTTTTTTCAAACTTTTAATATAAATAAAGTTTTAAAACATGACAACAACTCCTACTGAAACTTTAATTAGAATCTAATTTTAAACGAAAAAGAAAAATTAAACGAAGTAAGAAAGAGAAAAAAATTGTGCATTCACCGAAAGACAATGGCGTCCATAAAGTATTGTGAAGTTTCTTAATTGACTGAACCTTCCATCAGTTCTCACCTCATTCAGCAGGTTTATGCAACCACATTGCCCATCTCCGCCATTTAAAAGTAAACTAAAAAAAACGACGTACAAAAACATTTCATTTTTTTCCCTCCGCTCATTAAATTTGATTGGCAGAAGTTGCACTAAATGACAACCCTGAGAGGCCAAATCATTAATTATTAAGATTAATAAACTTGTTTACGTTGAAAAAAGTAAGAGCAAAAACATAAATGAAATTAACTTGAAAAAATACTCAAGAAAGTGTTTTATCATCTTTAAAGGAGACTCGTGAACAACTTTTAATGAATAAATCATTTTCTAGCTTTTGAGTTACAACATTTATCAGATAGAGACACTAAAAATCTATAACTGTTGATATTAACTGTTAACTGTTATTCTGTTATTCATATAACTGTTGCTTTTGTGTTTAAAACATAACTTAAGTAGAAATTAAAAACCTTTTCAAAATGACACAAGCAGGTAAATAAATCAAATATTTCATATATAAATCAAAAAACTTTGAATCACTCAAATTTATCAAAAGAACATACTTTTCAAACGAGCACGTGAATGAGCATTAGTGAATAAATCCGTAAAACAGACACCATCCATTAGAAACAACGCAGATAGAGAAACACATCATTTAAACCGTCGCGAGGCAAAAACCACATTCACACGAGCTCACATGCACACCGGCGTTCATCATTTCTGTCGATACCTCTTCTCCTCCACACTAAAACTAATCAGTAATCATCGACAGTTATCAAATCAATTTAGCTTAAAAAATTTTAAGTGTAGGTTATAATTACAATCTGATCGTTTGGAGCAGTTTTTTGTGTGAAATATTTTTGAAAATCGGACCAATAGAAAAACATACATGAATAGCAAAAATTAAAAATTTTCATAAAAAAATAGATCATTATGTTGCTCATAAAGCATTATAACTGCACGTAAAGAAAAATATGCATGAACCGTTAAAAAAATATTTATTCCAGTAAATACACAAGAATGCCGAATACCTTGGAGATAGCAAGCGTATTAGAGCACGGAAAAGTTTTCCATTTGAAGTTGAGCGTGCATGCATGGCGTCGTCATATTTTCAAAAATATCTCTCCGCATTATCTTCAACCAGATTTTTTTTAGAATTTTTTCAAATAAATGTACCTCTATTTATTGGCAAATTTTTTTAAATATTTCTTGAAAGATTGATGCCTCTTAAAAATAGACGGACTGTTTCACGTAGTTTGTTCCGCAATTTTAAGAAATAAAACTGAAACTTCTGAGTTTTATAAACAATCTCATTAATGTGAAGAAAATTTCATTCATCAAAGGTATCAAACGTTTGACAAACGCTTCCGATCATAATCTAGCCAGATTGATTTTTGCAATGAGCTAACTTACAAACCTTTTAATATCATCATTTATGTTTAATATTATCATACATGTCTTCACAGCTACACATTATGAACCTTCAACAAATTTTACAATACGAAACGAGATTCATTTTACATAAGAAAACAGATAATGCTACAGAAATGACTAGGGCAAAATTTGTAAAATTTATTAGAGCCTGACTACCCGAAAATATTTTAAATATTTATTCAGAAGTTCTGATTTGCAGTTGATCGTTCCGACTCGAAACCTTGGGAATGGAGGTTGAAATAACTACGCTGGGTGGAAGTATGCTCTGATGACAACAACGTTACAATGTTAGTACGCTAAATCAGAGCTAAAAAATATCATTTTAAAAAAGCTTTTTATGTGTGTAATTTAGGTGTCTGTTTGTATGTGTATGCAGGTATTTTTATTTTTCTGTGTGTGTTTGTGTATGTTGAGTTTTAGAAAGCGTACATTTTGTATTGTACGAATACCTAACTTTGTTTATGTGCATTGGTGTGCGTAAATGGCTTTGTGTTTGCGTATAATAGTTTGCATCGTATGCAAATAATTCAGTAATTCTCTCGTGTTTACGTAATTATAAAACAATTACGTAACGGACTCACATATCATTACAAAATGCACAACTTTTGCGGACCAATTAAATTGTTATATATTTTATCCGAAGTACGTTTTAATCATCGCAAAAAAATTAATAAAATAAAATACTTAAATATAATTTTTGAAACTACTTATAAATAAAAAAAAACTTTATAAACAATAAACATACAACTATATTTGTCGATTAATTTATTCAAAAATATTTGTTTTTACAATTAAATAACAATAATAAAGTTTAAATATTAGACTTAAAAAATACTAAAATAGTTAAAAAAACAACTCCTTAATTTTTAATCGAAATCTAACGACTCACGCTTTTGTTCAACCTTTTCTGACTTTCAAAAATTAGCGGAAAAGAATTAAATCCGTCACCTAAATACAATGGCTTTTATTATTGTTGAATAATGTGTTAGTGGGATCAAGTCTCTCAAATGCGCCGTCATAATTGAAAATAAAACAAAAGTTGTGGATAGAAATTATCTTAATCATCCTTAATCATCTGCCTCAAGCATCACCAAATCTTTTATAGTACGTTGTAAGAAGAAAAGACATAATGGATTTTTATCAACAGACCGAAATTTTGATGATTTTTTAACACAAGTTACGTTATATTTGCGTATGCTGGGGTTATATCCAATCAAAAAACATGTAAAAATGTTGAGACCGTAAACTTTCGTACTTAATATCGAGGGTACTTGTGACCGAGTTTGTAATAACGAAGTTCTAATGTAACGTGGGTTGGTGTGTTTTAGTATTTTGCCCTTTGTTTAAATTTTTCATCTATTAATTTTTGCTCTTTCCTCATAATGATCGGCTAACATTCAGACATTTCAACATTCAGGCATATTTTTCTCTTTAATTGATGCAATAGAAATTTATATTCCAGAATAACTTTCTCTAACATAATTTTTTAAATTTTAATTAGAATTCTATTTAGTTTTCTAAGAAGAACTGAAAGTAAACCTGCAATCGTGCTGTGTTGGAAAAGGAATATGAGGAAAACAAAATGTCCTCTTGAATGTTAAGCTGATTCACGAGTCATTTTTCTTCTTATAAATTACATTTGAAGATGCAATTTCTTGAATGGAGGAATGATTGAGATGGGGAGGAGGTACTTGTATATTCTGTCAGTTGTCTGTTTGTGTGTGTGTGTTTGCTAGTGTGTGTGTGTGTATGCGTGCACGTGTGTGTGTGTGTTGTTTGTGTGTGTTTTTCCATATTTGTGTAACTTGGTCCAATACGTCCATTATTATTATTATCCGTTTGTTTATTTTGCTGGTATTTGAGTTTGAAGACATTTTCCATTATAAATAACTTGTTGCAAATAAATGCTTTCTAATCTACGTTAATCTCAATACTAATATTTCTTGATTCTGTCAATCTATATTATTGTTAACATCCTAATGCTGTTGTTTTCAAGAAATAAAGAAATATTTTTACTAACAACTCTGTGAAATTGACAATTATTTTAGTATTAACATTATTTTTATGTTATTATTTGTACATATAGCAGCTGTTTTTTTTAATTTGAATTTTCAAATAGGCAAACAGCAGAAATTAATTGAGATGCACAGCGTTACAAGTTCATTAAAGGAAGGTAGATCCATCCTTTTAATACAGTGGAGAGCAAACAAAACGGATGTTTCGTCGATACTTCATTAAATCGAGAGAGAACTTGTGGAGCTGAGCTATTGTTAAATAAGTTTTGCATGAATGTGTGTGTGTCTGTGTTTGTGTGTATCTGTGTCTGTGTGTGTGTGTCTGTGTGTGTGTGACTGTGTTTGGGGTGCATTGTGGTGGGGTGCATGTGCATTGCCAGCTAACCATTACCTGAAATCTTACGTTACATTTTATTGTATCAAGTTTGATATCAGATACATGATCAGAAATACAAGAAATTAAACTAGAATAAAATTAAGTAAATATGTTATTAAAACCACCGTTTATATGCATGTGAATGTTTACAATCAGCCCACCAACTAGAATGAAGCATCGTTAAGTGTTGTCGTTGGTCCACGTACAGGGAATGGTGCCAGGATATCGGCAAATAATAATATAATGTTTAGAAGTGTTTATCATGTCATGTCAGCAATCTGAGAAAATGTATAAATAAATAAATATATTATTTTATTCATTTTATTTTATTATTTTTTGTGTAATTTCGGTAATTTAATTTGAATAAATTTAAGTAGATTTGGGCATATAGGCTTTGCTGGCACTCTTAATTTTCCTCACATGAATATTGTATATCTATGATTTTATATAATCTTATAATTTATCTTCATTAATCAGCTGTGTTCTCTGCTGAATTAATGTGGATGTCTTTTTTTTAATATTTTCGCTTGAAGTATTTTAGCGAACATCATTTAACAACTCTTTTGCTCACTGTGTTTATAAAAACATTTTCAACATTTTCTCAATTAAATAATTTTCTGAATGATTTTACATTTTGCAAGATAGCAAGACAAAAGTTCATAGACCTCCACTGGAGCTACTCTCCAACGACACGACAGACACTTTTGTATTATTTAATTAATTATTTATTTGATATATTACTGTGTAGGAAATGAGAAAGATGCATTTTAATTATGTAGGAGGAGGAGGCGGGCAGGCGCATGTAGGAGGCATGCAAGCGTGAAATATAAATTAGAATAAATGCCCATTCCCTGCCAATTATTATTGTTATTAATTACGTCATCTACATTATTGATGCTTCTCCGGCAATCAATTATACAGCAATTAAATGTTATAGCTCTCCTTCCGCCTACCATGTTGCCTTCCCCATTCCAGTTTGTTTGTTTCTAATAATGCAGAAGTTGAAGTGTTTCAGTGGCTGGAAAAATTAAACGAAAATTTCATTAAATAATAAATTTAATACATTAAAGCATGCTATACTTCTGTTTAATGTTATTTCGCTGCTATCATTATGAGTCAGAGACATGCGGTTTTTTAATTTCTGTTCATTCGTTCTGCTTTGCTTTCCAACAGAAATTCATCGAAACGAACTGACGCATGATTGAACAGATTTGCGTGTTGTCTGCTCAGATGCTGATAATGAAAAATGTAATATGTCTCGCTTTGTCTGCCGGCACTGCTTGTTCGTTGGTTGTCATATTACATGGTCAGTTGCCCTTGTAGCATACTGTGCAACAATGCAACGTGATGTTATTTGTTATGATCAATTATGTTACTATTAACTAAATTTCTATATTCTTCTGTGCATCTTTAATGAATATGATGCGTTAGTGTTTGCTTGCTATGTGAATTTCTGCTATAAAAATGTCTCTGATACATTTATGATATGCTGTGATGAGACAAGATGAAACGTTGCGGAACCTGATATGTCGTTTGAATCACGTTACATTACATCACCTTACATCACCTTACATCACATTACAGCAGAACGTAATGCAATGCAATTATTTTAAAATAGTAAAAAAAGAATGTTTAATGATATATTGAAACATAATATAGTGACGTAATTATATCGCATATCGTAATTACAACGCGTCAAAATGCGATATATTTAATTCAATTTACAAACGATGTCAGATGTATTTTATTGTGATGATGTATGTTGATGTGTCGAGGAACGTGTTGATGTATTGATGTATGTTGATGTATGTTGATGTATGTTGGTGTATGTTGAATGTTGATATATGTTGGTGTATGTTGAATGTTGATGTATGTTGATGTATGCTGATGTATGTTGATGTATGCTGATGTATGATGATGTAAAGCTCGATGAAACATGACTGTTGTATGCATGTAAACAATTTAAAGATCATAAGTTGACGCTTATAGAATATTTTTGATTCGGTAGGTATAATAAGTAAGTTAATAAAATAATATATATATAATATTATTACATGTCGTATTTCATGTGCTTAACCTGGAAGGTAGTCAGACATGATTCGATGAATAACTAACTAACGGTTAGTTATGATCACTCTATTATATACAGATATGTGTTCGCGCGTGTGTGTTTGTGTGTGTCTGTGTGCATGTATGTCTGTGTGTGAGTGTGTGTGTGTTATGTGTGTAAGTGTGTGTGTTTGTGTGCATGTATGTCTGTGTGTGAGTGTGTTTGTGTAGTATGTGTGTGTAGTGTATAACATGCAAACATATGCAATATATTTTATAAACAATTATTCGTTTGTCCTGTGGATCGCTGATATGAAGCCTGAGTTCATTCCCAATCGCAAGGTGATTGATGCCTTGAAATTAATGTTGACCTCCAATTTTTTACGAGAGTATCAAATTTTTAAAACTATATAAGAAAGCGAAAAACGTTACTCCCCCATATTTCATATAGGGACACAACAACATCCCATTAGCATCACGTGACGAATAATGACGTCATCTAGACGAAGATAATGATCACATCTAACCTCTCCAACTTACTGCTTCTTGATCTATGGAATGCCATTAATTTAGCTTAAGAACCTCTCTAGCTTTCACACTTTTTTGAAAAAAGTCATAAAAAAAAGTTGATGGTTATTATAACACGAAATTATCTGTTAACAAAAACTTTACAACATACGCCGCAGAAACACGCAACCGGAAGGAGGCGCACGCACAAATACCCACACATTCTCACACCGTTGTAACGCTTAAGTAAGCAAATATTCAACAATTTTATAAACAAATAGATAAAATCATGTGTGCGTGTGTGTGTGCATGTGTGTGTGTATGTGTGTGCGTATGTGTGTGTGCGTGTGTGTGTGTGCTTGTGTGTGTGTGATCTGAAAAATAAATAGTATTAAGAAATTAAATTAAATTTCGTACGACGCCCAGCACACATCTGGTCTTGAGACGTTACACACACTAAACATACTCACCCATATACGTGTACCCACATTAAACATACTCACCCATATACGTGTGTGTCTATATGTCTGTGCCTTTGTCTGCCTGTGTGTGCGCGCGCGCGCTTAAGTTGTATGTATCTGTATGATATGTTGCTCACACATACATGTAAGTTGTATGCATATAAATACATAAAAAGATGTGCTTTTGTGTATATAAACGTGTGTGTGTGTGTGTGTGTGTGTGTGTGTGTGTGTTTGTGTGTGAGAGAGAGAGAGAGAGAGAGACGTTCATTTGCAATGCACTGAATAGTTAATTTAGTCGAATAGTTTATCCACTATTTGACCGAAACCTAAGCCCGAATACTAAACAACTCACAGTTTGAAAATTGGTTTTTTTTAGAATGAAAAACAGGCTATTGAAAAAAACAATAGGCGATTAATGTCTCTTCAATAAATCTTTCTCAGATAATAAACAGCCTCATGTTCAAATTCAAATGTTTTAACAGTTATGATGGCTAAATGAATTTCTCGCTAATATCAGTGAACAATTATTTTTCTGGAATCCAAAAATGAACAAAAGTTTGGCTATTCGGGTTTAAAATGACCGAAGCTAAATGTAAAATTTTGGCCAAATATTCTGCAAGACCGAACAATTGTGCATCTCTACCTGCAACAACTTGCCTGAGTGTGTGCACAACATATTTATATACATCTACATTTGAAAAAACAGTTAAAAATGAAGCCATCAAAAAATTTGAATTTCCAACTGTAGAAACAAAACTATCAAAGTTGAATTTTTCCCACAAGTTGGGCGATTCGCTCATCATCTAGAGAGTCGAAAGACGTGTTTTGAAAATGGTGGAACAATTAAGAAATACGATACAATAAAAATGCTTACTTGAAAATTGCGCTCATGTAATTGGAACGATTGGCGGGAAACATTCGGTGGTTTCCATCAAAAAAAGTTCTACGGCAGCTTCACTTGTGATGTTTGTGTGCTTGCTCTTTCGTTGGCTTTGATTTGACAATGACGAATTAACACAAAGTGAGACATCGTTTTTTATGTGTGTGACAACAAATGTATGTGTTTGTATGAAAATATGCTGAGAGGGGAATGATTCAAAGTGTTAAACTTTAAGGATAGGTTCATATTTATTTACGGTAGAAATCTGATAGCTTAAGCCTTCTCGAGTAACAGGTCAAACTCATTTCATATCTGCATACAAATTGCATCATGCAAATTACCCACTCTGATCATCATTGTTTCTTGAAATATTATATGATGTAGTTACGATATTTGAAACCAGTAGCAGCAGCACTCAGGCTGCAGAACAACGCAGAACCACGCACACACGTAGAAAGTAAACTTCTGGCAACACTTGCGTGCACAAAATATGTGAGAGACTCTGGATGAACTCACCGCGATTTCCAAATATTTATATGGCAATACTATTCAATTTTCCTGAATGAATAAACCACCAAAAAAAATAAATGAATTGAAATAACAATAACAATTTTTTCCGGTGAGAAGTGTGAGAATATTTTCATTCACTTTCACACCCAAGCTCATCACAGTTGCAAATGCATCGCCACATTATATAGCACTCCTTAAATACGTCAATGCATTCAATTTCAAGTACACTTACAACACTGCAATCCTTTTAATATATATATATATATTTATTTATTTATATACTGAATATTATAATTATGTAATAATATATCAGTGTAAATATATATATATATATATGTGTGTGTGTGCGTGTGTGTGTGTGTGCGTGTGTGTTGTGTGTGTGTCTGTGTGTAGGTGTGTGTGTGTGTGTGTAGGTGTGTAGGTGTGCATGTCTTTGCGTTTGTTAGTTCACGCGATGAGAGTGTGTAAGTAAGCAAAGAACTAAGGGATGGGAGGGGAGAAGGAAGGATAAGAAAACGAATACAAGAAAAAAGCCGCAGACAAATGGAGAGAGAGAAAAAGTGAAAAAGAAAGAGAGGAGGAAAAAACAGAAATAGAAAGAGAGAGAAAGGAACATGGAAATATAAAGAAAGAGAGAGGTGGGAAACAGATAAAAATCATTTTTTGATTTCCTCTGAAAAGTCGTACCAGTCCTCTAACGGAGGAGAATAATTAATTTTCTACACTTTCATTTAAAAATAGTTATTTCATCAGCATGTTTTTAATAAATTTTTATTCGGAGACTTTAAAAAATACTAAAAAAAACTGTCAAAAATATCTTACTCGAAAAGTTTAATTTTAGAAGTTGGTAATCAGATGGTTGAAGCAGATCGTTCGTTCACATTACGCCAACAATAATTTTTATCTGTTTTATTTGCAAGAGCATTGGAAAAGTAAAACTAAATTAAATAAACATTTTGAATAAATTAACAATATTAATAATAATAACAGCCACAACAAAACTCACTAAAATATTCTAATTTTAAGGACTGAGAGAGAAATAAACATTTTGAAAAAATAAATAAAAATAGCAAGAACATTTATTATTCAACTGTCTGTTAGCTTGTTTATTAGCTATTATTCATTCTTTCATTCATTCATTTATCCATTTTCATTCATCCATTCATCCATTCATTCATTCATTCTTTCATTTATTCATTCATTCATTCATTCATACATTCAATCATTCATTTTTTTTATCTATTCATTTTTTATTTTACTGTTGTATATTTTTCTCCATTAAATCACAAGTTGAGATAAAAACTCGGAGATGTTTTGCAAAATGTTCATGCAACAGTTTTGCATTTTTTTTTTAAAGTAGACTTGAGCGATCGTTCGATTTGCTGTTACGTCAGCGAATAAAATTGCATACTTACTTACATGAATGCCAACATGTTTTATAAGCGAGGCTAGGAGAATTCATCCATACAAACATGCATTTTTGCTTATTTCCGTGTGAGTGTGTGTGTGGTGTGTGTGTGTGTATGTGTGTGTGTGTGGTGTCTGTGTGCGTGTATGTGTGGTTTAAATTTGTGTGCGTCTGTCGTTCCGCCCAGCAACGCATTTGATTGTATGATTGTGTAAATTTGTTACCCCGATGTATGAATAACGGAAGTGAATGATTGTGTTTGTATGTCTGTGAGTTTGTATGTCTGTGAGTTTGTATATCTGTGAGTTTGTATGTTTGTGAGTTTGTATGTCTGTAAATTTGTATATCTGTGAGTTTGTATGTTTGTGTGTTTGTTTATTTATAAGTTTGTATGTTTGTAAATTTTTATGTTTGTATGTTTGTAGTTTTGTATATGTTTGTGAGTTTGTATATGTTTGTATGTTGCTGAATTTGTATATGTTTGTGAGCGGTTTGAGGTGCCGACATTATTTAGAAGCTCTCCTGGTTAACAGCAACTAAACCCCTGATTTATGGTTTTATTGATGTTACACTTTGTACAAAGGAAATGACGATGACGATGATGACGATGAGGATGATTATGAAGACGATGATGACAAACTTGAATTGAATGTTTTGAAAAGGTATAAATGATGAAGTGACCAACAAGATGATGACAACGATGACGTTCTGGTGACGTGAATACAAATAAAAATAATTAAGTGATTAATTTATTTTTATTAAAAAATAATAACTCACACCGCAAAATAATTATGATAATAATAAGTATAATATTAATAAAATAAATAATAATATGCATAAAAATAGATAACAAAAATAGCAAACTTTAATAATAATAATTATTATTGTTATGTGGAAGCCTGGTAAATTTTTATCGTTGGCGATGTCATGACGTGGAGTACATCATGTCCTAAAGAAGTTGGAATGATGACGTTTATATTATAATAATGACCTTCTGTAGCGAAGAAGGCCTCATGAAGGCGAGTCGTACAAAAACAGAACTGCAACTGAAAAGTACAGTTTGCAAAGTACCGCCAATATAACAATAATTAAAGGCGTATATACTCTTACTCGTGTTATGATTCTAAACATTCCGGAGAACATTTTATAAAAACTTCTTCCAAGTGCAAGGAATATAATAATGTACATTAAAGTACAGTCGTAAAGTATGTAGTACTTAGTAATAGAAACAAATAGTAATATAAGAAGTGTACAATTGAACTAAGTACACTGGAGGTTAAAGAATTGTTATCGTGGTGCTTGCTTGATCAACAAAAGAAGAGTGCACGCGGATGAAGATAAAACTTTTCTTGGAAGCATCTCATGTTTCCATTTCCGCTTACTTCAAACAGTTTTATGAATTATTTTAAAATTTAAATTCAACTCTTGCTCAAATGGCTACAAGCGAGAAGCTTGATTGCATTCGTTCATTCATTCATTTATTTATTCTGCTATTCATTCATTTTTTCAGTTTCATTCATTTGTTCATTCTGTTATTCATTCATTTTCCTTCCTTTGAACATTCATATATTCAATTACTCAGCTAGTGGATTTATTCATTATATGGATTAATAGTTAAATGGTTAAAAAATATAACAATGATGATGTTTAATTTTTATATAATTTGAAATATAACGACGGATGAGCATGACAACTGGTGTGCTCATGGCTGGAAGTGCCGTCTCTGCCTGTTCCAACTGCCATCTGGATAGTTTTGACCAAAGAACAAACAGGTTTTAATAGAAAAATCGTATCGAAAATTTTGGATTGAAAAGGTCGCCAATTTATTTTTCTTGAAAGCAAACCTGCTGCACTACGTACTGATGATGATGACAATGATGATGACGATGATGATGACGATGACAACAACAAGATTAAATCATGAGAATAATGATAATAAAAATACAGGATAAAAAATGAGGAGGAGGAGGATTAAGATGATGACGATGATGATGACGATGATGATCACTATGACGGTGATGATTATGATGATGTTTATGATGATGTTTATGATGATGATTATGACGATGATTATGACGATGAAGATGATGAAGAAGATGATGATGAAGAAGAAGATGATGATGATGATATTAATAGAAATCATGTCCTTCGTTTGTTTACATTATCTTGTTATATTTTTATTTGTCAGTTCCCAACAAATTTAGCGCTTCTGAGACCCTGCCTGATTATTTAAAATAATAATTAAAAAAGTGAAAATGATGATAACAAAAAATATAAAAATGATAACTGTTAAAGGGTAGCAGGTTCTGGGGTGGAAGACCTTCCAACAATCGAGAGAGACAAAAATCTAAATTACGACGGGCCAGCAACTTTTGTTTTTTTTTCTCCAAAACATTGTTTCTTCCAAAGACAATACTCGCCGGAATATAATAATTTTGCTGCGTTTGTGGTTTAACAGTGGTTTAACTTTTAATGGACTTTAACGAATTACTTCATTTTATTTTAAATAACTTTTTCTGGCAGAGGCATTTTAAAAATAATAGACAGAAAATTGCTTTTTTTTGCTCTGGAAATAACCAGAAGCCATCATTCTTTCAAATCCACTATGATGATGAAGAACATGAAGATGACGACGACGAAGATGATGAGGACGACGATGAAGATGAAAATCTTGATTATGATAGATTGGTCTGCTGATGATGATGCTACCCAGCTATAATAATTAGTGATGAAGATGATGTAGCGTGAGTTAGGGGTAGACAGAATAAAACTCTCAAGGTTTTAAGTTTTCATCTTTTATTAAACAACAAATTAGTCCAACTGGGATAACAAATTGAATAACAAAGTTAACAGTTTATATCAAGTCTGTAAGTGTTACACCTGGGGTTCTGTACAACTTCCTTCACAATTAGTTTCGTGGACACCGACGTTATATACCTCTCCGTCAACTCGGCCTTCTTCTGGAGAATTTATGGAATGTGTTTATACGTGGGTATATTTCTTCATGTAGTCACTGCCCTGTTGTTGTGTGACTGGGGTGTGCGAATGCTGTTGTAGCGACGGCCTCCGGACAACACGGTGCACCAGGGTTATTTCTCGAGGTTTCTTCTCGTTTCGATATGTTTGGTTCTTCAAATGTCTATTTTAACCACCCACAGATATTACGAAGAACGACTAACAAAATGTTGTTTTATCTACCACTAATTACCAACTTAATTTAAGGCAAAATCAGAATACGTTAATTAACTCGCTACCTCCCAACGTTAACAAAAATGTCCGTCCTCGTTGTTTTTTTTTTCTCGCTTACATACCCACACCTCGTCTCTCGCGCATGGGCATTATATCATTAATTCTCTAGCGCTGCATCTATAGCTCCAACTGTTACACACCTCCCCCCCAACAGTTGAATATTCTACGGGGTAGAATGTTCACTCCTGTGTGGGCATCAGATGCTACCTGCTGCGGCTCGCTCTACCGGCCTAGTAAGGAAGTCAGCCACATTTCGACCACCAGCTCGATATCTGATATGCAGGTCGAACTCCTGCATAGCCAACCCCCATCTCATGAGTTTCGAACTCTTTGGGACTACTTCTGTAAGGTAAGTCAAAGGATTGTGGTCCGTATACACATAGATCTTTGACATACAGATCCAACCTCGAAACTTCTGAAGTGCCCACAAGATAGCGTACGCCTCTTTCTCTATAATGGCCCAGTGTCGTTGGGTATTGCTTAACTTTTTACTAGCAAACGCAATGGGACGTTCATTTTCCTGTTCATCCGATTGTACCAAACAACAAGCCACGGTATGGTCACTTGCGTCGGTGATTAATCCGAACGGGAGCGAATAATTAATTGAATGTAACCCTCCAATATTTCTTAATTGACATATTACCGCATCTAGGCTTTGTTGGTGTTTCTGCGTCCACTGTATCACCCCACTGTTCGATCCCTTTGTAAGCTCTGTAACATTCCTCAAAGTTTGGGCCAGCTGCGGCAAAAAATGCTGAAAATAGTTAAAGAAGCCAACCAGCTTCCGCACCTCCTTCTTCGTCGTTGGGGGCCGGATGTCTTGTAGTTTCTGGAGCTTCAATGGGTCAACATCAATTTTCCCAGATCCGACCATGTGTCCCAAAAAAGGCACCCTGTTTTGTGCAAATCGACATTTTTGAACATCGAATGTCAAACCGGACCGCTGTACTATACCAAGGAACCTTTTCAAATGGAGGATATGTTCCTCCCACGTCTGAGAATACACAGCAATATCATCTATATATGCTTCAGTAAAATCCTGTATTTCACTTGTCAACCTTTTCATTGCTCTGGCGAAAGTTATACTTGCTGATTTCAAACCAAATGGCATTCTGGTGAATTCATATAAACCAAAATCACAAACAAATGCAGTGAGCCATCTTGATTGTTCTTCCATCGGTATCTGCCAGTATCCGCTCCTAGCATCAAAACTACTAATGTATTGTGCACGGCTGACCTTCTGTAGCACATCCTGAACATCAGGAGCTGGAAAACCATCGCCCGCAGAATGTTTATTCACATATCTATAATCAACTGCCAACCGAACAGCACCATTTTTCTTCAAAATGCATACGATAGGACTCGCCATCTCGCTGGTTGAGGGCGAAATGATGCCCTTTTCTAACATCATCTCCAGCTGATTCTTAACTTCCTGCTTCAACAATTCCGGCATTCTGTAGGCACGCAGCCGTCGAGGTCGAAATTCCTTATCCACCCGAATACAGTGTTGTACTGCTGGATATAAACCCACCTGTGGCTGGAATACCCCCGCATACATCGCGACCAACTCCCTCACCTGAAGTCTCTGTTCGTCCGACAAGTGTGTTAACTCCTTCATCTCGGTTTGTACCACCTTTATATCATGGGTCACCTCTGGGTCATAAGGATGTAGGTTACCAAAGTCTTCTTCATCATACCTCAAAATAACACAATTATTTAAGGTAACCTCTTCTATCCGATTATTGTACTTACGTACATGGTTAACGTGTACATGATGTTTATGACCCTCTAATTCTACCACATAAGAATGCGGAGATTTAACTTGTACAATAGTTCCAGGCCCTTGCCACCTGTTACACCATTTATTTCTCCATGTTGATGGAACAAGAACAATGACCAAGTCTCCCAACTGGAATTTCCTAACTTTACTGCGCAGGTTGTAGTAATGGGTATACCGTAGTTGCGCCCTGTCTGCATGTTTCTCCGCATAACCATGTGCAACTTCCAAATCATGTCGCAGTGTCCGGAGATATTCATCGGGCTGTTTTCCAAGATGTAATGGTAAGCACCGTTCTCCCACCCAAGATTCCTTCAGAATCGTTAAAGGTCCCCTCGGCAGTGTTCCGTACAACATCGTAAACGGACTCACCTGTGTAGTCTCTGATGGCTTCTCTCGGAGCGTCCACAAAACGAATGGGAGGATCCTATGCCAGCTTTGCGGATGATCTTGTGCCAACTTGAAGATCATGCTCTTTAATGTCCGATTACATCTTTCGACGACTCCGGACGCTTCGGGATGACCCGGAGTGTTGAAACGTGGGCTGCATCCCAAATTCTGAAGCAGCGCCTGCGTTAAACCACTTGTGAAGTTGGCTCCTCGGTCAGAACTAATGACCCGGGGCACGGAGTAGGTCATGAAAATTTGCAGAAGCACATCACAGGTAGTTCTGGCATTGATACGTTCCATTGGATAGACCATGGGCCATCTGGTGAAAAGATCGATTACCACGAGGGCGTAATTATACCTCGGCTTGGGTCAAACCTCCACAGTAATCATTGGCCCGATGCAATCCATCACTAGATGTGAAAATGGCACCTCATCCTTCCTCGGTATAGGAGTTATAGGAGCCCTCTCAGATATCTTCACAGGATTCCTCAGTTGACAAATCCGACACGAGTCACAGTACTTTCGTATCTTTTCAGTCATCTCCGGAAACCAAAAACTGAGGGCAATGCGTTGTCGGGTTGCCTTTGCCGCCATGTGTCCTGCAAAGGGTCTATCGTGTCCCATCTCCATCACAGTTTGTATCCTGACCCTGGGTAAACATAGTTGTTTTATTTTATGACCCAGCACTGTCTCCTTAAGGAATAAAATGCCGTCCTCAATAAAAAAAATTCTTCCTTTTCATCTTTGCCCACTCCCAACATCCTTTTAGTGTCTGACACTCCTGTTGTTCTTTGAGGAACCTGTCCTTTTCTAACCCACAACTTCCTTCGTCCTCATCCACCTGGGCTTCACCCTCATCATCTTTATCTAGAACTTTGTTATGACCTGCCACAATACCAACTTTGTTGTCATCTGAAAATTCCCTCCCATCGTCATCACCATCTCCACAATCATGATCATCTTCACCTTCCTCCTCTGGTTGGCCATCCTCAGCTTCCATCACACCAACCTTACAATTATTAAATTTTATTGGGTTGTCTTCTTCCACTGCCAGTTCATCAATCATATCGTCATCTTCAGCCCCTCCACCTTCATCCTCACCATCATCTTCGTTAGGCCTGTCGTTTTCTGATCTCTTTGTAGCAGCAGTCAAGTTATTTACCTCAGCAACATCTGACTTGCATATACCACCGACATCTGATCTACGTGTACCACCGACATCTGATTTCCCGGCTCTACCGACTTCTAATCTACCAACATTACCGACATCTGATTTACCTACACCCTCGACATCTGATCTACCAACATTACCGACATCTGATTTACCTGCACCTCTGACATCTGATCTACCAACATTACCGACATCTGAATTACCAACACCCCCGACATCTGATCTACCAACATTACCGACATCTGATTTACCTACACCCTCGACATCTGATCTACCAACATTACCGACATCTGAATTACCAACACCCCCGACCTCTGATCTACCAACATTACCGCCATATGATTTGCCTGCACCTCTGACATCTGATCTACCAACATTACCGACATCTGAATTACCAACACCATTGTTGTTGTCATAAACAAATTTATTAACGTTGCTGTTGTTGATGGCATGAACAAATTTATCAACGCTGTTGTTGTTGCTTTTATCATGAACGAATTTATTAAAGTTGTTGTTGTTGTCATCTAACTTTCTTATAATATCACCGACCTGACCTACACCTCGTCGTCCGCATCGCCCCTGGCATTTCAACCCGGAATCTTCAACGTCGTAGTATTTTAGACTTTCGTCATGTTCAGACATCACCGGTAAATCACCTACCAATGTACCGGCCCTCATGGCAGGCATTGTGTATGGTTCTGATATATTCAACAACTCCACTATCTGTGGGGTGATGATTAACTGTTCACCAGTATTAGGAACCACCGCACACCACACCCTGATTGCTGGCGCAATGCTTTCCCCTTCCTTTGAACTTGGCAACAACATCACCCATGTCCCATCAACTTCTGTAGGCTGCCCATTCCATCCCCTGATTCTCATCTTTTCCATTCGTGGAAGCTTCAACCTCTGGCATAAATCTTGTGATATTTCACAAACCTCTGCCCCACTGTCTACCAAGGCCTTACAGACTGGACCAGACTGTATTTGAACGTCCACAAATGGTCTCGTGAAATATTTGTCGGCTTGAATAGCTCCATTGTCATGTGAATTCAGACCTCGAGACGCAGAAGAGACGTGACATTTCATGATTTTCCTTACCGGTTTCCCCAAGCTAGACCTCTGAGTGCAAAACTTGGCCAGATGACCCACATTACCACACTTGTAACAGCCCATCTTTGAAATTGGTCCCCTCTTATCATCTTTCAAGGGCCAAGGTGGGTGTTTTCCCCTTTGTTCCGACAAGTGGTGTAGCCTATAATCAGAAACAGCTGCCGTTGACGACCTCATGTTCATGTTTGCCTCGAACGTCTCTAGAACATCAGCCATTTGTTCATGTTGTAACCAACTCTCACCCTCCTGGGTCAACACATGTTCTAACAAAACTTTAGGGAGCAATTCTTTCATCCGGTCTACAACCAACAATGACATCGCCCGATCCAAATTCTCGATACCACGACTTTGAAAGTAGAATCTAAGGTGGCTATGTAATTTCGCGGCAAATGCTGGGAATGTTTCATCACTTTTCTTCCTAGCTAGATCAAATTCATCGCGAAGTTTCATAGGACTGAACCGACATGAATGTATGATACGTTGCTTGATGGCTTCATAATTCTGATAGTCTTCCCCTTTTAATTCATTCAAAACTGTTTTCATCTTCGTCTCCATATTTGCTACCAACAGCTCTGCTCGTATATCTTCAGTGATTTCATAACTATCAAACATTCCTTCAATTCTTTGAAAATACGCTGGTAACTCCCGGGGATCCGTTGGGCATAACCCCATCATTGGGCTAAATCTTCGGATTATACCAGTTATGGAACTCTTCAATGTGATTTTGTTCTCTTGAGCCTTCATCCCCAGTTCAGCTTCTCTGCGTAATTTCTTGTCTTCTTTTTCTAATTCTAGCTGTCGTTCAACTTTCTCTTTCTCTCGTTCTGCTGCTTCCTTCTTTATTTGCCTATCTTGATCTGCTGCTTCCTTCAGAATCTGCATCTCCAACTCCAACTTCCTCAGTTGCATCATTTGTACGGGGTCCGTAACGTTAACCCCTTCCTCCGGTTCCGACATGCCTGTCCTTGATCTAAGCTGCCTGTCCACCATGATTTGTACCAAAATAGACAACTTTTATTTTCGAAACAGCCAACTTCGATTGTCGATTACTATTTTAAATTCTTTCGCGGAAATTGTTATTGTTTTGTTTTCTCGGTGCTACTTTTTAAAAAATATTGATGCAACTACTCGGCACACCAGCTTCTTTTATTAGGTTAATTATTTTAATGAAATTTATACTTTAATTCATTAATTCTTTATTACTTATCTGTTATTCATAATTATTCAAAAATTACTGTTATTACACCGAATCTATCACAAATCACTTGAATTGTTGTTTAATTCGTTTATTTGAGAATTCTAGAATGTAGTTTCGGAGATTTTCTACCTGAATTTCTGTGGTTGTTGTTTACAGTTGTAAAATCTTTTTTTTTTGTTTTTCTTCTTTCTCTCCTCACCTGCTGTCTACGTCAATACACACTTTTTTTTTTTGAGTGTGTATCCCACCGCTGCCACCAAAAATGTAGCGTGAGTTAGGGGTAGACAGAATAAAACTCTCAAGGTTTTAAGTTTTCATCTTTTATTAAACAACAAATTAGTCCAACTGGGATAACAAATTGAATAACAAAGTTAACAGTTTATATCAAGTCTGTAAGTGTTACACCTGGGGTTCTGTACAACTTCCTTCACAATTAGTTTCGTGGACACCGACGTTATATACCTCTCCGTCAACTCGGCCTTCTTCTGGAGAATTTATGGAATGTGTTTATACGTGGGTATATTTCTTCATGTAGTCACTGCCCTGTTGTTGTGTGACTGGGGTGTGCGAATGCTGTTGTAGCGACGGCCTCCGGACAACACGGTGCACCAGGGTTATTTCTCGAGGTTTCTTCTCGTTTCGATATGTTTGGTTCTTCAAATGTCTATTTTAACCACCCACAGATATTACGAAGAACGACTAACAAAATGTTGTTTTATCTACCACTAATTACCAACTTAATTTAAGGCAAAATCAGAATACGTTAATTAACTCGCTACCTCCCAACGTTAACAAAAATGTCCGTCCTCGTTGTTTTTTTTTTCTCGCTTACATACCCACACCTCGTCTCTCGCGCATGGGCATTATATCATTAATTCTCTAGCGCTGCATCTATAGCTCCAACTGTTACAGATGAATCGTAGTTATAAAGCTATAACACTGTATTGAGATTTGTAACAAACGATGATGGAGGTGGCAATTAATAAAAATACGTGATGATGATGATGATGATGATGATGATGATGATGATGATGGCGACGATGGTGATGATGATGATGATGAAGACAATGATAAAATTATGATGATGATGATAACAATGAATAAATAATTGTGGCGATGATGGGGAAGAGGAGAAGGAGGGTGATGACAATGATGATGGTGATAATGACGATGATGACGATGATGATGACGACGATGAATGACGATGATCGATTAGGATGGCGGACAGTGCTGACGTGGCAGCAGTTGAATTGCATCATTCAAAATAGCATGGACGTTACTCTGATGATGGTGGCAATGATGATGACAAAAATGATGACGATGATTAAAAATAGTAGAAATGTTACTCTGGTAATGATGAAGATGCTGATGACGATGACGACAATAATGACGATGATGATAATGACGATGATGATGATAGTGTTGATGATGGTGAAAGATTCAATTAAACATTAAAAATCTAAAAACGGCTGCATCTTAATAGCAGATTGAAAGCATTAGATAGACTCTGGTGGACCATAGGTGAAGGTCACGGTCTGGCCTATGTTGTTTCAGACAAACAAATTTGCGATAGTTGACAGTTTGTTTTCTAATTAATATATACAAAATAATTGCTAGATTGCCAGCACACATACATGCATGCAATGACAATCAAACTCTAATTGTAACAGAATTAAAAGTTGTTTAAAACAATTTTGCAAGGATATTATCAGCCAACACAATCAAAACTCTGCATCGCAGCGTTTGTGTGAGTGCGGGGATTGAATGAAATGGCGGAGACTATTGTTCTGAAAAGATTTTGATTTTGTAATTCATACTTTTTGATTTTGTTTTGTTTTTTTTCTGTTTTGTTGTGTTTTGTCTAAATACCCAACTTTTTAAATTTATCCTTCGTTTTTACTGTCTGTGGTTGAATGGCCGCGTTCTTGATGTTAACAAACTAAAGGATAGACTTTAAATTAATAAATGAGTAAATGACTAAATGAGTGAATGAGGAAATGAATGAATAAATGAATTAATTAATTAATAAGTTTATAAATCAACAAATCGATATTCAAATGAATGAATTCCTAAATAAATGAACAAAACAACTAATTGATTAGCTAACAAGATTATATAATTAAGTCAAGGAATGAATGACGGAATGAATGGATGAATGAACAAATGAATGAATGGATGAACAAATGAAAGAACAAATGAACGAACGAGTGAACGAACGAATGAACGAACAAACGAGTGAATGAGCACCACCTGGATCGTTTCCGGTTCGCATTGAAAAATTTGCACAGCCAGGCAGTCATCTGTGAAGCATCCCAAATGACAAACTCCATAAAGTTATCAAAGGAATCAACGTGCTTCTTAAGTTAGAGTACTCAACTAAACAGAACCACAACATCATTTCAAGTAAAAGACATTCCAAAAAAGTTTCCCAGATGAATATTTGTTTCTATTTTTTTTTTCTTTGAAAAAACCCGGACAAAAAATAATACTTTATAATAAACTCTTCCATTCAATGTTTGCACTGAGAAGACAGAACAAACATTTTAAAAAAAACTGGTCCGCTGGATGATTGAAAAAATTTTCCATGTCGTACGTGGAAAAAAGATCGGCAGCATGCGAGCGTGATGTTGTTCACAAGAGTGCCAAGTCTCATTACAAACTTTTGTGTTTTACGTTAAACGGCTTGTAAGGAAATCAATAATTGGTTTAGTATTTAATTAATTAATTAAATCATTCATTAACCAATTAATTATTTAAATGATTGATTGTTTTAATTAAGTAAAAATTGCAACGAAGATGGGGTTGGTGCTTTTGATGATAAATTCCTGCAGTGATTAAGTTGAGTAAAACAAAAAAAAAATTTTAAAAAATAATTAAGTAAATAAGTAATGCTATTACTAGGAGTGCTACTGCTACTACTACTACTACTATCACTAGTATTACTACTATTGCTTTATTACTACTACTACTATTATTACTACTACTGCTGCTGCTGCTGTTGCTGCTATTACTACTACTACTACTTTTAATACTACTACTACTTTTAATACTACTACTACAACTACCACTACTACTACTACTATTAATAATAATAGTAATAAAAGTTTCAATAATGTTAATAATAAGATAGTAAAAATAATAAAAATGATAAACGATGACGATGTTGATTGGTAATGTTGATTGGTGATGTTGATTGATGATGATGATGACATGAAACAGTAGGAACGTTTCCCGAGGTTAATTATTAGTGATGATGATGATGACGATGATGATGATGATGATGATAATGACGATGACGATGATGATGATGATGATGACGACGACGATGATGATGATGATGACGACGACGAAAAGGATGATGATGGTGATGATGGTGATGATGGTGATGATGATGATGATGATGATGGTGATGATGATGATAACGATGATGACGATGATGACGATGATGATAACGATGATGACGATGATGATGACGATGATAAAAACAATAACACCAAAAAACTCCCGCGCAAAAATATTGATGATGATGAGGACAGTAAAAGCGTACATAACTTTACGACGTTTTTCATGCCAATACGATCGTTGAACGCTTGTGAGAAATCAGAAAAAAATTTTGATTAAATAATTTTTTTTAGAGTTCGTTGTGATGGAAATTTGTAAAAATAATTATGCATGATATCCCATTTTTTTTGTTCTTGTCTTTTTATCAGTTAGTTGCCATTTAATTCAGCAAGAAAACTTTCAAATGCAATTTTGCAAAAAAAAAGGATCTAGATCTAACAATAATAGCATTTTTTGTAACAAAAAAATCACTGTATAATATATTTTATCGCCACCATAGACATCAGAGTATATAAACACTACTAAATATTAATAAATTTTAATTATTAATAATAATATTATTACTATTATTATTACATAATAATTAATATAATGTTATGATTATTGTCATTAAAATGACAGTTCGCAAAGTATTTTAATAATAATAATAATTAAAATACTAATAATAATAATGATATATACTCTTTTGTTCTGAGCCAGGGTAATAAATAATTAAAACTATGAAATGGTAAAATAATGAATTGTCAATATAAAACCACTATGCTTAATTCAAAATAAAAGTACAGAGCGGTGAAATATATTCAAATTTATATCACAAATTGTTTCTGTCGCAATAAAATGCCGTATGATAACCATATAACAGTCTCTATCAACTCGTCGTTAAAAGAAACCGGCCACATAATTTTAAACAATGAAAGATTAAGTTATTACAGAAACCAACTGGAGATATGTCAAAAGTATTTATAATTATTGATAATAATAATAATAATAAAATAATAATAATAATAATATGGAAATGAATTACACTAACATGCGTCAAATTTGTAACACGTTCAAAATTTAAACTCACTTCAAAGGTTCTTCACTTTTGAAGTTTCAAAGAAAGCTTTCAAAGTCAAATGTAGTAAAAATTAAGATTGAATTTAACAAATAAGCTAACAAATTGCCAGTATATAAAACTGAATGAAACAGTGAGGCGGTCTGCTGATGTCTTCTGAAGGCTCCATACGTTCCATGCTCGCCTTCATCCGCCTGTTATATACCACACCACACACACACACACACACACACACACACACACACACACAACACACACACAACACACACACAACACACACACACAACACACACATGCATACACGCACGTTCAATGTCTATGATAGCCAATATATTAATAATAATCATACGTTTATCAATATTTCACTTTTTATGCTGTTATTCAATATTCTATCGTTCGTTTGTCTATTAATTTATTTGGTTAACTACAAGAAATACTGAATTGTCGCCAAGCAATTCGTAGCAGGAAGTTTAAAATTTGGCGTTGGACAATCTTCATGGGATGGAATGAATTTGAAATATATGCTTGAAGAGACTGTCCATAATTACGGAGGATGTTGGACTGACAGGAATTTCTCATGCCGCTCCAGACAGTTTGATCATCATGTGTACAAATAGAGTGTACAGTTGCAGTGAGTGCACATACACAAATGTATGCACACACGTACAAAGGTTTGTTGTGTGCGTGCCAGTGTTTTATAACCATACATTCAAATGTAAAAATATTTGATGTATGCATATAAATATCTGGTTATTTAAAATTCAACATTATAGTTTTTGTAGCTTCCTTGATTTTTAGCTTGGTTTAAATACCCTACATTATAGCTACATTAAACATACACGGTCTTCTTACGCATGTCTTCATATTTCTTTTCAAAAAGTGATTAAAATTTTTTTAGTTTTATTTCTTATGTTAAAAATGGTGATGAAATGTTTATTAATATATATTGGTTGACGAGTTAGCTCAGACTGCAGCAGTATTTTTCTTGGGTTGTCGTCGTTCAAAGTATCAGTTCCAGTCAAAAGTTATCCCATATCCCGTACCAGGCGCGATGGTCCGGTCCTTGCGTCTACATACCAATGCCTGAGAACGTCTGCTGGTGTGTGGCTGTGTGCACTGTGCAGCATTTATGCGGTGTAAATGTTCAGTCGGAAGTACGTAGAGCAGCCTACTTAAGCAACTCTGCCTCTGTTAGAATTGCATCATAAAAAACAATCCAAAATGATAGTAAACTTTATGTTGTCGGAGTAATTTTTAATTTGTTTATTTTTATCAATTCTTTTTTTGTCGTGATCATTTTCAGTGAACTGATCGGAATTAAAAAGGCAGCCAGCGCGCTCGTGAGCAGTTGATATCGAGGACGGCACATAGCACACCTCCCTCGTGCCTTATAATTAACATTTCTCCTGTTCAGACTGACATGTTGTGGCAAGCCTGTCTTTTTTACATGAACATTAAATCATTTTTTATTGCGAAAGCTACAAGACACGCCAAAACTCTTTCAATTTTTGCACGCTACATGATAACATTTGCTAGATTTGTGCAAACCAGCGTGAACCAGATCGTTTGTGTTGTTTGTTTGCCCGTTTGCGCGTTTGTTGCTCGTTTTAGTGAAAAGAATCACGTTGACAAATTGATGGATGGGCTTACAAATGGACAGATAGAATAAGATATGAAAGTTCTACATCTCTTTGTTTATACACCAATTTGCTCAGATGTGTGTTAATATGTGCGTGTGTGTGTGTATGTATGTGTGTGTGTGTGTGTGTGCGTGTGGGCTTATTAGTGCGCTGGCTTGTTCATGTTACTTAATGTCTGTGCTAATGTTAATGTTCAAATGAGCTTGTAAATGCAAAGTATTTAAAAAATAGTTTGACCTCGTCTGTCTTGGCTGTCTTGGCTTCAACGGTCGGGTCATATTTTCTGGTGATTAATTATTATTACAATTTTAGTCATAATTTTGTTAAACTTGTTTTACTTTGATGATCATTTTGTTATTTGTTCTGCTGTCTGTTGATGTATAAATTTTTGAAACTTCTCAATAACTCCAGCCACGTTAACGTTTCAATGGATTAAAATCATATTCTGCTTTTTAATATTTTTCGTAATTAATAGCATACAATATAATTTTTTTAATGATCATTCAACTCGTTTTTTTTCTCTAAATTAATGGGATTTTAATTTTCCGCAAATAATAATGTTGCAGCGGTCTGTTCAGTGGCGGACAGCCGCATTTTCCTCTTTGATGTATGGCATAATCGCCTTGCATCTTTATGCAGGGATACCCATACTACTCCCTCTTCCTCCTACTCTCCTGACCATTCCTCCTCTGCCAACATCCATATTAAATAATATTAATAATAATTTCATCTGCACACAACGGGAACGTGCCTTCCAATGGTTGACCAACTACAGGACAATACTGAGAAGACACAAAACAATAATATACTTTCCATGCATATGTGAGAATAAGTACGTGTTTGTGTGGTCTGTAACGCGTGTGTGTGTGAGTGTGTGTATGTGTGTGTGTGTGTGTGAGTGTGTATGTTCTATAAAGTTTTGATATAAATTTTAACATACAATTCAAATAATGTGGTTTTTCCATTAAAGAGTCGTATGTTATAAATTTGTGAGAGACATGTCGCGGTGCTTGTATTTGATGGTGTTACTGTTGATGTTGACGCAGTTGACTTTGTTATTTTGTTTTTGTTGGTGATGGTGGTGGTGTTGTTGCTGGGATTAAGATTGTTGTTATGTTTTAAATGTTGCTGCTTCTCCATTATTGCTTGGGTTGTCCTTCAGCAGATGAGGTTGTTGTTCTTTTCAATGTTTTTGTTCTTGGTGATGGTAATGATGGAAAAAGTTTAAGGCAGGTGGATTGAATGTTTGTTTTGATGTGTTTTCATAATCCACGGAAGATGTTTGTTTGAAGTTGTTCACCCATGCATGCGGGCAACTACTCTCTCATCTCATTCTTTTCACATCCCGATTCTAATTTTTTTCATCTCAGAGTTTGTTCGGATTAGTTTCTTTAAACTTTCTTAGATGAGATTAACAGAACGATGATCGTTTCGTACTGAACGTCAATTTGATTTCTAGCACTATTCGAATCAAATGTTACCAATTTTTTCTTCCAAATCGCCACTTTCTTTTTCAACAGAAGATTAGCAGTTCAGTTCAAACATCAACGCTTCATTAACACATACTCATCTAGGTAAATAAATTAATTTATACTACTGATGAAGGAGTTGTTGTTTCCAATGTAGTTGTGCTGCTTTTTAATTAAGATGTTAAGATTTTTGAAGCTGTTGATGCATGCGATTTTTGTCGCTGGTGTTGGTGATGGTTGTTGCCGCTAATACAATTATGTGGCTGTTGTTGAAGCTGATGCTGTTTTTGTGGTTGTTGTTGCTGCTGATCTGAATATGGTAGTTGTTGATGAAAACATGGTTATTGTTGTTAAAGTTGTTTTTGTTATGGTTGCTGTGTGTGTGATTGTTGCAAGAGATGAGATTTTTCTAGCAGACGTGGTTTTCAATATTTTTGGTTGTTGATGCAGATGGTGGTTTTCAATAGGCTATTTAATTAAGTGTTCCAAATAAAGATAAAATTGTTTGAAGGATTTTTCAATTTTCATTTTCTAGCATCAACGGTTAAATTATATCCTTCTTTCAAACAAATTGGCGAGTTTCTCACTGTACATGAACCGACAAGCAAAGCAAAAAATTCAACAAGCAGTGATAACATTTTCAATACTAAACCACTATTCAGTCATCATGTTAACTATTAATTTATCAAAAGTCAACTTAGCCAGAAAGTAGAAGTTGTAGTGCTCTGACCTGGCCTGAGAAAAACGCCGTCCATCCAAACTTTGAAAACTTTATAGGCATGGGATGCAACTTAAACCAGTAATTGTAAGTATCTTAGGAACGGTATGTAAGTGGTCGGGGTCTGTAGAAACTGCATAAAAAGACACAAAATAAATATGCATTACAGAGAATTGCGTTTAATAACATTAACATGTTTTGTAGCATTAACTTTTCTGAACACGTATTGATAGCAAATTTTCAGTGATCTACCATGTATGCAGTTGCTTTGTAGTTTGTGTTTGTGGTTGTACAGTTGTTGTGGTGTAATTGTTGTGTGGTGTCGAGGAGAGGTGTGATGTGGTGTGGTATAATGTAGTGTCGTGTTGTTAGTATTGCTACTAAAAACTACAAACATTCGCATGAATAACTTTACAGATTTGCAGTTTCGTTTGTTGGTCACTCATTGAATGGTCGGCGGTTTTTTGCTGGATGATGAGTTATTATAACAATTACAAACCTATATTGTACATAGACACGCACATATTCATGCATACACGCACATGTGCAATATATTATAGATATATACATGCATCCCTCGCACGCAAGCCCGCACTGTATGAAATGGTTCACAAGCGATTTTATACACGATCGAGCATGAAATACTATGAACGTCGCAAAAAATGCCTGCCTGTCTGTCTGCATGCCTGCCTGCTTGTCTGTCTGCTTACGTTTGCGTATGCGTATTTGTATCGCTCGTGTTGTGCGTGACATTGAGAAGTTATCATAGTAGGGGGGGGGGCCATTGATTGCATTGAACACCCTCCCGTCTGCGTTTTCATTTTGGGTCTTGGCGACTGTACAGAAATAAGGGTAAAATACAAATTTATAAAATAAATAATGCTGCTAACGTTTAATAATTGTATCTGTGAAACTAAAAGACGTAATAAAACAAAAGTGAACGCACGCACAAGTGCACGCACGCACACGTTCGAAGCACAAAAATTGATTTGGTCGTAAAGCAAGGAGGCAGTTGAAACAAACAAACAAACTGCCATTCATTTTTATTGGACGCGAGGGTGAGAAAATCTCATTAATAATATATTGACGCGAATCATTTTTCGATTGTTCTGTGACGTCATGATGACGTAACGTAATCGGGACTATCACGTGAGGGAAATTATTATTGACCACGTTCTGCAGGTGCTGATGATGATGTTGATAAGCTGATATTACTGCTGATAAGGAGAGTGCTTGTTTTGATGGTGATGATGATGATGATGGTGTTGGTGGTGGTGATGATGATGGTGATGACGATGATGATGATGATGATAACGACGACGACAACGATGATAATAATGACGTTGGTTTCGATGATGACGCTTGTTTCAATGATTACATTAATTTTTGGAGGGTGATGATGTTGTTCATCTCGGTAATGACAAAGATGCAGTGTTCGTGATTATATCTCTGGCGTGTCGGTCAGTGATGTTCTATGCGTCGGAAGGAAGAGGAAACTGGTGTTTGCAGTAAAATGACGCCATTGCAATAAAAATATGATATGAATACAAATTTTAGTGTCCAGTTCAGTCCAGCGAGCTTCCTTCCTCACCCTCCCGGCTTTACAAATTGATGGTCAAGCGTCATCTCTTGCGTCATAAAACTGCTCGTTAAAAAGTCAGTCAATGAAAACATATTCAACTTAGTGAGGTTTACATATGATATATCATTTGTCTTTTTCAGTCTATATATATGTGTGTGTGTGAATTTGTTTGTCTGTGTGTGTGTTTGTGTGTATGTGTGTGTGTGTCTGTGTGTGTGTGTTCGTGTCTATGTGTCTGTGTAAGTGTATTGCAATAAATAAATTAATGTATAATAGATGTATATGTAATTAATAACACTTAACATATATTTAGAATAAAGAAAATAGATTAATAACACAAAGAAAGTTAGCACCTACTTCGTTGCATTAATTGCGCGTTAATAACAGACATTGAAAGCAGGTGAACTTGCAATATTTTAAATGTTTTGATGTGATTGCATCAGTTATGAAGATTTGAAAAATCATTCTATCGGCTTTTATTTCTATTTGCATTTGCACTTGATGATTTGTAGAGCGAATTAGTTGAAGAATCTCAGAGGCCCTATGCGATACAAGACCATCCGTCCTGTTGATATTTAACTACCAGAATATCAGCAGAAGTAGAACATGGCAGCGACAAATTACTGTCCAACATTTCAAGTGCTTGTATTTCTCTACATGCATTTTTTAATTCCACGTCCCTTCATGTTTTCCTTGTTAAGTTTTTAACAGAGTGGAAAATGTTGCATGCAAAGATTGATACAAGCCACAATTGATACAAGCCACAATTGATACAAACCACAATTGATACAAGCCACAATTGATACAAGCCACAATTGATGCAAGCCACAATTGATACAAGCCACAATTGATAAAAGCCAATGAACCCAATTCGAAGTTGTTCCATCCAACTGTGAGTTGCCGTTCGACTAAAATGTGAACGTTGATTTCAATTTAAGACCTTTTACTTAATATTAATTTTATTAAGATTATTATTAATATTGACGATTGAATATTGGTGATGGAATCAGTGATGACGAAATGATGTTGGTGATGATTATGATGGTTGACGTCGCGAATAAAAATGGCTTTAATTTTGAAACAATCGCAACAATAATAAAAAGGTGCTTGTGATAATAGTAGCAAATATGACGATGATATATGTCATGGTGATGATGACGTTGAGGAGGAAGAAGAAGATGATGATGATGATGATGATGATGATGATGATGATGATGATAGCAATGGTGGGGATAACGATGGGGAGGAAGAAGATGATGATGATAGCAATGATGAAAATGAGGATATGTCGATGATGACGGTAATGTTATAGGTAACTTTTTAAGAACGAATAATAGCAACAAATGCAAACCACCAACCATGTAACACATCTCTTGTTAACTGTAACAAGTGGAGAAGATGGCTGGTTGTCTTTCGATTCACAGCTTTACGACGAGACGAACATGTAATTATAAATGTTTATCTGACATGAGGGAGCAACAAAAACCCCGTCATAGTAGCATTAAAACAACAATCGCAACACAATCATCCTAGCATTAAACTAACAATAAAGCGTTGATCCCAAGACCATGAGCTTTAAACAACACTGCAACAACACAATGCAACAACTGCAATACAACTACAACAATACAACTGCAACAAAAGAAACAACACAATAAAACAACAGTGCATCAACACAACATAGCAATAATGCAACAACGATTCAACAACTATACAAGAACAAAACGACATATCGCAACAATAATTTAACAACAACACAACGCAACCACGCAACAACAACGTAGCAAAGCAATAACACAACATTTCAACAACTATTCCACAGCACAATACAACATACAATAACAATGAAATAACAGAACAAACACCCACAAAACAAACAGCCACAAAACAAACAACTACAAAACAAACAACTACAAAACGAACAACTACAAAACAAACAACAACATCATTCCTACTAGCCATGCATTCATCGACCGCACATGATACATCGCATATCCAAGCACATAAATAAATATTTCACTGTATGTTTCCATCTATTTATAAATTATACGCTTGTAAAATGCTTATAAACACAGCGTTTTTTTCTATTTTTCCTCGCATGTACAAACATCAAACTTGCATCTGATGGATTTTTTCATAGAGTCATAAATTATGTCAACGCAAGATTTTTATGCAATACGATGACTCGTTTCAATTTCAATGTCTATTAAACTACAACACTGTCAATTTTGGAGATTATTAATTTCAAAATTGAACAAAATCTTTAGAAATTAGTTTTCCATTTTATTTATTTAAATATTTTTGGTCATTCATCATTTCATTCATGCAATCATTCATTTTAATGATAGCAGTCGCAGAGTTCATCCTGGTTTCATATTTCAAATTGATTGAGATGGACACCGCCAGCACTTCCGCCAGTTTGGCTTGCATACATTCCATTTGTGTTTGCCCTTTCATTTTTTCAACTTTTTCATAATTTATTTTATTTTTTTTAATAAATTTAAAATATATGTAAATAAAATATGTTAAAAATCTGACAGAAATAATAAATTTGAAATTTCAAAAATTACCAAAATGAAGATAATGAAAACGAAAATAAAATTTTTAAAATAAAAATGTGAATAAAGATAAAAAAAAGAAGTGAGAGACAGATAGGGAGGGAGCAAGAAGATGGAGACATCTGGCTGGTCCGATGGTAGGTAATCTAATAAAACACTTCGCGTTAGTTTCTTATTCATTAGTCTGATTGTTTCGCAGCTCACATCTTCCTCCGCCTGCTCGTCCGCATTTTTTGCCAGATCATTAGCTTCAATTGTCCGCATCTTGCTCCTACCCACTTTGTTGCTCTTTGAAATGTTCATTTGATGGTTTTCATTTCAATTTTTATTGCGTTTCCATCGAATACTTCATTATTTTGAAACATGCGCGCACGTGAATGCTACAGCAGCAGCAGGAACGAGCACCTTAACCATTACGCCATCAAGATGATCAACAAAATGGCAATCCACAAATAAGAATCAAACTCTGTATCGCTCATTTTAATGGATTTAAACAAATTTTTGAAATTTATCTACAGTTTTCCAAAACTTACAAAAAGCTTCCAAAGCGATTTCAAAAGAACTAAGTATGTTATGTATGTATGGGTGAAGAAACCTTAGAGGTGGAGCAAGGCTGGCTCTCTAATGCAATCACAAAAAATTTCGTTTTTAATTTATCTGAAAATGTGAATTTTGTTTTTACTGTATCTACGCCCCTCCCAATTGCAAGATCAAATTTTCAACATGTGGTCTTTTACGTAAAAATTTACATAAAAAATGCAAGTTGAACAAAAGAAATTAAAGCTCGAATTTTTTTTTAACGGTCGAGCCAAACCGCTTTATCACCGGACGACAAATCTGCTAACAAAATGCTGAATAGTTGTCCAAATTTTAATATTTTATGAAAAATAATTTTTCTTAAAAATTTGCTCTAAAAACATTTTAACATTTGATGCTCTACTACACTTAAAATTAAAGGATACGTTAACCGAAATAATAATATAATGGAATAAAATATATGAAGTTGAATGACAAATTAACTAACGCTGCTTGACGTCACAATTCTGCAAAACAAACAACAATAAAATGTTCCTTCGATATTGTATTTAATAATTTCGATCATTTTTTTATAAGATTTTTAATAATTTTTCCAATTGGCAAAACAATTGATCTTTGCATTTTGTAAACATAATACTTGGCAACAAAGTATTAAATATTTCAATTATCTTAATTGGTTTTGCTAGTTATTCGACTCCTGTTTCTAAAATTTTATTTCCTTACTCTTACTCGCTTAACCATAAATATATTCTCAAAACGTTTAGAGATCACTTGTTTGATCTTTCTATTTTTATTAGTCTGTTTCGGTTTTCCTTTCATTTCCATGATCAATATTTTTCTGTGGTCCTCGAAATTTCTACTTTCATTCTTTCTGCTTCTAATTTTGGGGTATTTTAAAGTTCTCTCCTTGAGTTTATATTGTTTACGCCATATATTTCTGAGCTACTTTGTATTATTAAAAAAATTTATTTCATTCTAGTTAATCAAAAGCTGATGGCGCTTAGCTATTTATTCTTCCATTTAATTTAAATATAGTTCTAAATAATTTATCTGCAGATTTTTGTCCATATTTTTTAAATTAATTCAATATCTTTATAAATTTGATCTAATGTGAATTAAATCTGAATTTTCATCCTGTTCATATTTAATATGCTTGCTTTGGTACTTTTTCATTCTATCATTATTTTTATTGTTTTCATATTATTTATTTTATTTAACTTTATTCTACTTTTTGTTGAAGTTAATACTATTTGGTAGAATCTATGTAGACGGGAGCATGTGAGCATCCCAATTTTTTACACATGAGTAACTACAGCTTTCAACTCTGCTGCTCGTGTTCTTATCTTTATTTATATATCAATTTTCGGATTAGCGCATTAATGTACAAATCTAAATCTTATTTATTTCCTAGTGTCTATCTGACAATTTGACTTAAACCATGCGTCTTAAATTTCAAATTTTTTCTCGTTCTCACATTATTTGATCCTGTTCAACATTGTTATGCTGCATCTATTTTGTTACAAAAACTATCAAACACCACGATGAAAATTGCGCCATGCAAGTAGTGCGAAGAATGTTATTTTGATGAGATTAAAAGATCAACTTGAGTTAATTTTATTTTAACCAAGTCTGTGGTTTAAAAAAAACGATGGAGCAATCAAGTTAACAAGACGAACCGTTTCATTTGCGTCTTGAGTATAATATAGCACATTTGATGAACACATTTTATATAAAATGTCAGGCATACTGAATTTACATTCCACTGAAAAAAATAAATGCTACTCGCCTAACACCTAGGTTTACCACAATTACCGCCTAGTGAATTGAAAAAATTGTTTAATAAAGTTATCCTCAACTTCTAAAAATACCTTTTCATTATTTTAGTACACTTCAATTTTTATTTTTCATTAAAAGATCAATTGAATTATTATCTATGAAATAACTGAGCTGAGAACATTGAAAAATATTAGTATATAGGATCTGTTGTGGCAAGAGAAATGAGATTAAATACACATATTTAAAAAAATGAATTTAGAAGCATTAATGTTTAGATATCTACGCCTCCTAAATCTGTTGGAAACATGTTTTTAAAATAAATGAATGGATTTCTTTGTAGGAGAAATATTGCACAATATTCATGACAACGACACTAATAAATAGTAATTCTAACAGTCATAAATAATTCAACTATATTAGTTCTACGGTTATATACTAAAAAAATAGACTTATTTTTCTCATTCACAGAACAGGAAACGTTGAATTGGCCAGCGTGTATGACGTCCTTCTTTCATTAACCTTCGCTGCATGTTGTGCATTTATTTATTTTCCTGCAAAAGTTAAATTTTTTCATTTTTTTTGTTTTGTTTCGATAGTACATTTTGCAAGGGTTTTGCCGACCGCCGTAACATAGCATGAACTAAAAATTCTGTTGGGCTGTTTGTTTGGTTAGGTTCACGCGGTTGAACGAGTCTAAACCCTCATCATCATGCACTATTATAATTTGTACTGTGATATGTTACATCGTATTTAAAAATCTATACACAGTTATGTGTATGTTGTATGTTTGTGTGTGTTGTATGTGTGCACGTGTGTGTTGTATGTATGCACGTGTGTGTTGTATGTATGTGTGTGTGTTGTATGTATGCATGTGTTGTATGTATGTGTATGTTGTATGTATGCACGTATGTGTTGTATGTATGCGTGTGTTGTGTGTATGTGTATGTTGTATGTACGTTTGTGTTGTATGTATGTGTGTGTTGTATGTATGTGTGTGTTGCATGCATGTGTGTTGTAATTGTGTGTGTTGTATGTATGTGTGTGTGATGTATTTATGTGTATATGTTTGAATTGTGACAACACATACATCTGTGTTGTCTGTATTGTATCCATATATGTATGCAAGTGTGTTGTGTATGCAGAGGCACACATACAGATATGCTCGCGGACATTACCAACTCCGGAGGGATGGAAATTATTATAATATAATATTTTATATCTCCTACGTGACTTGGCATAAATGTTGCTTCTTTACACACACACATACACACACACACACACACATACACACACACACATACACACACATAGAAACAAACACTCCTGCAAGCACAGATATAAATTTTTTTTTATTCATTCATAATTATATTTAAATTAATTTCATATTATTTGAGTATATATATATATACATATATATATATTAATATATACATATTTTTATTTATACCTCTGTTTACAGGACATAGAATGCTTATCCACAATGTTGAACATTTCTAACGCAATGCAGAGCACACACGAGATGCCTACGAATGCTTCGAGTGAACATTGTCACAAAACACGAAAACTATTGACTATGATCTTCATCGTCCATGTCTTCTTTGAAACTGAGATACCGGGTCAAGATAGAGAGGTAATGTCAGAAAGTCATGCAAACAACAGGCAACGACAAATGAAGGTGTATCGACAAATAACCTAGACGGAAAACTCTGTAGACATCTTAAGTTTTTTATGATTTATGTACACGTGCGTGTATGACTTACGCGCGTTCGAGTCTCTTATATAAACTAAGCAAATATTTTCTTGCACTTGCAAATGTAAAGTATTATATTATATTGCAGGCGTGATATGATACCACGTGCTCCGGCCAACTGTTTTCAAATGAAAATTTTTGAGATCTTCTTCTCGAAGTATGTGTAACAACTGCAGTAGCAGCGAACGCGCTACAAGGTTAACTGAATTCGAATGCGGTGAATGACGACTACTGCAGCTTCGCCAGTTATATCGCATTCGAAAGTCTCTGCATCAACCTACGGTACAGACATTTATAAACGCATTCATACATCCAAGGTTAGATTACAGTAACAGCTTGCTTCATGGATCGCCTGATCGGTCTATTGCTGTTCTCCAGTCGATTCTAAACAGAGCTGTAAAAATTGTTGCCGGTGATGGAATGTGATAATGTGATAATTAATAAATAAATGAATACATACGAAACGAAACGAATTAAAAAAATGCAGGCTTCAATGCACACGATGTATTATTTTGCATGCAATCACTTACGCAGCTGTATACGTCGTTTGTATTCGACGCACGAGAGCAAGCGTCGCCACAATTCGTTTCAACGATCGGCTTCCATCAAAATTAACTATTGTTGAATTCAACATTGCTTATAAATTCATCAATAATGTTCGTTAAATCGGTAAATATGGGTAACAACTTATCAAAAAATATTTCAGTGTAATTAAATATCAAACAGCAACTTGCCAGTAAGCGCCTGCTTCTCTATTTATCATGATATTGTCTATCATTTTAATTAATATTACAGATTACCAAATTAATAGATGTTTCGGTAACGAATAACTTTTAAGCCAACGTATCACAAGGGAATGAATGTTTAAAAATTCTCAGTTAATATATTTATAGGCACTAAGAAGGCAGCAATTCACGGAAAAAACACGAAACACTGGCAGACGATCACGATTTAAAGCGCGCGTATGTTAGATAAATCCGTTCGATCAGGCATAAACTTATTAAAGAGTGCTTAAGCGGATTAACTGCTCGTGTTTTGTCTGAAGGATACTTACAATGTACAGAAAATCTTTGCTACTGAAAATTTATTCAGTTACAAAAACTTTCTTCCGGTGAAATTAGATCAGACGCATATGTATCACACTTTTCACGTTCATTAATGCTACCTTCATTGAAAAGGGAAAAAAAATAAAATAAATAAAAGGCACAAACCTTAGAAGACGACCGACGTGACGGGAAACGAACTTTGAAACGATAGGAACATTCAAATAGCACTAACTTGGAACAGCACATTTACCATGTGCTCAAAGCAGTGTTGGGGTCCGTAATATTTCCTCCGAGAAAAGTTTAGAATTTGTGATTTTATTTAAAATACATTTTAAGATCGTGTTTTTAAAAAAATAAATATGCGATCATCTTTAGTGTTGTAAATAAATGCCGATGTGAATAAAATCACATAATTTTATTCAGTCAGTTTTGAAACATAAACAGATAAATATAAGGGGCCGTCCAGAGGATGTCACGCTTCAAGTGGGGGGTCCAAACATTTGTGACACTTAGTAACGAGGGGGAGGGGGGTAAAAGCAAGTGTGACGTCCATTTTTTTAAAATAAACAAAACAATAAATAAATTTTCTTTCACATAGATGCGCAAAATGAATATTAAAATTTTGAAGGAGCAGTCAAATTTAAATGCCATCATTGAAGTTTACCGCTGTGCAGGTGTAGAAGTTAATACTAATTCGTTATATTTTAACCACGGTAAAGCATTTAGATATCAAACTATCTTCATATAAACTTGTCATTCGTTATTTTGATATCAATAAAAATATAATGCATAGAACAATTACATTGTCTAATGACTGTTAACTAAGAGGGGGGAGGGGTGGGGAAGTTTTGTGACATGCCTATTTTTGGAGGCTTGGTCGATTTATGACAGTTTGTGACACGGGAAAGGGGGTCAAAAGAACGTTAAAGAAACGTGACACCTTTTGTGGACAGCCCCTAAAGTAATTTTACTGAAAGAAACGATTACACTGACTGATTTTAAATGATTTTTAGGAGATTTTTAAGTTTGTAGTGATATTTAAATAAAATCATGGTGCAAAAGTTAAAATTTTTTGGACTTGGACCCGGAGTCAGAAATTTTCACCCGAAATCAAAATTTTTGAGGAGCTGGAGTCTGGTTCAAACGCAAGAAATTATTTATATATTAATTTATTATATAAATACACGGAACTTTCAAATTGATGTTATCTAACTACAAAAAATAATGAACATAAAATTAAATAGATAGTAGAAAGCCTAATCAAATCTTTCATCACTTTTTGCCTGTAATTTTTTTAGAGCCCTGACCTGTGTAAAAAAATTGTAAAAAAATATCATTTATAATAGAAAATTAAACAACACAAATTTTACACAAAATTTAAAAAAATTTGATTTTAAAAATACTTCATATAAACACCTCGACAAATGTCCATTTTATTTTAATTAATTGAAAATGCGGCCAACATAAATTGTTTTAATTTATTACATTAAAACATCGTTTGTTACACACACTGGCACATAGTGTTTTTTCAAATAAAGAAAGTTGACAAAAATTGTGCGAAAAGCAAAAAATAATTATAACAATGCTCGCTATTATGTATCACATTAATCAGAATAACATTAATGATGGGAACATGACAAAACTATAAAAAAAAACATAACGAACAACGCGAATTACATCACCAACACCAAATGACAATGTTTGCAAAGCTTTAATTAACCTAGAGGTCCCTTGCCAGCTGCCTTCGATTTGGCTTCGTCCAACGCCTTTTGCTGTTCTTTCTGCTTCTGCTTGAATTCCATGTCCTCCTGTTAATTTATGGTTAAAAAGTTCATGAGAATATTTTTCAAATCGATCAATCATTTGGTGAGAATATAACATAAGCTTGATTAATACAACATTTTAAACAAAACTATCATCATATTAAATTTAAATTCCATTGAAAAAATACAACATAAGAAACGTTACCAGTCTCAAATATATATTTTATGAACAGCTAAATTTGCTACTTTTATGACTGAGTGAACTATCTGCCAGCATTTGCGAAGTACAGAGGTTATTAGGGCTTTTTTGCTTACCATGTAAATTTTTGGTAAATTTTATGCTTAAAATGTTATTTTTCTGTGTAAAAACTGAGTTTTACTTACTTTAATTAAAAACAATTTTCACAATGGAGGCCGTGACCCCATTCCTGGATCCGCCACTGTATATATTGTTGTAACGCTTGACTCTCTTAACTACCAACACCGATGTCATAACTTCAAAGATCTCTACTATTTCTTCCAACGATCGTCAAGTGTTCGTTATTCCGTAGATTTCCTATAGATGACAACTGCTTCAAAGGCAAATTTTGTTGAACGTTTATTCGAATACCAACAGTAATAGAAACGATAAACCAATCCATGTAACCACATCAATCACATTTACGACTGCTTTCTCTGCTGGAAACCTGACTATGCAGGACCTATATATGGCCTAGATTTTTAGCATAGATTTAATATCTCTTTACAATCCTCTAATCCAAAGATTACAAATATAGCAAAAGTAACAATAATTAGGACAACCAATATTATAGCGCAATTCAATCATTCCCGGGGTTATAACAAGATATATGCATACATCACTGTCATTATAATTATTATTATTAGAATAGATTGAAGAGATTCAATTGTTAAAGTCATTAAACAACAAAATCAACATGTCTAACATCATCTAGTTCTTTCTTGTCCTTTTTAGGCTGCTTCAGAGGTTTCTTTTTTCCACCTATAAATATAAAATTAACGTGGATGGATGAATATTAATTGCGGATAACAAAATAAATATTAGTATAGTTTTTATTGTTTAAGCTATTTCTTTCAAATTATTCTTAACTCAGCAGCTAAATTAGCTAGTCTAAAAATTTGAAAGTATTTCACATAAAGAATGAAAAATCATTCATTTCATTATCAGCTGAGGCAATTGACTTTGAAAAATTATATTGCTGGAATTGGACCAGCTCAACTGCAAGAGCAAGAACTAATAACGCAAAAACAGTTTCAAATGTTCCTGAGTGAGAGAAGTTGATTGAGATCGACACAAAGCATAGAATGGAAAAATCTGTCCTCTAAAGAGTGGATGTCACGTGGTAAACTGTAAACCAGTTTGTTTAAATTGAAATTTATAAAGTCGGCAAGTCCACAAAAGTATACAAGCCTGACTATGCATGAAATTATTTTCGTGAGATAAGTATGAAAACAGGGAGTATAAATAAAGTGAAAAGTGAACCAAGATTAATAAAATTTGAAATGCGTCAGGGTAAGGGTAAGGGCTAGAATTAGAGAGGTGAAAGCAAAATACATTTATCCTTTAAATATTAAACATTTAAGCATTTAAAAATTGTGAACTTTTGTAACAAAATGCAAAAATGACGATTTTTATATAGTTTTTATATGCAAAAAAATGTAATTTCATGCCTACCAATGTTGAAATAGTTCACCAAAGTATATTTTCATGCCCACCAACGTTAAAGATACATAACAGAAAACTTTCTTGCCTACTAGGGATAACCATTACAGTATTACAAATATGAATCCGTCTTTTTAAAAACATTTCCATTGTAAATATGCCATTTTATTTTAATTTATTTCATTTTAAATGTTCTAAATTAATTATGTTTATTATTCCAAGTATATGAGATTAACCAATTTACCAATTTACAAAACTTTCTTATGGGTTGAAGCAGGGATATGCAAAGAACCTCAATTTTTTCAACTTTTAATAATTTTCGGTAATGTCGATTTTATTTTTTTAAATTTATGCCAAATAGAAGTAATTAATTACCACATTGAATGACAATTAAAAAAATTAAAATAAAAAATTTAAATTAAAATTAAAGCAATACTCCAAAATTAGTAAATATAGGGACATAACTTTTGACTTGAATGATAAAAAATTACCCTCCAATTCCCTTCCGGAAGTAAGCTCTTTGTTGGATTGGTAAAAGTGAGCGAAGGTCATTATATTTATTCTAGTTATATGAGATTAACATTGAATTTTTATTTTTATTAATTTAAGTTCACTTTTAAGTCTATACTTTCACTTCCATGCTTATCTCACAAAAATAATTGCATGCAGTCAGACTTATAAACTTTGGCCACCAAAGTCTTCTTGAAAGGGAGAGCAATAGGTTTCAGTCACTAATCAAATAGAAATAGCTGAACTTGCCCACTACATGACATGCGCATGTAAAATGTAAAGCATATAAAAAATAAAATATACATACAGAAAGCTGGCTATGTTTAATAATTAAATAAATTTTTTAAATCTATAAAATAAGTTTGTTAATGTCTTAATGACATTGATTCAATAATCAATTTCAATGTATATATGGTGTAATAATCAATAAATAATGTTAATTTATAACCAATTTTTATTTTATAATATTTAGTGCACAAGCAAGCACTATGACCTATCCTATGTTGAATGTGCCCAACCTTTTCCTTGGTTTTCCAATTTTCACACTAACATTTTAATATTAATTCAATTTTAATATTAATAATTAAATTAGTAATTTAATTAATTATTTATTAATTATTTAATCTTAATGCAAATTATTAAACATTAAAATATTAAAAATTAAATTAAAAATTAACATTAATTAAATAAATTAATAATATTATTATTATTATTATTATTATTAATGCAGTTTAACGGTGTTTCAGCGCTACTGGGTATCTTTACGCCCTTTTTTCTTTTGAAACAAAATTGTTTTAGGGTTCTTTTGAGTTTTTTTCAAATATTTCTATATTCTGTCGAGTATTTTTATCTCCTGAAGATATGTTATTAGATTATTGATGTTTTCTCTCCTGAAAAGTTTTTCATCACAAAAGTTGCATGCTAGTGGATTTGTTTTGTTGATTATCCAAGAATGAGTGTATTTTGAATGGCCTATTTTTAACCTATTAATAATTGTCCTCAGTTTACGGTTTAAACACTTAGATTCATCTGGATTTTTTTTTTATAAACACTTGGCATGGATAGTTTAAGATAATTGTTAATCTTATTCCATTCAAGTTGCCATTTTTCATTCATAATTTTTTTTGTCCAAGTTCTTAAATCACTGTATGGAATTGGTACATTTGATATTGGGATAGCATGGGCTTGTGATGCGAGTTGATCTGCTTCTTCATTGCCATGAATTCCTATGTGACTGGGAATCCACATCAAAGCTATTTTATTACTATTATTAGTCAAGTTATTATGTATATTTTTTTGTATTTGCTTTATCAGATTATGTTGAGGGCTATATTGATTAAGTGCAGTGATTGCAGATAATGAATCTGAAAATATTAAAAATTTGTTATTATTGAATTTAGATACATAGCTTATCGCCATCTCAATAGCAATGATCTCTGCCGTAAAAATTGATGTATAGTTTGGAAGATGTTTCATGAGCTTATGTATAATCTTTGATTGCTGGTAAACAACTATTGCTGCTGTCGTTGAGAACTCCTTTTTTGAGCCATCCGTATAAATTTTTGTGGAATTGGGATTTTTATGGATTTTTTCTCTAAATAAAATTTTTGCTAAATTTTCATCTTTTACTGTTCTATTTATACTGATATCAACATCCGGGTACAGCAATAGCCAAGACGGGTGTTCATAATCCATTTCTTTCAAAATATTAGTTTTGTTATGACCTTTGATATATTCATTAAGTCTTGCTAGGAATGTTTGTATAGCTTTTGATTTTATTTGATGATTCTGGTTTATAAATTTGTAGTTCTGATTTTCTGGCTGAGACCTAACTTTTAAATAATAATTCAATGCTAACTTTTGATGTCTAAATGTTAAAGGCATCTCCCCAGACAAAACATGTAAACTGCTAGATGGCGATGTTCTGTAAGCTCCCAAGACTTTTCTTAATGACTCGTTCATTATTGGTTGAAGAATTTTCAGATATGATTTCCTTGTTGAACCGTAGACAGGACTAGCATAGTCTGTTATTGACCTTATCATTGCTTGATAGATTGTCCTTAAGTGTTTTTGGTCTGAACCCCAGGTCTGATGAGATAGAACTTTTAGAAGGTTGAGTGCTTTTAAACATTTTATTATGGTCTGTTGGATGTGCGGAATAAAATTAAGTTTGGAGTCTAAGATTATTCCCAAATATTTATATTGCTAAGTAAATTCGATGAAATTTTCTTGAAATTTTAATTTTGGGTATATTTTTTTTCGTTTTTTTGAGGCTTTTGTTTTAGATTCTGGAAAATTTATTCCATGTTCAATTGCCCATTTTTCTAATGAAATCAAAAATCTGTTTATTTCTTCCTTCATTATTTCAATATTTTTATTTCTAAAAGTTATTGTTATGTCATCCATATATAGTGAAGCTATTGCTTTTTTTGGAATTATACTTGTTATGCCACCCAAGAGTAAGCAAAACAGTTTTGGTGACAAAATGCTTCCTTGAGGGATGCCTAACTCTGAATGCATTACTTCAGAAAATATATTATTAATTTTTACTTGAAAGGATTAGTTTATTAAAAAGTTTTGAATAAATTTGGGTAGGTTTCCTCTTAATCCTGGAATTACTCTAGTAATTCCATACCTCCAGGCTTTATCATAAGCTTTTTCTATGTCTAAAAAGATTGTTATCACCTGTTCATTGTTGTTTAATTAAAGCTTGTCTGACATGGGTTTCTAGATATAGTATGTTATCTAATGTAGATCTTCCTTTAATTTAATTCCACCACATTGAGAGTTTGATATTATTTTATTTGTTTTCAGATACCAATTTAATCTTTTATTAATTATTTTTCCCATTATTTTACAGGTGCAACAAGTTAAGGATATTGGTCTATAGTTTTCAGGTTGTAATTTGGTCTTATTTGGCTTGTTTATCAAATTTTATTAAATAAATTAATAAAAAATATATAAAAATCTTTAAATTTGAAAAACACAAACCCTCACGTCCAGACATTTTGCAAATAGCTTAGTGGATCAATAAATGAAATGAAACGAAGAACCACAGGATAACCCGAGTATCGAGTCTCTTCAGCTTTAGCTCAACGTGATCACGTTTTTCGAAAAATGAAGTGAAGCGTAAATAAAAACAAGCCAGCGTTGCCGGTAATAAAAGTATGGAAAAAACTTGGCAATTTTTTTTCTTATATATTGTTAAAATAAAATTTTTTGTTTATTGCATAATAAATTTTAATGTAAATCAGAAAAATTTGTTTTTACCTATCGTCACCTTGAATTTTTATATGCAATGTCATGTAGAATAAAATACGATATGTAATTTTTATTTGCAATGTCATGTAGAATAAAATGCGATATGTACGTTTTCATGTTAAAATAACATAACGGTACAAGGATTTTTATAGTGATCCAAGAAGACTTGAGTCTGTGACAGGACCACTCTGAGACTTCTTTTAATATCTTTTTATGCTAAGTTTGCTTAAAGTTATTAGTTGTTTCTGCGCATATTATTTCATATCCCAATTTGTACTGTAGGCAGATGGTAAACTTCGTAGCCCATGCTAACCATGAACATCCTAGCTTATCTTCTTTGTGCGTGTTCATTACATTTTTTAACAACAAAGGACCTTGCTATTTATTTGTTTATGCAACCAACTGCATTGGCTTATGACTACAGTGCCATTGCCAACAGGAGCCCTAATACGTGTTTTAGAGGCGAAAATTACCTTGGCCAAATTTTTGTTGATTTTTATTCTATATATAAAGAATATGAACCCGATATCTTTAATCGTAGGTATTATTATTATAAGTTTATTTATAAGCGCCCATTAAAGGTCTTCTCACAGGCGCTCTTACAAAAACAATTTTAATATTTCTAGTTAGTACAAATAAAAAGAAAAAAATGTTAAATGTTAATGTTAACATTTGAAACGAAAAAAAGTTTATTGAAAACGTTAATAATCACAACAAAAAAGGTAAGTCTTTAATTGTTTCTTGAATTGTAGTAGTGATAGGTTAGACTGACGCAAAAAGTGTGGAAGATCATTCGAAAGTTTTGGTCCGCATACTTAAAAAATAAAGGATGGATGACGTGGTTGTTGTTATTTTCTACTTTCTTGAGCAGTCTTGAATCAAGTGTGTTGAATATCTGAGTGACGGTAGGGTATGATGCAGGTAGATATAAGCGGATTAGTTTTTTGATGAGAGATTGTAATTGCTGAAGTTGTTGTGCAGCAAAACCAGACCAGGAGGGAGTGCACAAATGAATGAATAAGGGTAACTAAGGTTGGTCTATTCAGACACGCTTTCATTCTTTTAATTGACGTATTTAGAAAAAGCAAGATTTGACCAGTGATTGCATGATCACTCATACGTAAATTTTTATCAATTTTAACAAAACACCCAACACGGTTGCAGATTTTTTTAAATCTAATTGTTACCTATGTTTACACAATCAAGATTAATTCTAGAAGTCTGTTGCCAAATACCAATAAGTAATATCTTATACCAATAAGTTACTATTGTTTGATTATTATCTTTCGTAATTTTCAAGACGCAAGTAACGCTGAAAAACATACAAAGTTGAAAAATATTTACACCGAAGCTTTTGAAAACCTATCCAAATCACAAAAGTAAATAAATATCAGCCGTATCATCAGAACTGTGTGAAAATTTCCGAAGGTCTAGTGGTATTGAAACGCAATTGCATAATGGGTGGCAAATGCAGATTGAAGAAAACCGCAGACGGTTAATACCTATTGTAGAAACAGTGCGTCATTGTGGAAAGCAAGGAATTGCATTACGTGGTCATCGCGATTCAGGACCACTTTCCACCAAAGAACCAGATGAGAACAATGAAGATTTCTGAGCATGCCTAAGGCTACGTTTATTAGCTGACGATGAAAATCTAAAATGGCATCTGCAAACAACTTCAAGTTCACAAACCTATCTAAGTTGGAAGATACAAAATGAAATTATTAAACAATTGATATATGAATAATAAAAATATAAATTGATTTATTGATATATAAACAACTCATTATTTAATGAGGAAAAATGTTGTAAATAACGTCAATGCTGATAGATTCTTTTCTGTGCTTTGTGATGGAACTACTGATTTTTCTATTAAAGAACAGATGACAATTATTTTAAGATTTGTTAAAGATGACTATATTCATGAATGCTTTATTGGTTTTCAAGAAGTTCAAAATACCACAGGTGTGGTTTAATGGCAGGAAAAATAAATGGAATGCAAGCCCATGTAAGAAACATGTACCCAAAAGCTCTGTACACATATTGTGCATCCCTTGTTTTAAATCTAGTATAAGTACATGCATACAAAATTCAAGAAATCACAAATTGTATAAGTACAATCAAGCAGACAATTAACTTTATTTGTGAATCATCAAAGAGAGCTCACGTTTTTCAAAAAATCTTGAAAGTTCTTTAGAGTCTGGTAGTAATCATCAGAAACTAACAGGATTATGTGACACGTGATGGGTGAAACATCATAAAGTCACAATAAAATTTGTTGAATTATATACGACAATCAAAGACACACTGGAAGAAATTGATAATTGGAATGATGCAAATGCCGCTAGTAAAGCAGAACAGCTTTTAGTCGCTATTATTCAATCAAAATTTGTAATATCTTTGTGTGTATGTGCTCGTTTCAGTACGTTAATTTTACCTATTTCGAAAGCTCTTCAGAATCTGCATATAAATACTCTTCAGTGTATTGAACAAGTTTCTGACATGGCGCTAATTTTAAACAATTATCGACAAAATGACAATAATGACTTTCACAACATTTTTGTGAAAGCTGAAAATCTACTATTGATCGAAATAATACCTGGTCTGGAAAATTAACTTGTCCATGGCTCTAACTTCAGATTTAGACACTTGCAAAAACTCTGAAATTTTAGATCAATATTGAATTTACGTCATCGGCACTTACAATGTTTTCCCTAATTTTTACAATTTTGTTGATGAAAAAATCTGCAAAATAATAGCTGTAAAATCATTTGACGTTATATTGCATAAAATTTTATTTAATCTTTTTCATATTTTTTTAGAGTTCTCATCCTTTTTATTAAAACTAATTTATTCCAAAACAATTCTTTTCTTTTCAGAAAAACTTTTATTTTTAAGCTTTATTAATTCAACCCAATTTTTTTTGTCTTTTGTTCGATTACGCTTTTTATATTTTCTCATTCCCGTTTCAAGTTTCTGCTACTGCTGTCACACCAGGGTGCCATCGACACAATTTTGGTTTCAACTATGTGCAACTATCGTTATCGTGGACAAATAATCACCATCTGCCATGGAAGACCTCAGATGATTTTCCATAATAATAAGTTTACTTAACGCTTATGCAAATGTACCGGATAACGTAAACATTTGTGAAGCATCACAAGTTATTGTAGAGAGATACTTAATTAACTGAGAATTAACACGGATAACGGAAAGCGATTAAAAATAGCTTGAAATTTTATTTAAGTAGTACTCACTATTACTAAATTATTATAACTCAGTTTTTAAACTCGGTTTTTACACACGGAAAAGGGGTTTTAGGTACAAAATTGGCCAAAAAATTTGAGCGGTAAGCAAAAATTTTGGCAGTTTTAACGTTGTCTAGATCTGCCCCTGGTAATTGTAAAACAATTCTATGAGCTTTCGACGGAAACAAAACAAAATGATTTTATTACAAGCTCACTCAACGAAAAATATAAAAACCAACGCAATACAATTTAAAAACAAGTTTTGGAATGTATTATAAATACATATAGTTTGAAACAAAATCAAACAATTTTTGATCATAAAAGTAGAAAAACACAAATTCACGAAAGTTTTTCTTTCTTTTTCCAAAATTTATCTTTCAGTTTTCTGAAAATGTTTTTGTGTTTTTGTGGATCATACATCACAAAACTTTTTGTAGTTAAGTTATGAACAGATCCAAAAGCAATGGCTATAACAGTGCAAACGAGACAGATAACATTGTAAGGCATGCTGAAATCTGGAGTTGGTAATGTGATGAGAAGCGCTTCAGTGTGTAACGTGAATGTATAAGCATCATTTTTATTGCTGTTTTTCAAGCCAGTAAAAAAATGTTTGTTGTTTTTCAATGAAGTTATGTTTCCAGCATTGGGCAAAATGAAATTTATAACTGATGGTGCAATATAAAAACCATGGTTTGGATCAGGAGGATAATCAGTCCATTTCAGTAACTGTTTTTCAAATTGAAAACTCAACCTAGCCACAGAATTAGCTGGTAAGTTGAACAAAACTTCTAAATGATACGGCCTACCATTGTCTTTTCCAGGTTGATAGAATATTTTTAAAGGCTCAATTTTCTACCAAAATACTTTTTTAATGACCAATCTGGTTTATTGAGTTGGGAACCTAAATTGACAATTGGGTCAAAAACAACTCCCAAAGATTGAGTGAGCTGCAGACCAACAACATCACATACCTCGTTTAAGCAAACATGCCTGAACTGAACATTGAGAGAATGGTAAGATGAATCATAAAGTTTAAAAGCATTCAGCAACGTCGATAAACCTGCTCTAAAACCACATGGCAATAATTTTTTCCACGGTGTCAAATTTTCTGTACAGACATTTTCATTAGACAAAACTGCATAACGCACGTGGTTAGAAAAATACTTTTTGTAATTTTCTGTTACATAACCTGTTGGCCTGAAATTTAACTTTGGGGTCACCGTTGTTTTCACATCCATAAAATTTAGGGAAGCACAAAACATTCCTGAGAGAACATTGACTAACTCTGACCAGGCTGAATCAATTTTAGTTTTTTGAGCAGAAAACCAAACTAACAATTCAGCTCCTTTTGACGCATCTAATACCGGATAACCCCAAGATTCGTGTCGCCATCGACCTTGAGTAAAACTAAGAGACAACTCTTTCACAGAAAATGTTTCAAAAACTTCTCCAAGGGCTCTTGGAAACAACCTGTAATGCTTTGATTGGCTGGAGTTCAAGGAAACATTCCATATAGTCGTAAACCGAAAATGATTGTATAACTGTCCTGTTGGTAATGTCTTAATAAAAAGTTCTTCGTGAAACTGATCAGCAAGCGCAGTCGAACTAACACTAACCGAACAAATTATTAAAACTGAAACTAAAACAAAACACTTAACATTCAGCAAGTCATCCATTTTGAATTAAGTGTGTTGTCATGGTTCACTTTTAACATTACTCCAATTTTTAAATCTTTATAAAGTGGGTTTATTTTCATTTGAATTATTATTTTGATTTATTGCAATTTTTATTAAAACACCATAAAATATAAATTATTAAAATTTTTGAATAAATGTTCAGTGACAATATTTTATTTATATGGCATGGTATATGGTGACAACTGAACCGACTGTGTACGCTCTTTGGCTGTTAACCGCTTTTTAAGTTTTCTTTTGATATATTCATTTGGAATTTAATCCGATAAAATCATGAAATTAGTCAGGTAGTAAATTTTTTGCTTCATTTATTTAGTTTTCTAAAATATTTAATTTTTATTGCGGTGCGCTATTTTTCGTTATTTTTTGCAAGTTTCATTTTTTTTAATGAAGTCAATTGTGCTTTGGCAATTATCGCTCATTCCGGTAACTACTTTCTTGTTAAATTTTCAGATTTTTAATGAAACTTAGTCACGAGACTGTGACGATTGAACTGAAAAATGGTACTCAAGTCCATGGAACCATTACAGGTTTGTAAAATTGTTTTCCTGTTACAGGTTAGAATATAATCTATAATATAATGTTATAATCATAATGAAGTTTCGTTATTATTATTATTCATTGCATTTATAATACAGCACCCGTTTGAAAAAACAATCGTCACAGGCGCTTCAATATATTAAATGCTATTAAAATTAAGGGCTGAACAGAGAGGTTTTCAGCTGTCTCTTAAATTGACTTAGAGCAAAATCACCACTGCAAAGTGTTTGGAAGGCTATTTCACAACCGTGGTCCAACCACAGCAAAGCTTCAAGATCCAATCTTGAGGTTTGACTCAAAAAATTTGAATCAACAGGCCTTAATTCATATTTTGATAATTTTTGTTCTATCATTAGCAAACAAGTTGATCATAGTTTGTGGTGCACATTATTCAAAGACTTATAAATTAATGCACATAATTTAAAAATAATTCTATCTATCAGGTGCTTATCGGTAAAATTTGTGTTTTAGTTTGGTTCATCTGAATACCAAACATCTATGTCAAACAAACAATTTGTCAGTTGATCTTCAACCGATCCAAGCATTTCAGGCCCAGTTTTTACTATAATCTAGATATTATCCACACAAGCAAAACTCTTAAAACCGTATCTGTTAACAATTTCAAACACATTCGCAGTGTACAGAAGAAACAAAATAGGACCAAGAACGGACCCCTGCGGTACACCATATTCCAGATATTTCTTGGTAGAAAGTACATCATTAAAAACACCTGCTGGGATCTCTCACTAAGGTAGGACGCAATCAAATGCCACACTCATTGATATGAGCCATTTAGAGCCATAGTGGAGCCAGAAAAGATATATTTTTGGTATCAGATGACTCATACAGATACATCTCTTCGAATAAAAAGAGATCCCCGTCTATCATATGCACTGTGTATGATGTGTGATTTTCACACGTATTCATGTATGGTGCGTGTGTTTGTCGTTGAGACTTCTGAAGCAACCGCAAAAGAGAGGGCAACCTTTAACTAACTGCAAAAGTGCTGTTTCAACTGAGTGAAACTTTCTATATCCAGACTGGCAACCCGGAAGAAGATTATTATCATGTAAATAATCAACAAACTGGTTTGCCATAACTTTTTCAACTACCTTTGACACAGTCGACAAATTTGACACCGGTCGATAACTTTTGAAGTCATCAACATTATTTGACTGATGTTTAAGGAGTCGTTTCACTACTGCATGCTTAAACGCAGAAGGAAGTTTGCCAGTAGAAAAGCATAGGTTAATTAAGTCTGTTAGATATGGCAAAAATAAATCAATATGCTTTTTAAGCATCATAGTGGGTATATAGTCAAGCCCACAGGTTGCAGATGCAGAACTAGCAGCAATCTATCTAACACAAGCATAAGAGCACTGGGCAAAATCTATAAAAAAATATGTGAGTCAATTTTGTTCACAATAAAGGCGGGATTGCTATGAACCTTTATTGTTTTCTTAATATCCAGAATTTTGTTCCTAAAATATTTAACAAAATTCTCAGCTACTAGTATAACTATTGAGACATCAGCACTCAGCAGTCTTCTCGCATAAAATCCTATTAATATTTTGCCATAGTTTCTTAATATCATTTTTATTTGCTTTAATTACACTAGTCCAAAACAACTCTTTTCTTAGCGCAAAAATTTTATTTTTGTTTTTCAATGAATCAATCCATTGCTTTTTATCATCATCACCTATTTGTTTTTTAAACTTCAGTTCAAATTTTCTACAAGCGTGATTTAATTCTCTGCATTGCCTATCATATCATGGTGCTGTGACTACATTTTTTATCTTAATTTCATGCAATGGCGCAAGCTTAGCAGCCACAATTTGCAACTCTCGATAAAATAAGAATGCCGCTTCATCAACATCATCATGCTTAAAATCATTAATTAGTGAATTTTTATCATATATATAAAAATATCTGTATCAACATGATTCCAGGATCGGATCTGTTTTTTAATAATTTTTTTGTTCGCAACTCGAATAGGCAGCAAAACTGGCACAAGACTGTGATTGGAGTATATCTCACTTGGATATACACAACAATTAGAAAAACACATTTCCTGTGGCAGCACAATTAAGTCAAGTCAATTAGAAATTTTTATCAGAGCAATCAACAATTTCCTTAATCTTATTAATGTCTTCGGACAACTCTTTATTCAATGCATGAATATTTTCAATTTCATTTTTCACCATAATTTGGTTATCATTAACAACCTCAGACATCGCATGAAAGTAGTCATTATTCATTTTTAGACAGCCATCATATATATATTTCAAATTTTTACATGCAGCCATTGCATTTACATATTCATCAGGTATTTCAACACACTTATTATGCATAACACGTTCACACTGCAGCATTAAACCTTCTTTACACTGTGCTTGTGTATCTTCTTTCATAACTTTCAAACACTTTATACATTTCTCTTTATTCGACATGTTGCACCAACTGCTAACGTGCAAAGCAAATCAACCAAAAACAATGGCCTAACATGAAGCCAACAACAACACATGATACAAAAACAAAAACCATATAATCAGGAAAATAAAACACAAATTTACTTTCCTTGATTTTCCCGTCAAATGAAGCCAAAATTGAAGTAAATTTCCTAGTTTTGAACAAGAAAATATGAAAAAATACGGAGTGAAATCAAATGCAGCCACTCTCAAGACAGCCAATATATGATTATCTCCTTGAGACTAAGAGACAAAACACAACAGTTTACAACATTTGTATTCATATTTGCAATACCATTATACCAATCTAAAAGATAGCCAAACTGGCATTTAGCAAATAGCTTTCACACAATGGAAATAACTATTTTAAGGTTTTAAACTGGTAAAAAAACATTTGGCTAATCAATTTACATATCTTTACCAAAAGTTTCAATGAAGGATGTACTAGTTTTTTGATAGTTCATATGAATAAAATGTTTTTCATTTTGGTTGCATTAAACCATCAAATTTATTATAAATGAGTTTGTCATTGAATTTCAAATTTTCATAATACATTTAAAAGAAATTAATTTTAATATTCCTATTCAAAAAGTTTTAACCAAAAATATTTAGTCATTGTCTTATGTCATTGAAGACTTTTTTAATGTACATTGGTAACTTGTAATTTAAAATGGTAAATAATTTTTCAATATTCGTCCACTATATTTTATTAAACCTTACTTGTTTTATATTTTTCAATAGGAGTTGATGTAAGTATGAACACACATTTGAAATCTGTAAAGATGACGGCTAAGAATAAAGATCCGGTGCCATTAGAAACTTTAAGCATTCGTGGCAATAACATTCGATATTACATTCTGCCTGACAGTTTGCCATTAGATACTCTACTGATTGATGACACACCCAAGGGTAGAGGGAGAGGGCGAGGATCAGGTTTGTTTCTGTATATTCTGCATTTCTTTACTATCATTTGCATGAAGCTGACGATTCAAATTATGATCTGGCTTGCTGTAAAGCCGTTTCATAGATATTTGAATTCATAAATAATACGGCAGCTAAATTTTAATTATTTATTTTTAGGTTAAAATTATGTTTTTACATCAGACCATATAATTAATGTATTCAAATGGCTACAACAGTGTCAGCCACTGAGTTATCGGTTATAATTGCACATTCAAAATTTCTGATTTTAGGACTAGGGATGAGTAACATGTTTTTTGCTTAATTGTCTTTGTTTATTTCAAATTAATATTCTTATTTTGTTTTCCTGTATCCAAAATAATTATATATTCTTATTTTGTTATGCTGCGCACCAATGGTCAATTTTTATTAAAATTTCTAAGGGCGACCATTCCAAAAATAGTATTTTGGAATGTTTTATAAATAGATCATCAAAACTTTTCATATCTTATTATCAAATTGCCTACATCTCCAATATTTTCTATGAATAGACTAGTTTGTGTCAAAGAATCTAAATACTGTACAACTGAAATTGTCACGTTGAAAAGTCATACAAAATTCAGTCAAGTTGAAATATGTGATAGAAATATCATATGCTAAGAAAATATATATATACCTATGCTGCTTGTCTGATAATTTTACCTCATAAGATAAATGTAATAATGTATAAAGTTAATCAGTTTACGCTAACTTTTGTGAAAATTGTTACCTTTACTATCCCAGCAAAATGTCATTGAAACTAAATTTTGAACAACTGAATCCATCACAAAAGTTGAAAAGTCATTAAAAACCCAGTCAAGAAATATGATAAAAATATTAAATGCCATGACTATTCAGATTTAAGCTGTGGTATTATACTGTCTCATGAGCTTAATATGGAAATATATACAGTGGATCAGAAATCACTCCAACCCTTGCAAAGATTGTTGATTCAACTATTGCAGCAAAATATATTTCTTTAAAAATTTGAATAGTTTTATAAACAATCTTTACAATTTAACAAAGCTTTATGGTGTTGTGTTATGCATTGGTCATCATATGAAAAGTCTGGATGACGCTAATCTTAAATAGCAATGCCCTTATCACAACTAATTGCATTTTCAACTTCTGTTTTTCATTTAGTATGTGAATTTTGGTTAATCATAAAATGCAAAAACTCAGTATATTTGAGATTGATGTTCACATTTCAGGGGGCATGAGAGGTCGTGGTGGTCCAAGAGGTCGTGGCAGAGGTGGACCAAGAGGTGGAAGAGGTGGTGCCAGAGGAAGAAGCAGGGGAGGTGGTGGTGGTTCCAGGTGGTAAAAATTTAAGAAGTCGTTATGTTTACAGAACGAATTTGTATTGAACATTTGATAAGAACTATTGCTAATTTTTTTCAAAAATAGTTTTCTTGTTATAAATTGAAAACAAAATGTTAAATTACTAGGTACAAGCGAAGGATGTTATTCTAAAATTATTAAAAAACTAATATAACAAGAAACTTTTTATACGATGACTGATTCATTAAAGTTGTTAAGTTTATATTTTATTAAATGTTTCAAACAAGGTGAGTAGTTCTTGAATCAGTGTTTCATGCCTGAACCTGACCCTTGTGTCTGGTACGTTAGTTTTGTGCAAGTCATTGCCATGGGGTCCAGGGTTCTGATAGTTTTTACCAATCCAGTGCTGCTTCACCTGAAATTTTATTGTCAGCAGACATGAGCTATTGTGGTTACAAAATGTAAATATTAGATATCAACTGATTGGAAATGTGTAGAAAGAATTTTTAGTGTGAATATTTTTGATTTTATGACAAAGCGCAACCTTATGTGGGAATCCACTCATCAGAACACTGTTTCTGGCCAATTCACACATATCTACACTACTCATTTTCCAGACCTGGGCTGCTATACTGTACTCTTCCATTAATGGCTCCTGTGATGACACATTGTTATTATGTGTTCACTCAACTCAATGAAAGAATTGTGAACGGAACAATGAAAGAAACACTGATTTGCTGTGATTTATGAATTTTCTGTTTAAATTTCAATGAATATGTGTGCACAGATAATTTAAAATTTATCCTCATGCTTATTCAATACCAGTAAATGTTAAAATGTTAAGAAACCTTGGTAAAATGAAACTGTAGTGGGTCGTCAGTTGAAAGAGAGATCAAAAGACCCCTGCCAAGAAACTCGGCTAGTGGATTGCGGTGATAGTTGAGAAAGAGGGAGTTGTTGCTTAATGGAGACATTGCAATGCCTACTTGACACAAATAAAATAAGTACTGAAGTACAGGTGCCTGCATAAATTTAAATAATAATAACATCATTTTTTTAGACTCTACTTTCATAATTTTAAATATAATTCTAGATTTGACGCTACTTATTTCCATTTTATCTTATAGATGTGCCTCAACGTGATTTGCCTACAATATCAATCAATTTTCGTTTATAGTCTCCATCCGTTATGGGTCGGACTTGCCTACAATACTGGAACCATTTTTTACTGTGCTTTGCATAATTGGTCACCAATGAAATTTGTTTGTAAAAAAATATATCAGCTGTACAAGCTAAGGTTTTCATTGATAGTGAAGTAATGTTAGAAATTGGAATACTTTTCTCAGCATCAGACCATGTGATATGTTATGAGAAGTCATAAATGCTGAAACAAGATGGTGGACAGAGCCTGCTTCTCCACTGTGCGGCCTTAGCACAAATGTGTTCATGCCATTTTCCCTACAAATATTCAATAGATCAGTTTCTTAATTGAAATGAAAAAAATCCAAAAGTTTATTTAAACTTACTTTCTAAGGTTATTTAGAACAACCATATTGCTGAACATGTAATATAAGTAATAAGAATAATGTGGATTTTCTGGGTAGTTCCAATTCTCGGGTGAAACATGACAAGCTTCAGGTTGGGATGATTCTGGTTTAGATTCATCATCAACTGAATCAAAGCCGACAACCTTTGTCAAAATATTTGATAACCGTTTGATGTAATCTAGCAGATGTAAACTAAATATATTTTATATTTAGGGTACTAACATATTTTAAAAACATGTGAAGTTCTTGATGTTCCGATGGATAAAGTGTTGCTTCAAACAAAGGAAGAAATAAATTCTGCAAAAATTCTTTAAAGTCTCCAATGATGCCATTTAACTTGTAGACATCACTAACAAAACATTTGGGTAGTATTATTTTTTTCCAAAGTTATGCTAAATTAACTTACTATAATCTCGGAACCTGTATCAACCAACGAACGTTGTCAGAGTACAAATTGTTATTAACTGCCCACTTAGCCAATTTGTCCCATTCATTAATTGACAAGCCATAAATTGAAAGTCTGTACTCTGCATTTTGATGTTTATTTTCTTCCAGATCATTTATCACTTCCTTTTTAATGTAGTAAAAGTTATTAAATTGAACTCTAAAAAAGTTTACAGCTATTAAATACTTTTAACAATTCAGCAAAGAACTTTCCTTCCATTATGTTATCAGTTTCTATAAAAATCTCCCTGAATCTGCTTTCACCGACTGGGTTATATTTGGAATTAAATTTGTCGAATCTGTGAAAAGTGTTTCTATCCTGCATTTATATTTTCAAATAAGTTTCAATCGAACTGTTTTGAATTTAGATTCACTTAATAATAACATACCGCATGCACATCCAGCATGTCAACGCTTAAATCATAAGATGTGAGATTCAAACTTTTAAATACCTGCAAACAAAGTGTTATTTGAAAAAAAGTTTTACATAGTCATAACATAGATATCACATTTTCCAATGTCATTTCTTTGCCTTGATCATCCTTACAGACCACAACGTCATTGTGAGTTCTCATTTTTTTCTTAATAAACCTCAGCAGGTGTTTTTGGTTCATGCAAGTTGAGGCATGAACATGAGTATCGACCTGTAAAGACAGGATTTTACAGATGTTTTAAATATAAAAGTTTTGTAATTTAAACTTAAATTTAAATTCATCAAGTACCTTTCTCACATTGTAGAAATCTCGGTGTGGTACTTGCTTCTGTGCAGCCATCTCATGCAGCTCGTTAAGAAGGGTGTGCAGTTGGTAACGGGACGAAAGGTACATCAGTCGGCGATAACAAAATGACTTCCTGAAATTTTGCATTGAATGCATATTTATATGATGTTAATGTGTTTGTATACTAACAAAGGACCATCTGATATTATTTGAAGTAAAATATTTTGGTCTTTAATGTATTCCTCAACACTGGGGCATGAGTACAAGCTCGTATCATTTTCTATAGACATGACATTGACAACCCCATTCTTCATGGTCAACCTATACTTTGTATCCTTAGCTTTAGCTCCATCAAATAAAAATGGATTTTTTATGAATAATTCTGTATTGGTTCGGATCTCTTCATCTTCGTCATCGTCATCATTAAAATCATTTTCTTTATTCTCTTCTGATTTTATTTTTTATAAATAGTTTTTGCTATAACATTTAGTATTTCAAATAACAAAACTCATCTAAGCTAACCACAACAATAATCTGCATGATCACAGTTTTCATCTTCACATTTGAATAAAACAGGTGATGATGATCGATTCGAAGTGAATTTATCAATGATTTTCAAAGGAATGTTTGGAAATGGCTGAGATGATATGCTCATATATTTTCTTCTTATTAGCAAGGCATTTATTAATGTCTCTGATGCCATTTTCAAGTCATTCAAACAAACCTTTTAATGATGAACCACCAACAGTTAGTCAATTTTCTGAAGCTGAAAATTTTAAAAAACTTACTCCACTGATATCTTCTCCACTTATTTGCAGCCTTTGGTAACTGGGAATTCTTCCAATGTCAAGGAGATGTTTTGATTTGGTGGCTAACAGTTTACTATTGTCTATGTAACTCATCTCATTTTTATTCATTTGCAAATGTTTTCCTTCACTTTTGCTAAAAGTAACATATATATATAATATATATTCAATTTATTTTATTTTATTTATACAATTATTTATTTTATTTTTATTCATTTATTTGTAACTAAATAAATAATCAGAGTTGAATTTTTTCAAAATTGGCACTTACTCGTTTTTTAAAGATTGTTGAAATAATTTTTTTTGTTGAATTAGTTCAACTGGATATTGTGGAATATCAAATTTGGATCCATCCTTCAAAGATTTGTTGCTGTGGTCAAATAGCTGGCCAGCAATTTTATCATTTGTTGAGTTAGTTGACATAGTGGATTTATTTAATTTAAATTAGGCTAGTTTTATTCAATTGTTATCATACAAATTTTTGAAAACGCCTTGAAAGGTTTGTTAGAGTTATAACAGATATATAACAGGAAGTAATAGTCAAAAACGTTGATACAGAATGCCGCAGTTTTTCTTGATTTAATGAACGCCGGATAGCCTTTTGCAGAGATGGGCAAATTACACACTATATTGTAATTTCGATACAAATTACAAAATACTCTAAATATTGTAATTTCGATCCCAATACAAATTAAATTTAATAAAAGAGCCAAATTACTAATTACAAATTACTTATTTCAAATTACATGAAATTAAATTACATCAAACCAGTTTTGAATAAATGAAGAAAAAAATTTTCTCTGAAGTTATTTAGACGTTGATTTTTCTTTGCGCTGATATTCTTTTATGTCATTTTTATATTCATTTATTAAGTTACTTTCTTTCTATCAACAATTTGTTCAATCATTTAACGAATGACTGAAGAAAGAAAAAAAATTCACCACTACTTTTGATTTTGCATATTCTTTGATGTCATTTTCATATTCTTCTATTAATTTACATTCTTTCGATCAACACTTTGTTCAATCGTTTAATGAACGACTGAAGAAAGGATAGAAAGAATGGAAGAAAGAAAAAAAGAAGCGTCAAACATCAAAGAAGTAAACTTCTTTGATGTAGCTATATGACCATAAAACTTCAAAGTAGCAAATGAAATTTTTAATCAAATAAATTTTTAGAATTTAAAAAAAATTTTAGAATTTCAAGAAAAGAAAAATTGTTCAATAATAATAATTTGTGTAAGTATATCTGTTCACTCATATATAAACTGTATTTTTTAGTCAAAATGTAATTTGAAATTACTTTGAAATTGCCAAATTACATTACATGAAAGATGAAATTACTGAATTACCAATTACTTAAAAATTAATTTCGATACAGATTACAATTGTAATTTGAATTACATTACTGCCCATCTCTGTCTTTTTGTACCTGTCCTTGTTTCGTCTTCATTAATTTGGAAAGTGCATTCGAAGAGGCATTTCATCATGAAATTAATGAGAGAGGCACACAACTGCATAGGTGTCATTCATGTCACAGCATAATTTTTGAGTACGTTTCACTGTTGATGAAATGATGAGGTGTTGTTGACAAACAGCGTTGACATTACAACCCGGTTTTTTTAACAACTAGGTCCTATGTATTTCAAGTTACTGAATAGTACTAATTAATAACAACATCTCAAGAAAAACAAAACGAAGAATGACGCAATAGTTTTTATTTTTTATTGAACATTCGAATGGCTTGCGCAGGACGTCCTTGGGATCAAATCAATAATAATTTCCATACACTATAAATTTTATACGCAAAAAACATGCTTATCCATCACAAAACTGCCAAACTATTTGTTGCTAATCATCTGTTTTGTAGCTATAGCTACTGAAGGTAAAGGCTAGATTGGATAGGATGCATCAGCTGTTCCATTTCTTTTAAATTTTATTGCAACTCATCGAAGGTTTTCAACGCATTCTTTTTGAAAATATGGAGGATAAATTATTCCACATTGTTAAATATTGTTTTAGACATCGATTTTTTCAATCTCTATACTCTGGTTCTGTACTGCACACTGTCAAACTGCACACAAATTTTATTGGAAAGAGCAGCATTGTACGTCACGCATTATATTCTACGCAGGGACAGATTTTTGCATCAAATTTTAAATTCAGTTTCGTCCTGGGTTTTCATTTTATCCTTAAAATTCAAAAATTTGAATAATTCAAAAAATTTTCATTGAATAACTGACAAAAAACAACGCTTGACTTGATTTATTGAACTCAACTTTTAAATAGTTATATGCGCATTATATATATATATATAATAGTTAAAATTATAATATAACAATAATTGATGTACAGCGGTATTCCATGGAGTCTATTTTATGACATACTTAGAATATTTTGCTCTGATATCCATGCTTTTTGGTCCCGCAGTTGAAACTTGTTACATAATTTCCACTTTAGTTCTTTTGTTTACTACAAATTTATTATTTTGTTTTATCCTAATTTGCAGTCATACATGATAGTGATTGTATCCGTAAATATCTTTATAAATAAAGTTAAATAATTTGACAAACTTGTTTTTAATCTTTAACTTTCGATGGAATATTCCAAACCGGACTTAATAAATCCATCTGTTGTGTTGAGGCCCTTGCTACGGGACACTGGAGTCCAGAAATATTGTTTCACTACGACGCCCGCTGCTGCCGCTATATTCAATAAACCGGAGCTCAGTGATGTCGAGTTGCTGGTTAATGATGTTACCTTTTTTGGCCACAAAAACATTTTGTCAGCTGCAAGTGACGTGTTTGCAAGCATGCTCAGTGGCAACTGGGTGGAATATCGGGAGAACAAAACCATCATTCTGCGAGAAGATGCTGACTGCGCCAAACATTTTCAAAGCTTTTTGTATTTTATATATTCAGGTAAAGTCAACATCAACAATAACAATGTTGTTCCTCTTTTTTTATTAGCTGATAAATATAACGTAGGCTCTCTGATCGATGAATGCTCCAAGATAATTGAAATTGGACTTAAAGTTTTTGTTGTGCATAAAGATGACTGCTTCTCAATATGTCCTAAAAGACTGAAAACTGAATGTGAGCCATTTCCAGTCTATTCAAATAGCAAATCTCCAGATCTTACATTTGCTGATGATGATGTTTTTAACAAAAGTAACTGTAGTAATATTAATAATGAAGAAAGTTTTGACAATTCAAGTCATTGTAGTAATTTCAACATAAATTCTATGGCTTGCAAATCACACATTGTTCCAAGTGAGACATTTCCTGTTTCGACCGTTTTAAAATTACTGGAGTTTTGTCAAACGAAAAATATGCATCAAACAGCTTTGATCAATTTAGAAGCAAGAATAGGTAATCAATTAATCAGGGGGAAATTTGAAGATTGTTGGAATGATTTGAGCTATGATATAGTTATAGAAATGCTGTCAGACAGTCAGTTTTGTTATGATGAGTATATTTTATTCAAAGCTGCCATTTCCTGGTTGAATGCTGACTCCTGCAGGAATGAACCTCACATAATAGATACTGTTCTATCAAAGATTAGATATAGTTTGCTAAAATCACAGTTTTTATACATAGCTTCCAAACATCCCCTAGTTGAATCATCTTCAACTGTCAGCAAGTTAATAACAGAGACAATTAAGTATTTGTATTTTAATGAATGGTTAACAGAAGAAGACATGAAGAAGTACATGAAACCAGAATTTATGCCTAGATATATGATTGAACCATGATTTCTACTTTTTATTTGATTGAAATTATTATCATACTTTGTAATATATTTAATTTTTTCTATTAAAAATCGAATTTTTGCATTCTTTAGATTTGCTATAAATTTGGTTATGATGATTTAATTTTTATTTTATAAAAACAAAACCTAAAATGGATCATTTTAAGGCCCTTTACAACGTTTATTTGACTGAAATTATACCCAGTAGTAATGTAATTAAATTTTCGAAGTTTGATTTGCTATCAAATTATCAATTTTTGTAGAAAAAAACATAACATGGATAGTCTAAGGCACTTTACAATGTAATAAATAAATAAATAAAAATAGATAAACAGTAAAATAATTAAGCTCATTCTTTAACGTTCGACAATTTTATTTTACATAACATCGCAAACGTTCAAATGGTAGTTTTTTAATAACAGTGATCACGTTTCTCCATTTTGTTGTTTTTGATTGAATTGTTTTCTCGTTTGAGCAAAGAAAGAATGCCTGATGACGTCTTCAAGCGGCATCCGTTGTGCTGGCTCGTATTCAAGCATTCTCTCGACCAGATCAAACAGCTGACGATCGCTATCACTATCGCCTTGTATGTAACGCTGCATTTATTATAACAATACATTTTTGATTAATCGTAGCCCAACTAAAATATAAAAATTGCGTAAATAAACGTGAAAGGGGTAAATAATGGTAATTAATAACAGCGGGAAATTGATTACAAGAAAAATTTAATCTGGAGGCATTTGCGTTATGCTATAGGTTTATACAACCAGCTGTGGTAGTTGCACGGTGTCAACGCTGCTATTGCTTCCGGAAAGTTTATAACAGCTTGAAACAAATCAATAGAATTTGTAACAACTAGTTCATAATCGCAAACAATAAAGAACGACAAAAGGAACTAATGTTTAATCTCTAAGTAGACCAATAAATAACTAACATAAAGTGGTCTGCACGTTTCTCGAACGTACTTGCCAGCCAAGCTGTGGTAATCCCAGTCCAGTCGTCCATGCCAAAAATATTCGGTCCTGACGAAAATTAAAGTAGGGTGGTTATAATTTTGACTGAGCATTAAAATAATGTTTATTTTTAATTTTTGTTAATTTGTTAAATGAGAAACAAACTTGGAACGTTTTGACATGCGATAAGGTATGGAGCCAAGAATGCGTTCCATCATCGCTAGATGCTCTTTATCCTCGTGCGTCTTTAACAAAAAAAAAAAAAAAAAAAAAAAAACAGGAAAAAAAATATATTTTATTGTTAAATATTTTAGCCAAAGCAATGTAATGACCAACTTGAAATAGAGTGAATCCTGTGTAGAGTTCGAATATTATGCATCCAATGCTCCATATATCGCATGGCTGAGTCCACCCTATATCTGCAAGACGTCAAATTTTTATACATTTCTCTAAAAATTTTGATTAACTTGGACAATGCGTTTTAATCCATATACTTAAAATATACCTATACTGGCCCTCAAACGCACCCGCGCACATTTTCAGTGCGCTTTAAAATCCAGTCTTATTCTTTAGTTTCCATCATTGAATTATATATAAGAATGGCTTTATAGTGTTGACCTTCTCAAGGTCAAGAAACTTGGAAGCAAACTTTTTTAGCACCAAATTGTCAATGGGTTTTTCAGTTTTCCAATCTATATTTAGCTTCTTCCCTGTTAATGTGCCACCGGCGGCATTCTTGTAAACGTTTTTTTGCTGCTAATTCTTTTTGTCATAAGAAATACAGAATACTACAAAGAGTTTCATTGGGTATATATATATATATATATATATATATATATATATATATATATATATGATGAAAATTTTTAAATGCAGCTATTTACTTTCAAATTTAAATCATATTTAGACGTTTTGCTCAATGGATGCACATCTCATCAAGCAACAGCAAAGGCAATCAAAGTATTACAAGTCCAGAATCACAATGCTGCAGACAACAATAAGAAAACTTATGAATGAATGTAATAAATTAAAAAATGAATTAGCTACATACAAAGGTTTTATGTTATGTAACCATAGCAAAATGAATTGAAATTTTGATTAATTTTTGTTTTTTTTTTTACTTCTAGATAAAAAACTCATACCATTTAATTAAAAAGAGTTAACAAAGTATATAATGATAGTTACAAGACCTTTTATATGCAGCTGCATTTTCATTCCATTGTTTCCATTATTCATCAGACTCATCAAATTTTACAATTTTTACATTTTTATAGTTTATTAATAAATATTTATTAATTTTTAAAAATTTTTATTTATTTTAATTATGTTTTAATTGATATATTTCATGCATTTGCATAGTATTTTGCGTATTTGTATCTTTTTCTAGTTACGTATAACCGAGCTGATTTGAGATCGTCATGCTTGACAGACATTCCCTCTGTTTTAATCTGATTTAGATCTTTTTATGAAAAATGTTGACACCGTCGAACTAGGCACAGGAATTGGAAGGAAGTACTACATGACTCAATCATTCAAGCCTCAATAATAATGCTTCCCTTGTTTTTAGTAAAGTTGGTAGAAAGAAGAATCCGATGCGGCAACACCAGGAAAAGAGTGGCGACTTTGGTGCTATCTTTATTTCGTTTTATTTCTTTCGCATCCAGACAGTGGTTCATTCAAATGAACGGCTGAGCTCCCAGGTACAAATTAAAATAAAAAAATCGAGATCGACATGCTTTGGGCAATACCAGTATAAAATACCATGGTTTTAATAAAAATTGCAATCTTTCCATTGCAAGTTTCATTGAAAGCGAGAACACCGTTGGCACAGTAGGCTACGTTTGCTATAATTTTATTATTCGCAAAAACCATCAATGAGCACATGAAATAAAAACTCGCTACAAGGTATCATATAATAATACCTATACTGGCCCTCGATAGCACCCTCGCACATTTTTAGAGTCTGATCTCACTCTTTAGTTTCCACAAACAATTATTCATCAAACTCATCAAATTTTACAATTTTTTCATTTTTATAGTCTATTAATAAATATTTAATCTTTTTTTTAATTTTATTCATTTTAATTATTTTGTAATTGATTTGTTTCATGCATTTGCATAATAATTATGCGTATTTAGTATCTTTTTTCTGATGTACGTTAGGCGAACTGATTTGAGCTCGTCGCGCTTAACAGGCATTTCACTGAAAGGAATATGATGCGCTCCACGGTCAATGTTCGATTTCAAATATGCTATGTTTCGAATTTCACACTAAACTTGTTTCGTTAGCGCTCATGGAAATATTTTGTAAGGTCATATAGACATGTCTCTAATAAATGTGACTTCAGTGGCATTCATACTTCCATTCCAAGTAAAGTTTATAATGGGAAAAGTATTTTGCTGCCATTGTAATTTGAAACTTTATTCATTTCCGTGATATCGAATAAGAAATAATTTTTACTTTTGTTTCTAGTAAATGCGGTTGTTTAATATGCTAAAAAATTTGTTTTACCAATAGTATAAAATTTTACCTAACTTTTGTCAAAAATTTTGAACTGTAAAAGTATGAAAAAAAGTAAAATTTAAACAATTTAAAACTTTTTAAAGATCATATTATAAAATAACGAACAACCTAACAAAACTTCAGGGGCTCTGTAATGACGCGTTGAGATCACGGAACTGTGGTGCTCATCATCAAATGTCGCTGAACCGAAATCGATCAATCGAATATCAGTGTTTAGAACTCTTTTATAATCGAGTTTCTGCAATTTTAATTTCAAGTGAATAAATTTGAAAGCTCTGAAAATAAAATCAACAAACTTTTCTTCTTTTCGAGTTTGATTGACCTGGTACAATTTCATAATCAGAGCAAACAAAAAGTATATTTTCAGGTTTTAAATCAGTATGGGTCAACTTCAACTCGTGAAGAACTGGGAAAAATTTGCAACAAATTTAACATTTATAAACAATATAAAGTTTAAAATTAATTACATTTGACTGCAACACAAAGTTGATACGAGATATGTTTCACTTGGTCCATTGGATATGGTTGGTATCCGTTGTCTTTCTGATAAATTCACAAATTAAAATTTCAATATATTAATAATACTTGATTAAGTTTTAAAAACTCACTAAAAAATCATAGACACTTAATCCCAACATGGGAAACGATATGCAAACATGTCCCCCATACAAAAAACTGTCCAGTACCATAACGCATAAGCTGTGAAACGTTAAATTGTAGTAAAATTACAAAAGAATGCTACCAAAAAAAGAATTTTAATCAATGTACCTTGTCCCCTCTGGATCATGGTCTTTAATTGTTTGTAGTACGTTGACCTCTAGTTTGGCAGATTCCCGATATCTGTCCACATTTTTTATGATTTTCAAAGCAACCCGAATTCTCGCTCTGTAAGGCAAACAAAAAATTCAAATTCAACGAAGCCGTATTTGGTATATAAAAAAGAGATTTTAAATAGAATAAAATTGCTTCCTAAACTTTTTTTCCATCACAAAACAATTTAGCTAACTTTAATAACAATTTTAACATGAACCAGCAGTTAGTTATGCGTTCCTTTAAATAATGTATTCTATAAGGGATGGATATCTTTATTCCTATTATTATGTATTTCTTCGAAAATTACAATATCAGTTGATGATTGTTTTTTGACTATAAAATATTGGATTCAAATTTATAAATGGTGAAACTTCAAAATAAAATGCTCGATCACATTTTCTCTTATTTAATTGTGCGAGCGGTTTTGTAACCAAACCGCACAAACAAAATCCCCAAACAGCAAAATCCGCCGGGTTTTATGAATTTTTTATACGCAAACGTGATTGCTCTATTACCAACACGACAACATAGGACATAAAAAAACCGAAAAGTGTTGTTTGACTGTCTCTCAACTTTAGATTGAAATATGGTAAAGGCAAAACGGCAAAAATATAACTAACCTTGCCTGTAGAGTGTTTTAAACCCTAATTTATAAATTAATAGCAAATTTAGAGCTAAATTTCTCGGTAAGAAATGCCAAAAAATGACTCAACCCGGTTAAAAAATTGGTAGTTAATCTTTTCTCAAATGGCGTAAACAAAATTATTTGTTTTTTTTTCTATATTTCTGATATCAGTAGTACTAATCTGCTATTTATAAAAACTGCCTATCCTTCCTTCTTTATTGCTTGAATCATGCATTCAAAACTTTGGCGGCCTGCAACAACTACAACTATTCAAGCTAGTAAATTTATAACATTATATTAACAAGATCAATTTGCACCAAGAAAACTGTTTTTAAAAATTAAAAACTGTCAGAAAATTAGCATATTTTTCATGCCTAATTTTTATGCCTCTAATTTAGTTATCAAACTTTCCAACAAATACTTATATTTTTATTGAGTTCTAAACATTTTTAGTCGTATTTTACAATAAAAGTCATGATATCAAGTGCCCATATTACGCAGAATTATTTTTACTATGTTTACTTCTGTTTGCTCTTGGTCTATCACTTTAAAACATTAAATATTATTACATCATTTAACGGTTAAGACATTCTCTTTTCTGAATCTTCAAACATTTTTCGGCGTTAATTGAAGGTTGCCAACTAATTAAATTTGTTAGCAAACGTTATTACGATTTATTCGTCCAAATCGTATTTGCTGGCAGACAATGATTGTTTAATATTTACACATTTATTCACTTTAATGAATGAATCAAGCAATTACATTCTTTCTTATTTTGAACGTGTCCTATAAAGTATCGGTGAAAATGTCGTACTAGTTGCTATAACTTAAGAGACGCAATCGTCTTTATAACCGCGCTATAATTATGAGAAACGTAGGCTGATTTAACAAAAAAATCTAAAAAGGTGCGCGTGGAAATAAAGCTAGATGATAATAATTTGTGGTTTTGTTTAAAATTAAATTAAAATAAATTGTTTCAAATCTTACTTGAGATCCAAGCATTCTGCAACTTTTCCAAATGTCCCTTCCCCGACTGTTCTTAAAATTTGATCTAATTTAAACAAAAATAGTTAGTTTTCAATAATTTTATGTTGTAAATTATCACTATTTTTGATATGAATAAACCATAAAAAGAGAAATTTGATGTAAAGTAAGCCTGAAATTAGAACGGAAACAGAACAAATGTACAGCCACAACTGCCAGCAATGCATGCCATGAAAACAAAACAGATGAAATGTTGAACTGAAGCTCTTACACCGTCCTCCGACGACACTCCCTTCCTTGTACACCAAATGTCCTTGTGAATCATCTTCAATTACTGGCAACTTTGACTTGTCACTGACTGGTTTCTCCAGCTTTTCGTTCTCCTTTCTTGAGGGCTGTTGTCCAATGCTGCGCGATGGAGAAGTTTCACGAAGTTTCGTGTTCGACTGGGATAGCGAGGAGGACGAGTCGTTACTTTTCTGTGGACAGTACAAGAAAGATTAAAAATTGCAATCATAAATTACCACACAGAGATCACAGAGATATATCATTTTCGATATGTATCATTTCTATCATATAACAATCATTTCTATTTCTGTATAAGTGCTTTTGAATTTGTAATTAAAAAAGTGATATATATATATATATATGTATATATATATATATATGTATATATATATATATATGACTGACAGAAATGCAATTATTGATGAAAATCACAGCATGTTCCGCGTTAGTTAGCTTTCAATTTAATTTTTCTTACGGTAGATCGTAAATCATTGTAAAGTTTCTGGAGTTCAAAACTAAAAATTTTATTAATTTTAAACATTATAGACATTATAGAACAAAAAAGCTTTTAAGCTTTTTTCGGTATTCTTATTCCATCATCGGTGTTCGATTTGATATGTTGTGTATGTAGCCATACGCTCAAGTATATAAATATATACAATATTACTTCTTTGTTTTCTTTTTAATGAATTATATAATTTAATTTTACGATAATAATTTTATGAAAATTCATTATGATTTTCAATTTTGTACAACATGACACTTTTACGTGTCATTATTATTGATGATTCCTCTTTAAAGACATTATAGAGACACGGTATACTTATATATACTTGAGCATCAGGCCACATACATAACGTATCAACTCAAACACCGAAGATGCTATAGAAATACCGAAAAAAGTTTTTCTTTTCTATCATGCTTAAAATAAATAAAACTTTTTGTTTTGAACTCAAGAAACTTGAGAATGATTAAGGATCTACCCTTAGAAAAATCGAAAAATTAAATATATATATATACATATATAAATACAATTAACATATACGTTTTTATATTTTTCTAAAACGTGCTTTGTGGGTATTTGTAAATATGCTTTATAATATTTGTAAAGATGCTTTATAATATTTGTATGTTTGTGTCTGTCAGTGTGTGTTGATGTGTGCATGTGTAGATAAGAGAGAGATGAACTCAACCTGTCCCTCATCGCTGGAAGGTCCATCGTTCATCTTCAGCAAATTTTTTTGTCTGTCAGCGTATTTCACGTAACCAGATTTGTAAGTTGACATGGTCATTGCCGACGTTGTATTGACTGAACTGGTTGACGCATTGCTGGAAGCTGTAGTGGTAGCTAACGAAGTCATGCTGGTTGTAGATGAGTTGCTGCTGCCGTATCCATTGATTTTTGTTGGATTGTAGTCCTTGTTTGCAAGTGCACTGCTATTAATAGCAGCAGCTGTATTGTATAACGAACTTGAAGTTAACCCTCCACTAGTTGCACCGCCGTACAGACTGCTGGTGGTACTTTTGCTAGCCTCATTCCTCATGAGACTTGATGGAACATAACTCTTTAGTGACTTTGAACCAAGTGCGTAAGATTTGTCAAAAATATCCGAACTATGCAAATAGTCCATAAGAAGATGTTTCGTTGTTAGGCCGCTCAGATGGTCATTGGCTGGAGTGGTTGTTGTGTTGTAGTTGCGTGTGCCCATATCGTCTTCGGCAGGTTTAATTGATTCTGTTGATTCTTGCTCTGAATTTTCGATTTTTGATTCTGCGTTTGTTTCTTTAATGCCCACAGCTTCTTCACCGCTTCTTATTTTATCAGCTGTTTGCGAATATTCAACTGATTTGTTTGATTGATCAATTTGTAATTTATGATCTTCTTGTTTAATGATCGTATCACAGATGTTTGTAGATGAACCAATTTCAATAGCATCTAACTTCGACGTTGAATTGATTTTGTCGACAATTTCCTGTTTTGTTTCTTTTGTTGGAGATGGAGAAGAGGATGATGATGACGAAGAGGAACTTGATGAAGATGACGAAGAAGAAGGTGATGAAGAAGAAGAAGAGGACGAAGATGAAGCTTTTCGCTCTTTTATTGACAACAAAGGAACGGTGTCTTCTTTTAAATCTTTATTTTTGCTGGGTTGATATTTATTTTGGCTGTGTCTAAATGACAACAACGACGATGTTGGTTGTGTTGTTGTAAGTTGGTTCTGTTGACAAGTTTTTGTAGATTCCCTTTTTGTTGACAAAGCCGCAGGTGCTGCTGTTAATGATGATGTGGTCAGTGAAGTTGTTCGGGAGGCCGGTGTCGGTAATGTGCTTGAAGCTGATAGCGTTGATTCAGACGATTTCGATAACGATAGCTTTGACGCGGTTGAAGTTGTTGTTGGTAAAGTATTCACCGATTCAACATCAACTACATTATTTTTCGAGGTGTCCTTGCAAAGAAAAACGCTATTTGAGTCGTTTTCTCCGTCAAAAACAGTACTATTGTTGTTGTTGTTGTTGGTTTCAAGTTTATTCAATGTATCTAATAAAACTTCTTCTTTCCGGCTATTCCTCCTGCTACTATTATTACTAACCCTAGAGCTGCTGCTGCGACTGCTGCTGCTTGATGATGATGATGACGACGATGAAGATGAAGATGATTTTAAAATTTGGTGTTTGGGAGGTGAGGGAGATTTAGATGAAGAAGATGAAGATGATGACGTTAGTGGTGGAGGTGTTGGTGAGGATGACGATGACGATGATGATCGAAATGACTTGCAAAGCTTTTTTTGAATTGTGCTTAAGAAATTGGGTTGAAACGAAAAAATGCCGCTCTCGTTTTGGCTGTTGTTGCTAGCGTTTGCGCTAACAATATTGTTGTCGTCGTCGTTGTTTATATTGCTGTCGTTGTTCAAGTTTTTGCTAATTTGGTTGCGGTTATCTATGCTGACATTATTGTCACCGCAATTGGAATCAGAAATGCTTTTTGTTGATGTGATTCCTATGGCTGCTGTTTTCGTGAATTCGTTAAGCGTTGATTTTTCAAGAGTAGTAGCTGAAGCCGCTTCCGTATGTGGCGATGACGTTTGTGGCAAAGTAATTGATGATGATTGTGGCGGTGGTGATGCTTCTAATGATGACGATGCTCTCTCTGTAACTCTTTCTTGTGATGCAAGTACTTTTGCTGTTGAAAATATTCTTAGGTTAGAAAAAGGATCTGTAGTTGTCGATGTTGAGCTGGAGGATGTTGTCGATGTAGTTGTTATTGCTGCTGATGCTGCGTTTGCTGATGTTGTCGAAGTAGCTGCTACTGAAGTTAGCGCCGGTGTGATGATTGCTGATGCGGTTGCATTAGTTGTTGTTATTACTGATGTTGTTGTTGTTGTTAGTGATGTTGTTATTGTTGTTGTTGCTGTTGTTGTTGTTGTGATTGTTGCTGCCGTAACCGTGTTAGCCGTGAATGTTGTCTCGGCAGTTGTGATTGCTTTCAACTCAAAAAGAATTGGTGGAGGAGACTTTGAAAGTGATGACAAGGAGGAGGATGATGACGACGATGATGTCGACGATGATGACGACGATCTCAAAAGTGTGGTTGATCTTTTCGGAGATGGCGATGGACTTGGAATATTTTCTTCAATTATTTCGTTGTTGTCACAAAATACCAGGTAGTCGGATGAGTCAATCAGTTCAGTTTTATAAAACTTTTCGGGATTTTCTATATCACTTCCTATATTATTATTATTATTATTGTTGTTGTTGTTGTTGTTGTTGTTATTATTATTATTATTATTGTTGTTGTTATTATTATTATTATTATTATTATTATTATCGCTGTTGTGTGTGACTTGCGTTAAATTGTCAGTGTGATCATCTTGATCAGAGACCACAAAAGAGTTGTCCACCGTTAGATCGTTGGAAATAATTTCCAAATCAGTTTGTTCGATTGGATTGCTCGATGCTGTTTTTATTGCTTCACTGTTGCTGAAAATTCCTTGTCTGCAGTGGTTGCAATCATTCAAGACTTTGTCATAAAAGCATAAATTAACTTCTTCAGTTTTATTTTCTTCAGGAGTCGAATGCCTAATTAATTTTTCATGAGGGGCGTGTTCAATAGTTGCCTCACTTTCATCTATTTCATCTTGTTGAGCGCATGATTTTGAGATGATGTTGTTCTTTATAATATCGTTGCTGTCGTTTTCAACAATGCTTTCGTTAGTTTTATTCAAGTTGTTGTTTTGAAAGTTGTCAATAGTGTTGTTATCGCTGTTGTGTTTGTTGCTGCTGTTGCATATGTTGCTGTTGTTGAATATGTTGCTGCTGTTGTCTATGTTGCTGGTGAATATGTTGCTGTTGTTGTCTATGTTGCTGTTGAATATGTTGTTCTTATCTATGTTGTTTTTGCTGTCTCTGCAACTGTTGCTGTCTGTATTGCTGTTGCTGTTGTCTATGTTGCTTATGTTCTTGTCAATGATGTTAATGTTATCTAGGCTGCTATTGTTGTCTATGTTATTGATGTTGACTACGTTATTATTGTTGTCTATGCTATTATCGTTACTTAAGTTTATGTCTTTGAATATGTTGATGTCTTTGACTATGTTGATGTCTTTGACTAGGTTGTTGTTGTTAACTGTGTTGCTGTTGTTATCTATGCTGTTGTAGTTGTCTATGTAGTTGTTGATTATGTTGCTGTTGTTGTCTATGTTGTCGTCAGTGGTGCGGTGGTAATTCTTTGAGTTTGGTTTGTAGCTATCGTTTTCGTCGTCAATATTTGCGCTGTTGTTGTTACAGTGTTCATCGGGTTTGTCGTTGTTTTGCGCAGCACTGTCTGTTGTATCAAAACTTTCCGAGTCAAACTTCGTCGTATTTTTTCTTTTCTTTGTTATTATTACGCATTTAGTAGGAATATTTGTGTTTCTGACATTGGCGTTGGTAGTGTTAATGTTGTTATTGTCAATAATATTACACGCATTGCTGTTACTGATATAGCTGTTGATGACATTAATGTTGTTGATGATAATGTTGTTGTTTATGTTTGTGCTGTAATTGTTGTTGTTATCTTCTGATCCTGAAGAGCTCAGCCATTCGTCTGAGCTACTTGACATCGGATCTGAAATCATTCAAAATCGTTGTCGTGATTTATAGATTGTATTCTAGCACCGCCATCGTAATGTTTTATTTGGTATAATATCCTTTGACAAATATCACCACCACCACCATCATCACAATTACAATCCACATCATCATCATCGTCATTATCACCATTGTTCTGATCGTTATTGTTGTCGTCATCGCAACGTCGTTAATGTAGTTACCATCATCGTCGTCGTCGTCACTGCCACTACCATATTTTCCAATTTAATCAAAATACCTAATATTAACATTATACCACTTTGACTGTTATTATTACCTCCATCTTAATCATCACTTCATCACAGCACACTTCCGTTGATTAATTTTGACCTACTTTTCTGGTTGTGAATATATTCGACCTAGAAACGAGAGCCAACTAAACTTTTGAAATTATTAATCTTCAGACGTGCCGGAGCAAGATAAGAATTGCCAGGTTTCGTGTGGTGTGATGGGGTGATGTGCGGTGTGGTGAGGTGTGGCGTAGTGTGGCATGGTGGGGTGAATCGTCACAGCTTACATATCATTCAATTCATTCAGTACATTTCAAGATGATACAAAGATAACACTTCTACTGATATTATTACTATTTGAATGAACTGCAACAATATTTATATCAGCTACTTCTCAGAACTTGCATAGAAACTAAAATAATCAAATTGAAACCTGGCCATATTAATAGATAAGTCTACATTCATTCGGGTCAAAAATAAAACCTTAATAAATAACTGCATTGCATTGAGTTTCAAGCTGAAACTCTCACACCCTGTCCTACCATTTTCCACATTATCCACAACAAGAGCAGTATTGACTTGGCACATTATTTTTTGTATAGGGAATCTTTTCCAATGGCAAACCAAAGACGCTTTTTATTGTTCTGTACATTTGTAAAATACTTAACTTTGTGTCACGAAATCTGTAACACCAAACGACGTACAAATGCATAGGCACTTTTTTAAGTTTTAGACAAATTTTAGACAGAGAGTATTCGTACCGGGTCATCATGCATTAAAAATAAAAACACGACACATGACGCTTACTGTCTAAGCTAACACGCCAGCTCTGTGATTGAGGATGATTATGCAATAGCTCAAATGCTTCAGGTCTGTTTGTGCATGTGCTATAGTTCAATTCCTATACTATAATTCTAGGGGTGACACTTGTAACGCAACTTACCTTCTTTTTAAATATTTCCTAATCTTCATTATTATTACTCCACTATTTTCATTAACTTCATTGATAAATCAACATCACTTTGATCATTTGTACAAATTCGTTCAAATAGGGTTTTGAAATTATTATTATTTATTGTCATATTTTTATTTATTTCTTGTTCTTCTTATTGTTAACATGTAATTTATAATAATAATGGAAATAAAAATATTATTATTATTATTATTATTTATTTAATATTACGAATCCAAAGTTTAAAGATCCCTCCAGCAGAGATGTTATTGTTGTGTCTCACAAACCTACCACTAAAGATAAATTAGTTCATTGACTTCCCTTTGGCAATAATTTCAATTATAGATATGCATGCATATAATTATATGGTATGTGCATTCATGCATAACCTTATTTTGAATTTTAACGTACAATTCATCATAATTTATCCATCTAAATTCTAATCCATATATTTCGATAAAAGGTGGTCGGGCTTGAAAAACTCGTTGGCTTTTGAGTAAGTGTCAGAGTCGGTCAGAATCAGCGATTTTTGCCAGAGTCTGAATTTTATGAGAGGCCGGAATCGGATATTTTTCAACCGACGTTTTTTCTCGATCAAATTAATAATTTCATTTATTTGTATATACATTTTGTTTTATAATTATCTAGAGTTGTTAAATAAAAAGTTCAGTTCAACTGAAGAGATATACACTTAATGTCAAAAATTATTTTGCGATCTAAAACAATGGTCAAATGTTGTGGACGTTGTTGTTAAGTCATTTGAAATGTTGTTGCAGGACTGCTGGTTGTTGTTGCTGCTGTTTTTTAATGTTTTTTAATCATTATTCATATTGCTGTTATTATTATATGTTAATGTTATCCGCCAACACATGTCAAACGATTAAGTTTCATATCATATTAAGTCAATAAACCGCTACTGATATTCAAATGATTAGAATATGAATGTGAGCATGAACATGAACGCTTGTGTAAACATGATTGTGAACATGAACCTGAACGTGGCCATGAAAGTGAACATGAACATAAATGTGAACATGAACGTGGAGATGAACGTGAACGTGGAGGTGAACATTAAACATTTTAATACTAACATGTTTGACGGTTATTTCCTATCAAAAACGAAAAGTCAAAAAAATGTTTAAGTTTAATACATTGAAGCGAGTTTGTGAACAATTAAGAAATAACGCAGCCAGTAATAAATTTATTGCTATTTATTCATTCAATCAAATAAATTGTTTAAAACTACATATGAAACAAAAATAAAACATAAAAAGGTAAGAAAATAACATCAGAGAGAAGTCAAAGAATTCCACGCAAATCCTTGCAAGAAGTTGTATGTGTGTGTGTGTGTGTGCGTGCGTGTGTATATGTGTTTAAATGCAATTATATATATATATATATATATATACATAAATATATATATATATATATATATAATCTATATATTTATATTAATTATGTTATATATCTACTATTTTATATCTATTTTAAATATATATATATATATATATATATATATATATATATATATACACACACACTCTGAACACATACACACAAATACATTATATACATATATGCAATTATTGATGAAAACCATTTCTGACAGTCTTAATACAATACAAGTAAAATTGGTAGAGTTTGTCTTTTCAATTTTCCTTACTAGAATTTTATTGAAAATATTGAAAGAAACCATATTTTAGGAATTGTAGGAATTCTACCGAATTGTCGGCATTGTATGATTAATTAATTAATTATCAATTAATTTAAATTGATTAATTTAGAATTCTTTCTAGTATGGAAAATTGAAAAGACAAACTTTAAATTGAATAATGCCAACAAATATAAAATGTAAAATTCATACAGTACTGTATATATATACATATATATATATATATATATATGTATATATATGTATATATATATATATATATATTCCCAAAGAATTCCCAAAGTTAATTTTTACAACGTCAAAGTTCATCTTGACAAAGTCAATATTTCCCTATATATACAACAAGGAGCACTGATGATGATTCATTCGGAATCGAAATATGGCCTTATTTGCAGCATGAATTCGAAAAATAAGTTTATTTTGAATTTTAATAAACTAAACGTTCACCAAAAAACTTTAGTGAGAAAAATCGAAAAAACAAACTACAAACATATTAACGCCAAGCATTCGGTAGAATTTATAGAATATTGTAAAAATATATATATATATACATATATACCCGTGATTTAGTCAGTGATTTATTGCCAGACTAAATCACGGAGTATTTCTGCAGAAATCAAAAACAGAAAAAAATATATATACCATATATATATATATACCATGGTATATACATAAATATATATATAATGGTTTATTGATTACACAAAATGTTTGTACGTACGACGCATCCAATCCACCCATCTACGTAGATAGAAAAAGTTGGAGAACGAGGTGCAGACGTTCGTGCTGCAGGCAGAATATTATAATAATTTTTTAACGCAACAATCCCGTTTTATATTATAAAATTTTCTTTCCAATGGAGTTTGAATCTCTCATGACGACTCGCATAGGATCTATATAAATACATATATAATTATAATATTAATTATTTTTTATTGTTATTTGTCTAAATATTAATGCTATTATTATTTTACAGAAAATGATACAGATTACGTACACGCACACGTTCATAAAAGCACATTCATACATTCTTACGTATATGTATGTATTTATTCACATACGTACGTACGTACATACTTACATTCGTACGTTAACATACGTACATTCATCAGTTTCAAACACAATAGTTTGCATTGAACAGGGCAGCAGATTCTTGCAAAACTTCATCAGCTTCTATCTGATGTATGTATGTATGTATGTATGTATTTATGTGTGTGTGTATGTATGTATGTATGTATGTATGTATGTATGTATGTGTGTGTGTGTGTGTGTGTGTATGTGTGTGTGTATGCGTGTGTATGAGTGTATGGATGTATCTATGTTTGTGTGTGTGTGTATATATGCATATATATATATATATATATATATTTGTATGTTTGTGAATGTATGTGTGTGCATGCATTTCATTAAATTCATTAAATTAATAACATGAAATGTAGGAGAATAACAACAGGTAGACAGCAGTAAGTATATGATAGCAAAATTATTAACCACAAAATGATAACAACATAAACGTTGCATAAATATTTTAGGTGGCTCAAAAATAAGATGCATATGAGGAACAAAAAATATTATGAACGACAAAAGATAATATATAGAAGCTTACGATAAAAAATTTTCCAGGAACATTCTCTCCAGATAAATGTGGCAGAATGCAGGGGTCGGATATTTTCATTTGAAGCAAATAGAAAAATAAAGCACCTAGCAGAACATAATAACAATATAATTACATGAGCTGATCATTTCATTTAAGATGTGCATAAATATGTTCATTGTAGTGAAGCACAAGTAGATAGAAGCGTTGCATACATTAATAATGAAACTTAATACACAACTTACAACAACAGTTAAGGTTACTTAAGCAACAACATATAATAATAACAACAACAACTTCATGGTCAATTGATAGTTGCAAAAGTTTTATGATCTGTAGCGATTAAAAGTTAATCTTCTCCAAACGGTATAAATATGAAGACATTTTAATAAAAAAGATTCAGCTATTAAATTTCAAGGACTGACTCGATGAGATAAAAATGAGTGAATGAGTTAATTATGTGCCATCCAACTCCATACATGTTCATCCATCCATCCACCATACATGTTTATTCATCCATCCATGTTCGTCCGACCATCCATCCATTCATCCATCCATCCATCCACCATCCATCCATCCATAAGCAGTGCGTTAAACGATATTTCACTATAATGTTTTCATTATATAATTAATGTTTATTTTTGTTTAATTGGCGTTCTGAAATTATTGTTATTGTTGTTACTATTGTTATTGTTGTTATTGATGACATTATTGCTATTGTTGATGTTTTTGTTCTACTCATTGTTGTTTCATGTTGTTTATATGGAAAACAAACCTCATAACTATAAATAAAAATGAATTTTTAGTTTTGCAGACCTAGCAAAACATTCATTTTAGAATTTCTGCAAAAATTTTTCTATGTTAACAAGATAAATCAACTTAAAGACTACCATGGAGAAAAATTTTTCTTTTAAACTTATAATTAATTGATCCATATAGCCATTTTGTGAAAATTGACACGAATTTTTTTTTCGCACTTTCTGGTAGTTTGTTGGCTATATTTTTTTTTCTAAACTGTCTGCACTTTAATGTCGATATTTTTTCTGATTCAAAGTTTATAAATTTGGAAAAATCCGTAGCCGCTTGAAAAATGGATTCATAATTTCAATCTACTTAAACTTTGCTCAACTCATTGATAAAGTCTTGAACCATCTTTTAGGCTCGGAGTTTATCCATCCCTAACAGTTGTTTGCAAGTATTCAGATGATTGCGTTTTCAAATATTTTCAAAAATAATTGTGCCTTTAAAACAAATCTGAAAAAGCTTTTGCTTTGTTTCGGACATAATTATTGAATTTGTTTGGTGTAGAAATGTGATGCTGAAAATTAATGGACGGTGGGATGTTAACCATTGTGATTGGAAGCATGTTATGTAAATAGATATAAATATATTTGGTTATACTTCTCGTGTAACGATTAACTATTATTTGAAGCTGTCACATATTTCACGATATTGTCACTTGGAAGCTGAGCTGGGAGCCTACTGGAATTTCCAGTTTCTATGCGACAGGCCTGCCTTTAACTTGTTTTTTTGCTATATAACGTATTCAACACAACCATGCTGCATACAAATGTGAATATTTAAAACACAATCTCAGACAGAATAGGATATGGCCACAAACATTTGATCGAAAATTGTATAGCTGACATAGTTGAGAAATCCGAAAAATTTTGAAATTGACTGTATATGGAGTTCTGCCAGGTACAGCAAAGAACGGACAGTATGACAAAATTTCGTAAATTTTGAATTATAGTAAGCGCACATCTAGTGCTGCTCAAAAAATTCTAACAAATTGTATACGTGTTAAATTTTCAGCTGCAGTGTATTTATTACCAACATTACAAAATTGTTATGTCGTTATTAAGAAACATTACCCTTTCAATGCTGATTGTCGTTTTTTAACCGATGTGATGCTGATATTATTTCTTTCTGCATCGCGAAAATCAGACTGCACCATTTTCAAGCAACAATAATAAATGTTTGCTTGTTCGTTCGTTCGTTCATTTGTAAATTTGTTCTTACTTTTGTTCTTATTTTTGTTTTTTGGTTGGTTACTTCGTTTTTCGTTTGATGCTTAGTTCGTTTTTCCATTCGATTACGACTTATAAACAGCAACCAAGTTGACTGAGATGAAAGCAGAAGATGGAACACAACAATTTGTTGAATAGGTATACTTTTGTAGTAACAATCGTTGCTGGAACAAACATTACTTCGACATTTCGTAAATTATTCTTTCTTTTGAAACAATAAACATCAACAAGTGTTATTGCGGAGTTTTATTCAATGATAAGAATATTTGTGCATTTAGTTAGCCCAACTGAACACACGATTAGAAGCATGTACATAAACACAGGCGAAATTTGACAGAAAACATCAAATAAACGCTCGACGATCATAAAGACGCACAAGAAAACACAGCCATACAAACATGAATGAAAACATACAAGCAAAAACACAAACATAATTTTAAATCATGCAAACATACAAGTATAAAAACAATCACGCAGAAATAAATACAAACGTACAACATACAAACAGGCAAACATGCAAACATAAATACAAACACACGCTAACATTTTATTAAAGTTATATTGTGCACTATTATTTCATGAACTTCATTATTTCACCTTTCTTATTTTCATTAGCCTGTTTGTTTTGGAACAATATTTATTGTTACCATCAACATCATTCTCCTCATTATAATTCTCACATCTTTCTCATCATTTATATCAGTTGTAATCCTCATCATCAACAATCATCCCCGCCATCCTTACCAACAACAACATAATGATCGTCATCATCAGCACCACCAACAACAACAACATCAACAACAACAACAATATAATCATCATCTTCCTCATCATCATCGTCCTCATCATCGTCGTAATCATCGTCATCATCACAAACGTTGCTGCTGTTGAAGTCTTAACATATCATTTTATTAACATCAACAACAGCCTTTCACTTCTAAAAATAGATGCAACTTTCAAGATAGGAACGTACAGGCAAACTGAACTACGGAGCTAACCCAGCATATGCAATACAAAATAACATCACGTTGTGCTTTGCATTTGTGCATTACAAGCATAATGTATTTATTGCGTACATCTAGCTGAAATTAATAAACCTACATATATTATATATGTACATATCTATTTATATATAATTATGTGCGTTTTTATTTAGTTATTTAAGGATATAAAAATAAATTAAAAATTTGTTTACCTTCAAACCCTCAGAGTTTGTTGCGTTCAATGATGATTTGTGAATTCGTGACAAAATTAAAAATAAACAATCCAGTCTGAGACAAAAAATTATTATTTTGAAAGTCAAAAAATTTTCTTTAAAACTTTTTGAAGAAAGGATGTTAGGCGGAGTTGGCGTGGGTGCTTCCTTATTCGCGGAGTCTTTCGAATGCAGATTCCAAGTGACTGTTGCGTTGCTAATGGTGGAAAAAACCTACTATTCCGTTTATATTTATGCCTCGTTATTATTAATGTGCATCCCTTGTCAAAACAATAGATTAGCTCAAGGAAGCCTGCTGTGTGCTTTGAAAAATGGGGTGAAACTTTTATATTCGAGTGTCTGAAGATATATGATAATCCAATCAAATTATTAATATTTAAAAAACTTGGTCCCTAATTATTCTAATTCTAGTTAAGTTTTGATAGGAAGTTATGATTTAGACGGAGAGTAAAAGAGAGTCTTTGCTAAAACTACTAGTGAATTTAAGTCATTTATTAGATGAATGGAATTTTTAAAAACATTAATTACGAAGGTTCATGCATTTTATGTTCACGTTTATATATTATATGCATGTTGTGTTCATTATGTGCTCATGCTGAAACATATTCTATTTTATTATGAATAAAAATTGTAACGCGTGTGTGTCTGCGCGTGTACACAAGTTCTCGCGCAATTTCATCTGGTCATCACGCCCGGTGTGGTCCGCGTCACGCCTGTTAAATTCAATACGGGTCAGCGGGACCAGAGAGTTTGCGAAGCACTACCCATGCCCAGTTAGTTGCATGTCTCAAAAAATTTACAAAATCTTGTTAATAACTCGTATCTGAAACTGATGTGAAAAAATGAGGAGCTTTAACTTGGTTGCTACAAAGATTCAAACAAAAAGTTCCAACCAGTGTTGCTGGGCTTAAAAAAAACATAAAAAATAACAAAAGAAATAAAGTTGATTTTATTAACGAATAATTAAACAAGAACGAGCATCGTCAGCCATATTAAAAATCAAGCATGTTACGAAGAAATGTTTTCAAACAATGGAAAATAAAGTTCATCCGTTGTTGCCGCGGAATCGAAGAAGAAGAGGAATTATTTAAGAACATTAACATTAGGAACGACATTAACTGATTTGATCACATTAATCTAAAAATATTTTTAAAAATTTGGCCAGATATGGTAACTAAGAGGTGAACATTATTTAAAAAAACATAAAGAGCCAAAAAATAAACTATGCTTAAATTGGAAAAAATATGACGGGATATGAAATTGATGATAAAAATAAAACAAAGGAGAAGAGATCCAATTTATACTTGCAGAAAGTCATAAAAAAATACATAAGACTTTATATTGCAATGAAAATATAAATAGAGAACTAAATCAACAAAAGAATTCACACAAAACACAAAAAATATTTATGTTAAGAAACATTTTTTTCAAATTTTGGAATGAATTTATTTCAAGTATTGTTTCAAAACAATTAGATTTCGACAACAAATATAAATTATTTTTAAAGGCACATACACACTCTTTTTCATTGGCATACAAACGTAGCATACACACTCACACAATTAATAAGGTAATGCATTAACACGATCGAGCCGAACAACACGCCACACACACACACACACACACGCACACCATACACACACGCACACAAAAAAACACACAAACTCACCGATAACGATGGATTGAATAAAGTCTACACGATATCATTTCAACATAGTAATAAAAAAAATAATCAAAACTTAAGTTAAACACAAAGATGAGATGACATTAAATGGTTATTTATAAGTATTAAATGCTGATGGTATATGAAATTGCAATGAAGAGAACGAGCAAGATACAAAGTGCATGACTTGTTTGAAATGCGATATAATTAAATAAATGAACAAATGAATGAAACATAATGACACCATGCACTGCAAGTAAAAGTTAATAATCTCAAGCATCGTTTCTCAAATTTGCAACAAGGAAGAATAAAATATTGAGTTCAGTAGTATTGTATTGCAATCGAGACTTAGAATATTGAAAATATAATTAAAATGAATAGAATTCAAACAATCACACATGTAAACTTCGCCACCAACGTCACCAACAGAGTAGAGTACATAACTTAACGCAACATCAAATGAAATATCACGACACCAAAGCATGTGATACAGCCGGCCAAGATGATAGCGAACGGTGCACAGTCGCTATAAGGGGTAACTCATAACAGAATTCCAAATATCCAACAATCATATCCAACCAGGTATATCTATCTATCTATCCACCAATCTATCCACATATCTATGAATCATAATAAACAATGTATATCTATCTAGCATCATTTACAATGTACGATGAGGAAGAGATTACTTACAATTATTTATTAAAATTTAAAATGTTTTTCTAACAATTAATTTCCCAAAAATGTTAATAATTTATACTATATTTATAATAATAGAATTTAATGTAATTTACGATACGATTTAAAAATACAATTGCCAATAAATCTGAATTCGTAAGATTAACATTATCTGTAAGAGACATTTATAACAAAGAGTACTCAAGCGACATTCAAATGAAATTATAAATCATTAGCCACTTGAATGCATTCAGACCAGGCCAGCCACCATCATCATCATCATCATGGTCGCCATTTTTTCCTCCCTGTTCAAATCGAGAACTGATCTGACGAGTCCTGGCGCCCCGATGAAATCGACAGCGACCACATTCAGTTTGCATTTGCCGCCGTCAGCCGCCAGCCACTCGCAAATAAGAGGACATGTATCCAAAAATGAAAGTTCTTTCATGTTTCGACGTTTGTCATATCGTCCAAACACCATGCTCATGTCAGGCGACAATACGGCTCTCATCACCTTCAAGCAGTTCGTTCTACCATTCTCTGAATTTTCAGCAAAACAATTGCAATAACAGTCATCGAGGAACAGTCGCAACTCGTCTAGAGATTGCTTTTTAGGCATTGAAACAGAGATGTGGTTGTCAGGCCAGATGGAGCCGCCAAAGATGTGGTTTCTCACGTGGTTATACACATCCTCCGTTGGCATAATGATAATCGCCTGTTTACCGCTCCTCAACAGTTGATTTATGGACGGAAAGATGAAAGAAGTGTGGAACTTGGAGTCAATGCAATCGTGACCGGCCCGGCAACTATCGCAACTTCTCATCTCGTGTCCCTGCTTGTCCCAACAGGCCATCTTTGTGCCAAAAACTTGGAAGAGCATGGTGACGAGATGTTTCTTGTCAGGAGGTTCAACGAAGTAGGAGGGGGTGAGGTGGATGATGACGACTTCCTGAGGTTGCTCCTCGAGGAACAAACGAACTTCTTTCAGGTAGCGCTTCAATTGACCTGGCAGGGTTGTGTTGTATTTATTTCAGTGAAATTTTCATCGTTAAAAAAACAAATTTAATTTCAGCTTAGCCTTATTAAAATTAAATAGTAAATGGTTTTTAGCAGACAATATGAACAAATCTAATCTAATCCATAATGATTTCTATAGACAACAGAAACAAAACCTTAATAACGATGGCATTGAGGATGCCTTTTAGCGTAAAGTTTGTGATGGGAGTAAAAATAAAATAAATAAGCGCAGATCGTTTTAATTAACATAAGAGAGTAGACTAGACATGAAGTTAACATAATGTGGTATCAGACATCAACTATGCATCAAATCATTGTATCAAATCAAGTGCTGTCAGGGCATAAACCTGTCCAAGAAATCTCAAACAAAAACCTTAAAATTTATCTAAGAACATCTCAAAGTTAACTTTCTAGACCCACAGATGTATGCAATGATCAATGAATAAAAAAATTGAATCTAAAATCAATGTCGTATGTTTTCGTACATTTTACGAGTGGATATTTTTAGCCTGGATGTGCTTGGGCCTAAATAAACATTATGGATCCACAACAACAAATAAATATTGATTGCAATTATTTAGTAATTGTTTAAAAATATGTATGTAGACACAGGAAAGGGCAGAAGAAACAAGCGGACATACAAACCAGTGTATAGACCGTGTTCGCCATAGAGTGTGCCCAGCTGTTTTGTTATTCTCATGTCCAAATATCTGATAAGTATGAAATACAAATAATAAATGAAAAATATTCAACAACGTTGATAGAGTTATTAAAACAAACTCGCTATCCAATAAAATGTTTTTTAGTAGTCACCAATGAAATAAATACTGTTCAGTTGGTTTCCCATCAATGTTTAATGAGATGACCTGAGCTGTGGCATGAACAAGCACATCAATCAACACGCCTCTGACCGCGAGCATCAATCAGCTGCACAACTAACTCCACAAATAAGTAACAAAAGGAATCAGCTCAATACGATTACAAAACACACACACACACTTAACCATGAATTATTCTGTCCTGAACATTTGGCCACGCAAGACTAGGCATTAAAATCTAGCATACAATTAAAGTACTAAAAGGTAGTTATAGCAAAAATTCTATCTGAATTAATTCTCAGAAGTGCCAGTTACACACGCGTACCAGCCAGGCACCACACGCATTGCAAGTGGTAGGCGGGAAACTTTTTGCATCAGAGCACCAGTCACTGCAATCGTGGGACCAGGCACCTTAATCATTTGACCATTTTGCAGCTTCATGATTCCTCACGCTGTGCTTTTTTTTCAAACATTGAGGATAATTTACTTTATTTCACGAAAACTTGCTAAATGGATTTTTCTTTGTTATGCTTAAGAAAAGCATAATTTCCTGGTTATGACATTAAACTAACCCTCACTGCCTTGTGAGTGATGTTGGATCATCAAAGGCTAGGCCCACCGCTTATAACTGTGGTTGCATAAGGAAGGGCGTCCTGCGTAAAAATTAGCCAAATAAATTACTTATGATGGAATGGCGTCGAGGGGTATTTCGGTTTCATCATAGGTAGCCAAACGGTAACCCCCGATCTCGGGGAAAATGTCTTCTAAACGTGTGTTGTTGTTGTTGTTGCATGCTTAAGAAAAGCGCTGGCTACTAACAAAATTCATCAAAACTAATTTCAACAAAGTTATAAGTTTGAGAGTTTACTGTAATTTACTTTTTGCCCATTTTACTTATTGCAGAAAGAAAGGCCAGTTGTTTTACTCATTCAAATTAAAATAAATTACTTTCAAATAAACTGGCAATTATTTCACAAAACAGGACAGCTGCTGAAACATGGGAACCCACGCACAGACCAAAAATTTATAAAAAACGAACTACAAATAATCTGCTTTCTGACGATGACACATTTATAAAACATTAAAATGAAAATGTTAAGAAAAGTGATAAGAGGACAGATAAAAATTTATAAACCTGGATCCAGCCTGCAGTTGTTCATACACTGAGAGGTACTGTTTGGGCATCCAAGCCTTCCAAATGTGCTTCATTTGAGATCGGAATCCATTGAAAACAGGTAAGTTTGGAAGTTTTCTGAGAAATTCGGCCATCTCGTAGTTACATTTTGAAAAATCCATGCTAGTCCTCATGTCCCTATCTATTGCTAAGCATATGTGGCTACCTGCGTGTGCAGTGCAGTTCATATATTTGCTGGAAAACTACTTTTTATAATACATGTAAAAACACCACATCTGGACTGTAACCCATTGAAACAAGCAATAAACAAAAATAGTGTAATCACTGTAAGACAACAAAGAAGCTGAAGCTGTGAAATGATATGAATGGTTGTCTTTATAAAAAAAAAGATTGTCATTGAAACCTGGTATACAGAGTTTGGTGAGTGGGAGGTTCTTGTGTTTATTTGGCAGTTTCTTCATCCAATCAGGAAACCTCTCAAACTGGACGACAGATGACTGGGATGTTGCAGTCGACGATGTCTCTATCGTCGTCGTGGAACAATCATCTGGTAGTGATCCACTCGCAGAATTTGGTAACTCAATTTTGGCATTCCACAACATGTCAGAGAACGTTGTATTATTTTCTTGATTATTTACGTCACTTTCTTGATTCTTATTGTCGGAGGCATTGATGTCCTCCGAGATGAAAGTTGCCGTCATCATGAGAGGAGAGGATCTCTCACTACGACTCTTTCTATCGAGCTTCATTTGAGGTGGCACGTGGTTGCTGTTGCAATTGGAATGATTGTTATCAGTGCAATCGCGATTGATGATGTTATGCACTGGAGTTGCAAATTCGTGATCCCTATCCCTCCTGAGGTCAATCTGAGATGAGTTCAAACTTCTTAAAGGATGCATAGGCGATAATTTGAAATCGGTTACGGTGATAATGTCCCTCGCTGGCTGATTAGAGCCATCAGCAAATCGGCCAGACGGGGACGATTTTACAAAATTCTGATGGTTATTATTGTTATTCAACTTCTCGCCCACTCCAAATGACATGATGTGTCTCAAGAGTTTTTCACCATCCACCAACATTCCACCGTGGTGTCTTCTCAGGGACCTGCTCCTCTTTTGCGATAATCTCCTCCTCTCCTTGAACATTCCACCTGAAAGTGAATGTCGATTTTTTAATATCTGAGAACTTTCTTGCATTGTTCTGAATTTCAATTCTGAAAAATCAACTTCAGCTGGTGGTGGTGTGATCGAGGAAGACTGTTTGTTGGAATTAGCAGAGATTAATGATGTGGGAATGTAACTATCGGCTTCTACCCGATTCACAACAAACTTGACAAAAGATGTTGGTTTCAGCACATCACTGATTCCTCCTAATTCAACCATATTCATGTTGTCTTCTTTTTTCACATGATCATGAATACTTCCTGTGCATTTTTCTTCATTGACAAGAACAGCCTCGCCTTGATCCGTTATGTTGAAAGTTTTGTATGACCCTACCAGACTGTTGTCATTTATCAGAGAACTTGTTGCACCACAGGAATTTTTATTTCGAGTGTCAGTACTTTCATTCACATAGCTTTCAGCTAATGCTGTATTATAAATTTTGGTTTTGTTGAATTCTTCATAACTGCCTGAATATAAATTGTTGGTTTTCTCATCGTTTGCTTCCTCTTTTTTCAGTTCAGAATTGATGACAAGTAGAGACCTCTTTTCTGGCTGTTCAAGACTTTCCAGCCTAACAAGTGAGAATTCTTTACAGTTAGCTAAATCAATCAATGAATCTTGTGACTGCAAACTTTTTACTGGTCCTCCATCTTTGTTAAAACACCAAATTGGCTCAAAGTCTGTTTGAACTTCTGCTGTTGTTTTAGATCTTCGAGTCATCAGATGCAACTCTCCTATTTCAATTATCCTACCGATTTGATTTTTAATGAATATTTCCTCATCAACAATGTTGATATTATGTTGCCTCAACTTGGCAGGATTAGTTTCCAGGCTGATGGTGTCAATAGATTCATGGCCAGGACTGGGCAGGGGGCACCTTGTGTCTTCTAAAGCTTCAAGTGATTTGCTATTTTCCACATTAGCTCCACATTGTCCCAAGTACAAGTGCCCTTGACAGTTGTTTCAATATCATCATTAAAAAATCGATAAAACAATAACCTTTGCAATTTAAATTTTAAAAGACATATCTGAGAAGATTTTATTAATAATAAATAGAAAAACCTTATATATATATATATAAAAAAAATAAAAGAGATTAAAAAATCATGTTGTTTAACTTTAATGTAACATTAGTATTAGATATTGAAATAATTTAGATATTGAAATAATTTACATTAAATATTATTATAGTTTTAAATTGAATAAACAAAAAAACAATCAAAATTATCTAAAAGTTCTAGATTCTAAAAAACTAAATAATTAAATTTCAAGATATTGTTGAAAAAATTATACCTAATCCTTTGTTAGTAATGACATTTCCCGTTTTACATTTTTCAATAACAGATTTAGGACCATCATCCTCATCCTCGTTGTTGGATTTGGAATGATTTTTGTTCTTTATGTCACTTGTTTTTTTAATCCTTACCAAAACTAATCTGTGATACAAACTGCTTATGATAATTTCTTCGATGGTGATCATCTCATTGAATAACCATATTCCTCAATTTTAAGTCATTGCTTCACTTTAACAATTAACTTATTATTTAATTATTAAATATTTAATTAAAAATCCAAAAATAATGAAGTCTTTCTTGATGTGCTTCTGTTCCCAATGAAAACTGTGTGTGTCCTTGAATGAAATGAAATGAAGAAAAACTCACAAGTCCAGTTAATATTAACTTTTTATAAAATTTTTAATTTTTTAATTAACACAATGACACTTGAATTTTATTTTCTAAATGCATAATTTGAAATTTAAAATAATAGAACAACTGTGCAAAATAAGAGGTAAGTGCAGAACAAAACTCCAAAAAACCCCACAAAACATTCAACAAAATGCACAACCACCTCAGAATGTCATGTTTACGGTTATCATCAAATTTATGTTAATATCGACCAAAGAGTTGGAAGTGATGATGTTTTTAAAATAAAATTTTGTACAAGACATGCGGATCATCATGTACGCAAATTACATTATCTATATATAGTGATATATAATGATACATCATTGTATTTATATGATATGACCATTGAATTTCATATAAAGAAGGTGAAATACAGCGTTTGGTCTGAATGTTGAACTGGAATCAACCACGTCATCTCATCTTTAACCTGTCTTATGCTATCTCATCTATCTTAAACCTATCTTTTACTTATATAATCTCTCACAACGTATCTTTCATTTTACGTTGTAAACGATCACCCGTTGAAGTTTCCATTTATCAATTAAAATTAGATACGAATTGCAATTCCGGTTTAAATTTCTATATTCCAACTCCATATGACACCTTACTTATATGCATAAGACAGAAAAAATGTAAATGTAAGTAATTAAAATACTGAAATTCTGTCTTTTGTTTGTGTTTAGATTCTAACATTTCAACCAACAAACCATGTATAGTGCACCTAGTCACTCTACAAGTTTGTATACTTAGTACTTACACACTTACACACACTCACATTACTTATACTTACATGAACAAGCACATACATGCACACATACATGGGAACAAACTTACGCACATACATTAACATATACATGATGATTATGAACTAACAACATATCGAAGGAAGGAACCGACCTTGACATTTAAAAAAGAACTTAATTTAGCTTAATTTCGTTGATGATGATGATGTTCGAATGTAACGAAATCCTCGCCCACCACATGCAAAAAGTGTGTGATGCGTTGATTCACGTGTATTTATACATTGTGTGTTTGTTGTAATATATTCTTGTATGTAATATAATAATATCTAAAAAGGAATATTACTAATGATAATTTGAACCAAAATAATAAATGATTAATTACTTATCGAAAAGTAATAAGGTAATTATTTTGAATGTCAAGGTTAGTAAAGATAGCAAAGATTGGCATAAGAAGCATTTTTAATATCCAATTGAAAAATAGATATACCATATATACGCATAGTGGCGGATCAAGAAAACTTTGACGGGAGGGCCAAAATGTAGAAAATGTTTAAATTTTAACAGGGGTGGTCAACATTTAGACGGGGGAGGCCAACATCTGTGGTAGTTTCGTAAAAGTTAGGCTGACGACGACCTTTTTTTGTTCATATGGTCATTTTTTTGGTCATATAAACTTCTTATGTTCGTAATCCAAATCATCAACCAACCTTTCAAGACTTTTTTTAAATTAATTTGGTGACATTTCGACATCATTGTGTCAATAGTCATTATCAAGGTGATGTTCAGTTTAATTTGTTATATATATAATATAGCGACGGTTTATAAAAATTAGCTGATTGAAAAGTTAATGGTTTATATATATATATGTATATATATATATATATCGCGTGGTTTGGTAAGTTTCTCTTTTTGGTTGCTGTGTGAATGATTGAGATGGTATAGCAGGTAGGCAGATATTAGTTGTTTATAAATGTTGATTTTAATTGGTTTCCTTAACAAATATGTTGCTGTATTTATTATTGTTGTTGTTAAAAGAGGTTATCAGTTGTTTATAAGGCTCTCTCTAGTATTAAATCGGTACTTTTTTCATTAATAAATTTTTGTGTTTAAAGGAACCATTACAATTATGAGTGTATATGGGTAAGTTTAGCCGAACTTAGATCTCAAACCAGCAATATTTTGATAGCAATATAAAGAAAGATATTTGTCAACTAAAATGCTTGCGGCAGAGTTTTACTGACATACGTCAGACAATATAGGAGAAAAACACAATGATTATCACCAAAATCATGAATGATTATATATATCCATGACTAAAATACACACATTAAAAGAGATTCATCAAAAATTTGTTTAAAAATTATTTTAAAATAATTTAAAATGATTTTTCTAGATAATTTTTTGAGATATCAGGCAGCATTTATAAGACCGTTCATTACAACAGCCGTATAATAAATTAGTATTTATTTGTGATAAGTCACTTCCTTGAATAAAATATTACAAAGAAATAAACGACCAAGTTTTACTTTGAAAGAAAAATTGTATGAAAGTGTCGAAAGAATAAAAATTGATTTATATCAAATTTTTCTTCATGCATGGTCCTAAAAAAATTTTCTCTTTCGTTTGTGGGACACACGGACGTATCCAACTGTTGTGCTTCTGGTGCTGACTGTCTGAACTCAATTTAATAATAATTAATATTATTAACAGTGTGTTGTTATATATGGTAATAATGGATTATTACTATATATGTCATTAGAGTGAATAACATAAAAATAATAATTAATATTACATCTATGTAAATCAATATTATATAACGTATCAATGTTTACTAATATTGCATAGAAATTAATATATCTCAATAGTATGCAGAGTTTTCATCTATATTAATATATATTTAAATGTATAATTAATCTATATTAACCGCGGCAATGTCTGTATGATTAAATTTAATTAATTACTACAATCTTAATTATTTGTTATCTTCGTTATCTTTGCTATATTTGTAATTTTTGGATTGTGAAAATATCTGGTGTATTAGCGTGTGATTTGCTAGGTATTCGAAGTGAGGTTTGAAGAGGAGTCGTAAATGTGATTCATGTAGTTTAATGGATCAGTTTAGTGTTTCTACTACTGTTGGCATTCGAATAAACGTTCAACAAAGTTTGTGTTTGAAGCAGTTGTGTTCATCTATCGGAAATCTTGAACCTGCGGATAACTTGACGATCGTTGTAAGCTACAACACTGGTGTTGGAAATATAGAGATCTTTGAGGTTATAGCGTTGGTGTTGGTAGTAACGAGCATTTAAATGTTACAACGTGATATTATCATAGAGTGTAATATAATATAGTATAATATAATTTAATATAGAGTATAATATCTAAAAAAGAAGAATTAACATTTTCCTAACAAAAAATGCTTTAGCGCATTCGCACAGCTGGCAACCACGGTAATCCATTTTGTACTCCAAACATTTTTTATGGCATGGATCGTTTGCACATGCTGAAAGTGGATTGATACATTTTAAAATTCAATAAGGAAATCAAAAGATGTACCGTACCTACTCTAGAACAGTCAACATATCAATCGTTAAATTTTGAGAGCTCAAAAATTATTGGCGTCAACAATTGGTTAGAAAATAAATTTTCAGTTAAAATCCACTGGAATAACGTTAAATATTTTTTTAAAAAAGTTTTAAATTTAATTACCTGTTTTTATTTTCAGAACAAAAGTAGCTTAGCGAGAATTTGTAATTACGTTGCAAATGTAAGCTACAAAATTCAGTGGTTCCCAATCTGTAGACGGCGACACTAGGTGAGGTGCGCCGTCGCAGAAAAGTTTTAATAGTTAGTTATTGATGAAAATAAAACGCCTTTAAATTTCGAACTTTTTAATTTTCAATCTTAAAAGTGAAAATTTATTTTTTTATTTGTTTCAATTGCGTATTTCTAAATCAAAAATACAAAATATCATCTTGCATTTTTTCATGAGATTTCTTAACAGTTATTCTTAAAAAATTTTCATAAACCTTGCAAAAACTTTTTGACTCAACTTTAAAAATTGTTAATAATATAAACCCCAGTCGCTTAAACATGTTTTATCAAAAATGCATGCATTTGTAGTCGAGAAGGGAAGTTTAATCGTCATATTAACTTTCAAAATGATTTTTACATTTACTGAGTGAAATTTGTTTTTTTTTATTCTTTCCTATTGTCGATAAAATGTATAGGGTAACGAGCGTTTTGAAATAAATATTGGGAACCACTTTAGTACAAAAAACTCAATTACTCTATTTGTGTGAAAAAATAATTTATTGTTCCTTTTTTTTAAGCAAATTTTTCACTATTTTTCAAATTTTAAAATCCTGATTTAAGGCAAACTTAACTGTATTACTTATGAAAAATTTTATTATCATCATCGGAGTCGCATATAAGATTGGTGAATCTTAAAAACATAAAACCAAGAGCTAAGCTTAAAATGAAATACAAAAAAATAATTTATTATTGCAACATGGATATAATATGTATATATATATTTGTTAAATTTATTTAACCATTTTGCATTTATCAACTTTTTTATTATGGACTCAACACAGCATAGTTTTTGACATTCATATTTATTGGGAAATTGTGACATATTAGAAGCTGACAACGTTGTTTCGGCTAAGTAGCCATCATCAGAGCCTAAAACCAATGAAATATAAGAAATTTAATTAAAATAAATGAGAATTAAACGAATTATGTAAATTATTTAGCGGACATGATAGATAAGATATTAAAATAAAATTGGAATTGAAAGTGAAGTTAAAATGGTACCTTGCGAAGGATGTAACCTTAAAGATAAATTTAATACTAAAACATGAAATTAAATAAAAGTTACTAATTAATAAAAGGTAAAATAAATGAAAATAAAACTGGAAAGTTGGAAGAATAGGAAACAAACAATACGTGTGTGATGAATGTGGTGTAATCACTAGTATAAAATATTATGGAACGCTAAGTATATTCTTCACAAATTAGATGCATAACTAAGATTATGTGGTTATGAAATGTATGTAGGAATAAAATAAACTAAAATAAATAAGTTAGTAAATAAAATGAAATACGATAAATGTACTATGAATTATGTAATGAGAATTGAATTTAATTAAGACTGTAATAGAGTAGTTAAAGATGTAAGTGTAGTAGATTTCCGACGTACACTTATAAATTGTGTATTGACCGGTAGAAAGCTGTCTGCCTGCGAATGATATTCATATGGTGGTGATACAGGCAAGTACGGTTGCTCACGTACAACGTTACACAGTAGAGCCTGATCCCGGTATTGAGAAAATAGTTTTAGGATGTGGTCGAAACTGCTTGATTGCTTGTTTAAAGTGGGTTTATGTTTGTTGATATATAGGGCCTCACGGATTTTAAGTCGACCAGGATGCATTTCAGTGTCAAGTATCGTAGTATTCGAATCCAAAATGGTCCTGGTGAGAGGCATATGGTGTTCACTAACCATATGGTTCTTTATTGCATTGTAAGTCTACGAGAGAGAGTAGTACGTGTGTGACCGATATAACTCTCCACAACACTGTGGCATAGGGCACATAAAACGGTACACAACATTTGTCCTCTCTAGCGTAGGTGTTGGTTGATTGTGACTATTCCTTATAACGAGGTTTGATGTACGATTAGTATTGTAATATATGAGTTTTAATTGATTGTTATTGTCGCAGACGGAGATGTTGGATTTAACAATTCGTTTAAGTTGGGTCTCATCCACTTTGTAGTTGTCGTGCATTTGGTTCATGTAATATAACGGTATCTTTGTTTTAGTTGCTATTGTTGGAAGAGTTGTATTGGTTATATTATTAATTTTATGTAAATATTTCTTGATTGTATCGTCGACTATTTTATTGGAGTAGTTGTTGTTAATAAGGAATTGTTTGATGCGAAGTAATTCTGTATGGAATATATTATTATCTGATGAAATTTTGTATGCACGGTTGATGAAATTGTAAATTACGTTATTTTTATATCGGTCTGGACAATCGGATTTATAGTTGAGAACTTGGCCAGAATTGGAAGGTTTAACATATACCATAGTAGTTAGTTGCTCGTCCTTTTGTTCTATCAAACAGTCGAGGAAGGAAAGTCTTTTTTCAATGCTAAACTCTATTGTGAATTTCAGGTGCGAATTATTTTGAAAAATGTTTTGTAGATTATATATATCAGTAACGGTTGAGGAAATGATGAAGATGTCGTCCACGTATCGAGCATATATTAGTGGTTTATTAGTTGAATCAGCGAATATTTTGGCCTCGAGTTCCGCCATATAGAATTCAGCAAACAAAGGGCCTAACGGAGAGCCCATTGCGACACCATCGATCTGCTGATACAACAAACCATCCGGAGCAAGAAAAGGGCTTTCAACGGTACACGACTTAAGTAATTCGATGAGTAAGTTAGGATTATATTATTGGGATATATATATATATATATATATATATATATATCCATGTATTGCAAGGACGGTTTAAAGTTTTTTGTTCTGATATACAACAATACAGAAGTGAGATACTTTTTATGAAAAACTGTTCCACATCCCAATGCTACTTAACAATTTAAAAATTCCTGTCGTTTTTGTCAATTGACAACATTTAAATTTTAATAAAATTGTATAAAAAAAATATTTGATCAATCATATGATCACACTATGAACGTAAATTAACTTTGTAACATTGCGCTTCTTACAAGGGGTGCAGTGAGTGTCGTATTTACAAGGAATAACTTCACATGTTGTGGTGTTAACTGAACATACGAATCCATCTGAACAACTTCTTGCCTGTAAATGTTCATTAGAAATCAGAGATTTAGCCACGAAGAGAAGACAATTTTTTGTATACATTTTGTTATTTTTTTATCCGTTTTACCTTCTATGACTAAAATTTTTAAAATGTGAACTATACCGTTCGTAGTCGGTACATAAATTAGGGTTAAGCAAAAAAAGCGTTGAATGCAGAAAAATTTTCAAGCCAACAACCCAAAAAATTGAGACTATGCAATCATTAACAGTTCATGATCGGCGAGTTAGCTCAATTGCTAGAAGTGCCGTCTCGCTGATTCAAGTACCTACTATCTACCAGAAACTATAAAAACACCATCTGTCCGAAACTCAGACTATCTATCATGATGGGGTGGGTGCTTGTGTACGTCTATCATCGCGTGGTGTAATGTGAATGTTACAGCCTTGGTGGCCCTTAATTTCAACTTACTATAATCATAGAATGATACGCAAGTAATTCTGCGCATGTCAGTGCTCTATTTAAAAGATTAAAAAAGGTTGAACTTTTAATTTATGCTTCTTAATCAATAAAAAGTGAAAATCTTCTGAATAAACTGTAAAACTACTTTATTATAATATATTTTACACTGTTTCATGCCCTAACGCCCGTGTTATAATTCTTTAAATTTCAAATGGAAATCAAAACCTGGCATGGGTCGTAACAAGTGCATGTGATGCAGCCGAACTCGGTTAACATGTGGCCATAGAGACACATGCGGGGACAGTCGTCCTCATCACAATCATATTTCTCTGAATAAGAAAATATTATTTTAACAAGGCACTATCAATTCCTCAACCGAATCAATTGTTTTGAAGATAAAATAGTTGGCACCTCCAAATGATAAACGAATCATGTAAAATACATTCTATGTATTATAAACACTATATATAATATATATAGGATTTTACAATATATACATATATATTTATATTTATAGAACGAATTAGATAAATTTGCGTTCTTTCTGGACTTAGCCAGCACGGCACAAATTCGGGTTGTCAAAGCTAATGAAAATATTTGCAAATTAAGATTGGTACCAATTAAGAAATAAATATATCTAACTTAAAGACTGTGAGCAGATAAAATGAGCGCAAACCATAGCCCGAAACAACATATAGAGAAGTTTCAAAAAACACATTTTTGAAGAAACGTAACATACGACAATTGATCAGTTATTTTAAAATTTAAATGTTTTATAAGATGATGATTAAACTGTTGACACTAACGACGCGTCATTACATAAAACTAATAAAAAAAGAATTCGTTTAAAAATTTCGAAAATTAATCAGTTAAACTTGGCCACAATTCTTGGTAACAATCTGAGGACCATGATTAAACTGAAAGAAAAATAAGATTATTCATTTCAAATATGTTATATAACACAAAAAACCATCCCATTAATTATTTGAAACATTTATTTATTGAACAGTTAGCTAGCGAATCCCTTGCCAAAGAATAAAAATTCAAATAAGCTGAGCGAGGACCGTATAAAAATTCAGCCAACCTTAGTGAAGCAACAACGCCAGCGGGCATGAACTTTCCAGATTTAAAAGTTCGGTAGGACATCAATGAACCCAGAGCTAAACATGTTCCTAGATTGCAGGAAAAACGGTTTTTCGATAAAAGTTTGAAATAAATACATATTAATTGCTAATAAACAAATGTCTGAATAAACGTGAAAATATATAAAGCCATAAAAATATTCCCTTAATTAAATGCCTTGTAACATTAACAATAATAATAATAATAATGTGTCATTTTTATAGTGACCTATATGTAGAGTCAATGGCACTAGGAATAAACTTTTGAACGCACACACACACACAAACACACACAGCATACCCAAAACACATGAGCAATGCATCCTACATAGGTTATCTTTTTATGTTAAATTCAATTATATACTGCAAATAGCAGTTAAGAGTTTTTTTTATTTCTCACAGAAATTTTAATTTAAAAATTTAGCATTCATCTGCATTAACAAAATATATCATGAGAAACTTAGCTTACAAATAAATGGTAGCTTAAACATTGTTAAAGCACTTTATTAAATTTTGGAATATTTAAATTTTGCAAAAAAAACAGCAGTATATGATTAAAAATTAAATCACAAACCAAAAAGTAGAGTGCAATTAGCCGGATTATTAGATGTCATGAGTGCACCACAAGCAGACAGGCCTCCAAACAACAATCCAGAAACAAGTGAAGCCACACTGCCTACAAATTGAAACAATGAAAAAGTAACTGTCAATCCTGATCACGTATTCAACATATCTGAAACATCTAGTCAATATAATTTTTGATAATAAGCAAACACCTCTGCAAACATAACATAGTCTTGTTTAAATCATTTCAAGAATAAAGGTTAAAAAAAAACAAATTAGACCTGCTTTGACATATCCATAAATGCCTCCTGCAGCAATCACCAATGCATAACCAAATGAGATGAAGTCCATTTCAAAATTTGTATTCTCTTTCGAACTCATACCTCTTTAAAGACATGTAATATTTGTAAAGTAAATTAATCAAAAACAGGTTAAAGTTTACACTTTCACATAGTAAACATTACCAGTGTAAAATCAACATATAAAGTTGATCTCTTTATTATTTTATTTTATATTATCAAATAAATTAATAATTTTGTCTTTGTTGTGCATCATTAAGTCCTATTTTGATCATTTTTTCATGTTCGTATTATATACATATGTGTGTATGAATTAATATTAATATAAATAATAAAAAATTGTTACATTTTTAATTTATTATAAAAATTATCTTCAATTACTTACACTATTGCTATTCATTACAATATTATGTCAGTTATAAATTAGCAACATAAGCAGTGATCTGTTTTATATGGGTGTAAATAAAACTTTTATATGATAAAAAAGACATGCACTGGCTTTTATTATTAAAACCTTTGGACTCCTAAATAGATTGCAGTTAATTTTATTATTCATATATTATTATAATGTCACTACATAACAATAATTATTTATACTATACAATACATTACTGAATAAATTAATTTATTTTTATAAAATAAAAAAATTATAATCATTTTTAACATGTGTAATATACCCAGTTTACACTAGTAAACATTTTACATATATTACAAAAAATTACATTGATTAAAAAATTACATCATTTACTAATTTACTTACATTAAATTATTAAAACAACAATTATACTTACATACAATACAAACTGTATTCTGAATTGTATAGTATTTGTATTTTGTACCTAGTAGGTTAGGTAGGTAGTAGTGTAAATAAGTTTCAATTTGTGATTTATTTACTTTTTTATGGCAATAAATAACTAAATGGCATTGTGTAAAAAAATAAAATAAAGCTATTAACGCGAACTAACTGCAGAAACAGACGCAAAATAATATTCAACCCACCAAGCTAAAACTAAAGTGGCGATCTCCGATGATCGAACGTCGTCAGTCGCAAATGGAATCCCTTAAACAATATTGTGGTGCTGAACTTGGCCACAACGACCTACTTGTACATTTTTAAATAGGAGAACGTGAAAAAGAGAGAGACCTGGCTGCTTAACATAGAGCATGTATTCTATATTATATATCTTTATTAAAATCGCATCTATATTAGGTTCTCTGTATTAAAAGCGTAATATGTCACGTCAATGCAACTCTGGCTTCCAATAATGATCTATCATGAAACAATATGATTTAACAAATTTTGCCGTTTTATTCAGTCAACTATGAATCGAGGCTCAACAGTGAAGCAACAAAAATGGTTTAAACATCGATCGCCTTATAGTTGACTCGGTAAAAGTCTAATGAATGCGATGTAGCACGAGCCATAACGAATCAAAACACTTGCATATATATGTATTTGTATAGCATCATATTGTTGTTTATAGTTGTGCTAGTGTGTTATTTAGTCTGTAGCAAAATTACACCCGAATGACTTTCTTATCAGATATATTAATTGAACCTAAATGTCCCGGTTTACGATCGTCTTCTTGTTCTCACTTCTTCTTAACTCGCGTTAAACACTCTTTTGCCAAATCTGCTTTTGCTTTTTCTGGCCCTTTTCTCTGGAACTCTCTACCTACTTCTCTGACTACTTTTCCATCACTTAAGAATTTCAGAGCGGATCTCAAGACCCATCTGTTTTCAAAATTCATTGAGGAGCGCTGTTGAACATCGCGGAAATAGCGCTTTACAAGCTAATTGATTGATTGATTTGAGTTGGATAGAGTGCAGGGCATGGCGACATCAACATTTCTAATTTCATATTTTTTACGTTCCTGGCTTCGCCGTTTGTTTGAACAACGAGTGTTTGGATCCGAAAAATATAAAATAAGGCACAGCTAACACAGAGATTGCCGATCCTTCTCTGATGTAGCTGCAGATGGGTGGCCGATAAATCGAGAACAAAATAAATAACAATGCAGGCACACAGTCGCGTATGTTATAAAGCGTCGTTCGTGTCAGCGACTGTTGATTTATAAACTTATGATTTATACATTTTTAATTTTAATAAAATAGCTCATCAAAAACCTGATTCCAAATTAGAACACGATAATAACTCATTGATACAAACTCTAAAACTTGCCCAATTATATAATTGGCGTCTAGGACATAAAAATATATAGAATGTACAACCTATAGCTAGTTGTATCGAGGTCATTTTTTTCAAGCAGTAAATCGAAGACATGACGTTTGATTGAAAACTTTTGGCTAGTTTACAATTTATTCGTCAGTTGAATTCTCTGAAAATCAACTTTCTGAAAAAATTGTTTTCCATCCTGTATATCTAAAATTAATTTGCACTAATTTATCTGATAAACAAAAAATTATATGACGGTATTCAACTAAACTCAATTAATTAACTTTTCATATGCACCGAACCAAAAGATATCGACTTATTAATAAAGTTTCGTAGAAATTAGTCAAGACTCAACGAACGATCCTAGTCATTCTACACAGAGATTTCATAGAATAATTAATTTACCCCTCTTTTTATCTAATTTCAGACTGTTGGACATTTATTTCCTTGACATCAAGAAGTGCAAGGTGATATAGAAAGACTCGTCAATAATAATTTATTAATATATTGAGTATTTCCTGCAAAACATATTAAATATATAATAATAATAATCGGAAATAAATTGCTGATGTAATAGATGAATGTCTCAAATAAAGTGAACAAAAATGATCAGTTTTTTAAACATAAAGTTAGTCTGTAAACAGTTGCAGTTGTGAACATTTACAAACGGTAAGGATAATCAAAAAATTGATCCAATAGTCACAAATTAATTTTTCCAAAATGTTAATAAAAAAATAAATTTACAAAATTACCATTCATTGCCGTCATCACTCAACAATTAGGAAAGCAACATAATTAAATAATGCTTAAATAATCCTGTGGTAATGTAGAAGGTGTTCATCATCTGAAGAAAAGTTAAACTACACTTGCTAACTGGGTAAAAGTTTTTAATTAAGCAATTATTAATGTATATAATGTGGAAAAAATGATAAGACATTATGCATCGAACAATCTAGCAGTGAAATGTTGCGACTACGCATTATTATTGATTTGCACAGGTCATACAATTTTGCTATTAACATTTAAACATTCGTGGTGTATCAATCGAGAAAAAAAATCAATTTATTGATTAATAATTGTAGTTACTCTTTTGAAAATTTTTTTTTTAATCAAACCAAAAGATTTTAAATAAGAAAAAAATATATTTTCTGACGACCCCCGTTTAACTAAACAATATTATAACTTCATCGAAAATGCATGTTAAATAATAAAGAACGTTATATTTACAGAAAGATTGGTAGGTAAATGAATCATGTTCAAGTAGTTTGGTCAACCGGTCTCATAACGACAAAGACCATCTCCATGTCGACCTGCATAGACCTGCTGGACAGACCTGACTGGTGCAGCAGTGGTATGATCGTGTCATCCAGTGTGAACAAGCAAGACTGCGATAGTTTTATGCTTGAGTTCGTTCCAGTTTCGTAACCAATCTGAAAAAATAATGTTGATATTCTCAGCCAATTTTACACGGAGACATGAATGATTTGCAACAAATTTAACCAAATAAGGTTAACATTTTAAAAACTATCTATAGAATGGTTAAAATGCGGTGAAACTTGCTATTTGCTGAACAAAAATTCGACAAATATACTCAACATCTAAAAAAGTACTATGGGGCAAGCCGATATTAAAGAATCTAAGTTTGACACCTCTGCTTAAGATAATTAAGCAATATCGACATTACATATTTGTTAGCGAGGATTAGGCATGCAGCTTATATTAGCTAAAGCTAACAGATATTTTAACATCAACATAAACCAGTGAATTTCATCTTAGGGCATTTTTAAAAAATCGAACATTTGTCAATCTTGTTTGCTATGAAAAAATTGCTTTTAAAAAATGTGTCCTGGGAATCAATATTAGCACGTTTTGATGCCAAAAAAAGCCATGAACATTGGCAAGTTGAAAAAATGTTGTGCATAAACAATTTTTTGTAACATTCAAAACTTTGAAAATTAGTTGGAATTCACTTTATAGAAATCAATAAATAACAGTAGTCCTATGATGAAGTGAAAACACTGGATTATTCAAGTCAGTAGTGGCAGAATAATTTCATTAAACAAACAAGATAAAACGGGAGAGGTATTTAAAATGATTGAGGACACAAACCTGGTCCAACCCAACATGAATCCTCAGGCAAACGCGAGTATGAGAGGAACATTTTGCTGTAGATAACTCAGCAAACATGGCTTTCCTACAACAGTGGATCAAGTCTCCCACGACTTTCTCTAACTCCGCATCTGATGACAAATCCGATGGAAATGGAGATGATTTCTGGTTTTTGTGCAGGTAATACAAGCACACACATATTATATCCAAGTTTAACTTTGATGATTTATGAAGATGTTTTTTGTTGTTGCTGTTGTTGTGCAGTTGTACGCACGGATAACTGCTCAAATTCAGCCCATCTATTGGACTTCTGATACTGTAAGTTGTAGTACAATTATTTAGCACCTTTAAACATGCATTCACACAAAACAAAACTGGAAAAGAAATTTAAATACATATATAGTAATAATCTTGCCATAGAATTTGTAAAAATGAATGAGAACTAACTCAAAAGTTTTATCAGGTCTGGTGGACATCCATTTAATTTCGACGACATCATCAGTGTCAGCCACTGCACTCCCGGCGTCGTGTGTGGCGTCTGTAGGCTTCAACAATCCACATTTTATTGTGAAGCTGGTTGAATTGAGGAGAGCCTGCTTCAACCTGACCATATCATCAGGTGTCAGCTGGACCATCAGTCCATCCTCTATGATGCTTGACTTGGCCCTCATGCCCAGGGATGACTTGAGTGCCCCATTGAACACGATGAATGAGGCTCCAGTCACTGATGGGTGGATGGATGGATGGATTGGTGGATGGATGGATGAGTAGACGGATGGATGGGTGGATTAAAGTATAAATGCAAAAATAATAGAATGTAGAGATGAATGAAATAGGATTTGTGAATAACCAACAGTAAACGGACAGAAAGTAAATGGATATAAGAATGAATGGACGCATAAGTGGACTGACCACAGTGAGGACGATTAAATGGTGGTAAGTTGGAATGTCAAGAAAAAACACACATAATCCAATAAATTAATCCTCTACAAATTTTATAACAACAATTAATAGTAATGATAACTTCCATCAGTTGATAACAAAATTTTAAATGATAAGATTACAATTTTTAAAAGATCATATTGAGTGACTACTACCAACCACTCCTAGGTCTGCCCTGTATGTTGATGGCCTGCGTTTGATAGTTGAGCTCAGAATTCTGCAGGCACACGAGATGAGAATCAGCCATGGAGCTGAAGTTGCCTGATATTGCCACAACATGCTCGTCACTATCCGATACCAACTTCCTCACCTGCAGCATGAAACAGATCGCTGACTTGAAATTTTATTCCAACATTGCAGAAAATAACATCTGGTAACTTATTATAGAGAACGTAAAAAATGTTATTAATCACACCGTGTAGAAAATCTATTTGCTTATTTTTTTCTGAAGACAATATTTACTTTACTCGTGTTTTACTTTAATTTTTACTCGTGTATGAAGAAATGAAAAAACGGAAAAAATGCCAAAGTTCATTTCGTGAAGTATTACAATTTTTAATTTCTAGCGAGGTGGAAGTTGATTCTCTTGACACCAATTATTAAAAATTTATAAAGATGCACTCTTAAAAAAATATTTATATAATTAAACAGAGGGTTTGTGTTTTCGCAAACTTTGTGACATTTCCAGTTATTAAAATAAAAAAAAGAATTAAAATTTATCGGGGAACAGGAAAAAGTTGAATAACTGTGTGTATTTATATTAAAACCTTAAATATGCTACAATCTGCAACTGTAAATATTCATAACCTTATTTATATTGTAATTACATTTACATATGTATGTTGTAACCTGGTTTACATTGTAACCTAGTCTATATCGTTACTTAGTTTACATTGTAACTTGGTTTACATTGTGACCTGGTTTATATTGTAAGCAGGAACGATTACAGTCGTCTTCTTCTCCTCAACATGAATGACAAGATCATCAATCTTGTTCATAGTGTACTGGAAATTCCTGAAGTCAACCAACAAGTTCATGATTGTGTGACCAACTTCACCGTACACAGCGGGACGGTTCATTCTGCTCACCAGGGGGCATGGATAATCTGGATTGAAAATTTTTATTAGATTACATTATGCATGCATATCATTCAACCATAATTTATTAATTATATTAAAATTAGCATGCTGTTAAATATTATAATACAAGTAAACCAAAAAATTATCCAACAAATTTTTACTTGAAGGGAGGCTTAAAAAACTTTAATTAGCAGTGGATAAAATACGTTAGCAATAAATCGTTATCAGTACCAAAGATTACTGACAATTGTTTACTAACATCTGAATTCAGCCCCAAGTCTGAAGACGAGCCTGAGAGGAAAGGCATGTGCCCACATCAGTTCATTGCTGTGTACGTAGACAGCAAATAAATACGGAGGTGGGGGTAGGGTGAGATGTTGAACGCATTGAAACGTCTGCTTGATGTAGAGGAAGCCTCTGCTACTGCTGCTGCTCTTGCCGTTAAGTGAGGAGGGCATTATGGTCAGTCCTAACTCCTTTACCGGGCAGCCTGAGAGATGATAAGGTTCACGGTGGTCACAAATGTATGCACTTTGAGGTAAAAATAATTTGATATCTCCATGGAGTCTAACAAAAGTATTCTTAAAATATTTTGAGGCCTACTCGTTCTTCAGCCAACGTTAAGATTTCTTTTGTTAATGTCTGCCAACTGTTAAACACATATCAGCTTAAAGACAATGTTTATTCTCAATTTCTTCTAGTATGAACGTCAACAATTTACACTGCTAACTAATTCCTTGTGTAAACAGTTTAAAGATCGTATTTAAATGCATAACAAAGCATCTTGATTAGGTGACAAGCAGTTCAACACAATACCTATGAACAAAGTCTCTAATGTTATTTCATTTAGTTGCCAACATAGGATTAAAACTTGAAATATCTTATTTGTTTGTTTGATGTTTGCGGTAGATGATAAGAACAACATTAATAATGAATATTTATAAATTACTAAATTAATTCTTGTCGAAACCCGGAATCAAGCAAGCAAAGTAAAATATACAGATAGCGCCAATCACTAATTCACTCACTCACTTACTCACTCACTCTCATCTAAATACACCATCTAACCTGAGAGAGCAGACTGGTAAATCTGAGCGATAGTATGCAGTACCAGCAGCATGGCATCAACAATTGCAGAGTGTTGACCGCTGTTGGTGGTGCTTTCTTCGGTGGACGTCTCTACGAGGAAGATGACCTCATCCTGACCCACGCAGTACAAGCCGTCCGACTGCATGTACAGACACTGCTTCATCATGCAACATGTCTCTAGAATTACGACGATGACGATAATGCTAATAATAATAATAATAATAATAATAATAATAGACGACAATAAAGATGATAAATAATGAAGGCAGTAAGTTGGTATGATAGTTGAACGTTCTGTATAATACATGTATTGAAGGCTTCAAATACAAAGACATCTCTGCTTATTTTTCCAAATTTTATCAGGAGCATTAAGAAGCATTCACACAGGATCCATAAATGACAACCTCTCGATAATGAAAAATGAAATTGAACAGAATTTTTGTTTCAGCAAAGAATTACACATTACACTAACAAGTCTTGCACTCGAATTGTTTCAATAGAAAGATATTTTTAACTTTATATACAATGTATATACACTCTCTATGTTCCTACCATTGCATAAGTACCAAAGGCATACTCACAAAGAACCCATGTTCCGTATAAATATATAAGTAAAAAAATAAATAAGTAAATAAATATAATTATAATTTTTCAACTTTTTTATTCATTCTTGTATGTAGAAACCGATCATGTGTAATTATACTTAAACACACACACACCACACACACACACACACACACACACACACACACAATTTTTTTGTCAATTTTTCATCGTAGGCTGACACACAAGTATATTTATGTCCCTATCATTAATAACTCTGAGTAACAGTAACCCATAGAAGCTAAAAATTATTACAAATGAGTCAGATGGGTCGATGATAAATAAGTTGGTTTGGATGTTAAGAATAATAACAAACGGGGAACAAGCTAAACAAATTATTTCCAGTAACTTTCCATATGAGCTTTTTCCCATTTTGTTTCCCTTGTAGCCGATGCATTAAATAACAAAAAACTGTTAATAAATTTATATTCACTTTTAATAATTTTGGCGTGAATGATGACGTCAGGATGAATGCAGAGGTCGACTTGTTCACCTGTCAAAGTTCATCAATGATAATCATCAACGATTATGACGGTTTTGATGATAATGTTATGGTGGCGTTGATGATGATGCAAAGATCAGACACGTACTAATAAGTAGATAATGAAAATTTAAAGTAACCCCAGATGAATGGCTTATACCACTTACTCTTATATTTATAACATTAACAGAAACGACTAAAATCAGTTGATACAAAAATAAAATTCTGACATGGGAAACCTGCTTGTCAGTTGAAATGTAAAAAAAAGAATACCTTAAATAAACTCGTTAAGCAATACAAACATGTAACAAGAGAAAGTAACAACTAAATTGAAACGAAATAATAAAGCACCAAAGACCAGAGGAGGTTGAGATAAAGAAATTAAGTCACCCAGGAATTCCACCAACCTTTGAGGAGTTGATGAATGACATCATCGTCCGTCACCTCTGCCCTGATTTGGTAGGCTGTCCAAAATATTTATTTATAATATTTATTTACAATATTTATTAATAATATTCATTTATAATATTTATTTATAATAATTATATGCGTCAATCAGTTCATCAGTCACCGATCATATATGATGAAAATATCAACATAAAATACAGAAAATAAAAATAAATGGAGCAAGAACATAATAACCAACAAACTACATGAAAAGTTATAATCACAAAGCCAAGAGAAAAACCATAGAGGCAAACCACAAAACATCATTTCACAAAACAATTGCCATGACCATTATTATTATAATTATTTTATTATTATGCATCTCTCTTCAACAAATTTTAGAGGCATCAACAACAAACAAACAACACACAGTGCATGTTGGGATAAGCGGGGGTCTCTTTGCAATCGAACCTGGTCATTGCAACAGCAACGTCTGGCACTTTCCCGCTGCACCATCATGCCGCCCATTATTATCAATTATTAACATTAATATTAATTTTAAAGTGACAAAAAAGATAAAGCCCAACATTTGTTTGGCGTGCAAGTGACAACAAGGGGCAACAATCCACCAGATGAAGATGCGAATGCCGATAATGATGGTGTTGGCGTTGATGATGACGTTAGTGGTTTTGATAATGATGACGTCGTTGGTGGCACTGCTGACGACGATGATGATGATGACTGCATCCCTGATATTGACAGCAGAGTTGACGGAAGAGTGACTTTTTTAGATGTTGCAGATGATGGAGTCGTTGTTGTTGCTGCTGCTGATGATGATGATGGAGTTGCTGTTGTTGACACACTTGCAGGGCTCGATGTTGTGGCTGCTGGAGTTGTTGATGACGAGCTGCTTGCTTGCTTATGGCCTAATGTTCAACAAACACATATATTATTACTGTTATTATTTATAATATTAACATTAATACCCTTATTATGATGAATAATTATCATTATTATAAATACAATAATAATTACATTATTATTATTATTATGACTAGTTTTACTGCTAGCAATACAGCCAATGTTAGCAGTAGCAGTAGCACAACAGCACAAATTAATATACTAATCACATTAAATGATATACATCCATTTTTATATAAATTAATTACATTAAGAATACCATCAAGCGCACAGAGAGAGACACACACAGACACAACGATACGCATACAGACAAATACATACACACAGTCAGACAAACATAAGGACAGAAACACATACAGACAAATACACACACAGTCAGACATACATATGAACAAATACACATATACAGACAGCAGCTGAGGCCTACCTTTTCTACGTCTACCAGCCACTCCACCAGCCCCCTCGGCACGCCCATCGAGATGGGTGAGGTCCCCCCCTGGTCGAATGCCATCAGAAAATATCACCTGCTTGGCTTCACCGCTCTGTCGAGTTGTTCCTGGTACGTGTGGTGTTGTTGTGGTCGAGAGGTTGAGTGAGTGAGTGAGTGATTGGTTAATTAGCTGGTTGGTTAGCTGACAAATCGATTGATTTTGTTAATAGAATTGATTAAATAGCTATTCTGCCTCATTATTTATTATATTGATTAATGCTTGATACTATTAGAGGGTTAATCAGTTGTTGATAAGATGGTTATTTCATTGAGCAGTCAAATGACGGTGCTGTTAGCTATTGTTATTCTCTACAACACTAGATTGACTGACAAATGAGAGTCTGTCACATTCTTACGTTTAAATAAACATGCATGTCTAAAAACAGCAACAACAACAACAACAGCAACAACAACAGCAACAACAGCAGCAACAACAACAGGAGCAACCGTGTTTCCTGAGGACGCCAGTGGGAACCAAGACAGGCGGGAGAGGTTCAGCTGGACTAGCCTGCAGAGAAGGAGGAATCGTAGAGCAGTACTCACTAGGATTGTTAGGGTTGGGTCGGTAGTAGGATGAAGCCAAAGATGATGCTGGTGGTGGCATTTGCGGGGAGGAAGAAGAAGATGACGGCGAGGTCTGCTGCTGCTGCTGATGAGACAAGTTGTGGTAGCTAGATGCTGGTGGAGAAACATGAAGGTAAGCATGAACATAAGAGAAACGTGACTGGTGAATCCAATTAATTGCTATTATCATTGTTTGAATATATTTAATTAACTGCAATCATCTATACCATCACCACCTCTACAGTCTACATCATCATCATCTTTTTAGATCGCACAACATACCATCATTATCATAATTTTCAACATTTCATATGAAGTACTTTCATTTTTATTCAATCAGCTTGTGGCTTGTTATCATTACTTTTCACATCTATAAACATCTAATAATGACAACATCATAATCACCATCAATCAAATCAAATCAAATCAAAATAATTTTTATTTACCAGAACAAAACACAAACAAACAAAAAAAACATCTTAATCATCATCCTCATCATCAACAGCAGCAGCAACCTCTGTTGAAATCTACGAAGCACTTGCAGCAGACCCTCTCCTCCCTGTTGTCCATGTATGCCAGGGGGTGCCTCACATTGCAGCACACACTGCAGAATATCTGGACAGCAAAAGATAAATCAATTTTCAAAGGTCAAAGATCAAAGGTCACGTGATGGATAACGCGATGTTATAATGCTAGTAATTGAAATGTAAATATTTTAGAGTGAATATAAATTAAAAGATTAGTCTCTGCTGTATTGTTGTATCAGATTGCAAACTACATTCATGTGACTAAGCATTTGAGCATGCCATTACATTATAATGTGTGTGTGTGTGTGCGCGCGCGTGTGTGCGTGCGTGTGTGTGTGTTGTCATTGAGGTTGTATACTTAAGTATAACAATATATGACAATACAATAAATGACTATATTTGTACATTTATATCACAATCAACCAGCGAAAAAAACCAAAAAACAAACCAACCAAACAAACAACCAGAAAGCAAACAAACGAACAAACAATCAGCCAAACAACCAATCAACCTAACAGATGGCATACAGATAAACACTAATCAGTTCTGCTGAGAGCCACAAGAATGACAACACTCAATTACTCATATAACATCATTAACAAGAATGAAAAGAGGTAATAATTATGGAATTCAAAAATAATTTCACTTAATTATATTTTTATTAAAGTTATTTTTATTTTAATCACCAATATACGAACTGCATACTCATCAATAATAATTATTATTCAATAAATGTTGTTTGACCATGACTCTTGAGTATCCTTGAAAATGAAGGAAAAACAAACCAAAGCATGAAAATAACTAGCAAGTTAAATAACACCATGTGGCAATTGCAACACAGGTTCACATACAAACATAGCAAACACACGAACAGGTGAACAGATTTAAGTCAGAAGAACATATCAAAATATGAAAAAGAACAAACCAGGCCGCAAGCTCGACAGTGATGTCTCCTCCTCAGGAATGAGAATGGTATATCACATTGCAGGCACTTCATGGTAGACGAATCAGGCAGCCAGGCTGGAGACACTTTTCCTAACTCTGTGATCGGGAGATCGATGTTGGAACATCTAGGTGGTGGGAATTGAAGTCGTGGTGTTGTTGTTGTTGATGGAGATCGAAGTTGGTACGGTGGTGGGAGCTGCTGTTCATATTGAGGCGGTGGTAATGCTTGTGTGGTTGGTTGTGGTGTGGTTGGCTGTGGTGTGGTTAGCTGTGGTGTGGTTGGCTGTGGTAGTACCATTTGCGTGGCTGGTTGTGGTGTGGATTGTGGTGAGGTTGTTTGAGAGGTTGTTTGTGTGGCTAGTTGTGGTTCTGTTGGTGTAATCAGTTGTGGTGTGGTTGATGATGGTGTGGTTGGTTGTGTGGTTGGCTGTGTGGTTGGCTGCTGTTCCGTTTCTGCATTTAATTGGTCATCACCAAGCTGGTACTGATATGTATGAAGTTGAGGCAGATAATGCTCATGCGATTGTTGGACTACAGGTTGCAGCTGCTGCTGTTGTTCTTGGGGAAGATAATGGATTGTTGGTGGCAATAGAGATGGTACAAGTTGGTCTTGAGAATGAACTGACAGCTGATCAACAGGGAGTGATGCAGTTTGTTGGTGGTGGTGCAAAACTGGCAAACTGCAAGGTGGTTTTGAGGTTTTATCAGGGGGCTGTGTTGGTGGTTCATGTTTAAGTTGCTGCAAAAGTTGTTCTTGCAATAATTGTTGCTGTTTGTGGCGCTGTTGTATGTGCCTTTCTCGTCTGAATGATGAAGTTTGTTGCTGCTGAGTAACAGGTTGTTGACGTTGTTGTTGCTGTTGATGTTGTTGTATTTGGTATTGCTGTAGTTGAAGTTGAATCACATCATCAACTTTTTCATTTGTTGACTGTTTTAAATTCTGATTTTGTTGGCATTCTTCTGGTAAGTTTTCTGATGCCTCTTGCTGCATAGAAATTGATGCAGAGGATGATGATGACGATGAAGATAATGATGCAGTAGTCATTTGTGATGAAAGTTGCATTAGTGAAGATGAAATGAGTGGTTGGGCTGTGGATGTTGGTGGAACATATAATGATGATGATGGTGGTGATGATGGTGATGATGATGACGAAGATGACGGTGATAAAGACGACGAGAGTGACGTAGATGTTGATAATGAGTTTTTAAGAGGGGTTTCATCAGGTTCCTGACCCACAACTGTCCTCCTTGCGGCTGTGGTTGGCAGTGTGTCTTTCTTTGGAGATGACTGTCTTGCTGTTTCTATTGGTGATATTGCTGTTGTTGATAATGTCACAAAAGACATCATTGAAGAAGGTGATAACGTCATTACTGATGTAATTGCTAGCGGTAGGCTCACCAGTGGTACAGACGTTGTTGAAATAACTGATGGTACTGCTGATGAAAACGTCACTGCAGATGATGATAATGACATTGGTAATGTTGGTAACATTGATGTCAATGATGTGAGTGAAGTTGATGAGGTTGCTGTGACTGAAAGTGTAGAAATGATTTCTGTCGGTTCAATCAAAGATGAAGATGTAGTCACGTGAATGTGCTTTAATGAAGCCGATTCCAGTGCATCCAAATTGTTTAAATTTCCACATTCTTCATCATCTTTTTCATCAAATTGATGTAACTTTTCATCAATCAGACAACCCAAAGCATCATCATGTTTTATACTTTCTTCATCATAAGGAATTTCAATGTTGTTGATGTCTTTTGAGCCAACAAAAATGCTGGGTGTGTTATTTAAAAAGTTGAGATAGCCAGCAGCCTCTTGCCTTAATGAATTTAAAATCTCATCATCTTCCGAGTCATAATTATCTTTACTTTTCTTCTCATCTCCATCATTCCTCTCATCATCGCCACCATCCTCATTTACACAATTCTTCTTGTCATCATAATCTTTGTTTTTATCTTTGCTTTCACAAAGAACATCGATATTTTTATTATGATCATGATTTTCACCATTCTGTTCTTTGACATCATCCACAAATTTAGCACAATCATCCTGTTCAACATTGTGAACATTTTCAGTTGGACCACCATTCAACTGGTCACATTGCACAGGTTTCTCTTGACATTGAACCTCACAATTTAAGGTATGTGTGTTGATTTTTATGAATTCACCATAAAAATTAGAAGCGTCTTCTTCGGATTTTTCCATCAAGAAATCTTCCTCAAGTAAACCTTGCAGACTGATTGCATTATCGAGTTTACTTAAATTTTCCAAACAAACAATATCATCCTTTCCTGTTTCTGTCAGATCATTATAAGAGAGATCTAATGTTTTTGTATCATCAAGAGCTTCAATTACAATTTCATTGTCATTAATTACATTTCCAACCTTATCACAATCGTTATTTTTATCCTTTGGTGATTTTTCAATATTGTTGATAACATTAGATAATTTGTATTTTTCAGCATCAATAATAAAATTTTCTTCAAATCTGGCATCATCATCAGATTTTTTATCTTTATGTACTGCAGTGTTTCCATCATATTGAAAAATTTGTGACTCACCAAGTTCTATAGATTTTGGTGAGGTACTCACCGCTTCTAATTTAACATTTTCAATGGAAATAACACTGTTTGATGTTTCTCTGTATAAGTCTAATGACTCATTTTCGTAGTTGTCCAATAAGTGTTCATGAAAGTTGATGTTGTTTGCCTCACTATTAATAGGACTATTATGATCTGTTGAGAAGTTTGCTTCAATATGATAATTTAACAAATTTTTATTGACTCTACATGGTGTATCACTATTATATTCACTATCACTGCTTTCTGAGAGATGGGTTTCCAGTACTGGTGGTGATTCTAAGGTTGGTTTTCCTACCAATTCATTTATTTTGGAAAACAAATGAGCACTTACAGATTTTTTACCATTCTCATCCACAAATCCATTCGGAATGTTAGTATTAGTAGTAACATAATTAGTTGGTGCTTCCTTGAAACTATCTATTTCGGGTTCCAGACTCTGGATCTTAGTGTCAGAAAAGCCATTTACATATGTAACATCATTCTCGTCTGGAAGATATAGGAGGTAAATTAACTAAAATATACAACAAACAAAATGAACAAAAAATTATATAAACTTATAAAATAGTGTACTCATAATGTTTTATGTTTTTGTGGAAGGAATAATTAAAATTTTTTAATGAAATATTTTATAAAAAAAAGCTCATTAAAAAAATTTGTAGAATTAAAAAAATGTTCTTACTTTCTCTCAGCTCGAAATCATCTAAAAGTTTATCTAAATCTATTCCAAAATCATCCATAATGTCCTCTTCTAATCAAATGATTGGCAGCACCACATATAATAAAAAATAACACTATTTTTTTATTTTAATATTTTATTTCATGATATATAGTACATATATTTTTTTATCAATTTCATTATTAAATAAATAAAATTAATAAATAAGATGAATGTGTAAGTTATTTAAAAATTTAATTAAATTTATTGTTACAAACTCCAGCAAGTGACACTTGGTCATCCGACACGAATGAATGAAAGATTGATTGATAATAAATAATGATGGTCTGTTTAGTAGTGCTACCAAGTCCAAGTACGCATTTAGATTAAGTTCAGCTTTAGTTTAGTTAGTTTAGTAATTAGTTTAGAGAAATTTTATTTTTGAGGATAAGTGAAAGCGAACCAGCGAACACCCCCCAATCTAATTCCAAAAAATTCTACAATAATATTCTTTCAAAAAACCCGTCTTCTTTCGGACATTTACAAATTTCATTCAACAAAAATTATGATTTACTAAAAGTTCCAAATCAAACAATTTATTCTATCATCCTCGCCAAAACAAAATTAGCAGTAAATTTTGGTAAAAAGTGAAAAACTGGATCGGAGAAGAATTCAACAAAATGGAAAGCCATGGGTTGAACACTTATTTTTTATTTTGAGCAAAAGGCAAAAGCTGTTTATTATGCAATTACTGGAAAACATATTTATTATATATATATATATATATATATATATATGTGTGTGTGTGTGTGTGTGTGTGTGGTGTGCGTGTGTGTATTTACTTTAAAACAAGCAAACAAATTTTTTTAAGTCTCAGAATACAGATTGGAACAACAAATTTTCTAAAGGAGTTTCATTTAAAAATTGCTGCCCTGTCCTGGCAGTATTGACTTTCTCAATGAATTAATCAATCAATCAATCTATTAGCTTATAAAGCACTATTTCCGCGATGTTCAACAGCGCTCCTCAATGAATTTTGAAAACAGATGGGTCTTGAGATCCGCTCTGAACTTCGCAAGTGATGGAGAAGTAGGTAGAGAGTTCCAGAGAAAAGGACCAGAAAAAGCTAAAGCAGATTTGGCAAAACCCAGATAGCAAAATTTTTCGGTAAAATGCTGGCCGAATGCCGGCATCGATGCCGGCTTGTTGACGGTCCACAGCAGCAAAACGGAGATGGATGTGAAAAAAGTTCCGGCGCCGGCTCGTAATCGTCACGCCAACATCGGCCCGGATTTTTGCGCCAACAAGTCGTATTCGCGCCGGCATCGGCCCGGATTTATCGTAAGCACTCTTATTCGCGCCGGCGCTGGACCAGGTTTTATTGCCAGCACCCGTATTCGATCCGGATTTTATTACCATCACCCGTAATCATTCCGGTATAGGTCCGAATTTTACTGCCGACATCGGCCCACTTTTTAAATAAATGTTACATATTAGACAATAACATCTTATTATTTTTATTATCTGCAAAATATCAAGTATATATATATATATATATATATATATATATATATATATATACACATACATACACATATATATATATTCAGATAGTAAATTTCCCGGTAAAACCAGAACATAAATAATTTAGTTTAGTAACAATAACAGAAAATCTAAAATTAAACAAAATAAACAATTGATGAATAAAATTTGATAACAAAAAGTAAATTAAAAAAGTAAATGACAAATTTAGAACATGTTTATACCAACAAAGTAAGAAACAATGCACATTATCAGATGCATATATATATATACACATACAAGCATACATATATATATATATATACTCTAAGAAACAAATTAATAATTGAATTCAGTATTTCATTGAATTGAAGTCAGTATTTCATTTTCATTTAATTAATAATTTCATTAAATATATATATATATATATATATATATATATATATATATATATAAACAATTAGTATCTATGTGCTGCTTTTGGCTTGTTCCCTTTTGGCTCTTCCACCATACCTGTCCGGTGCATTCTGAAGCCATTTTTTCGCCTCAACATCACAATCTGCCTCTGTGGCATGCCCAGTCCTTGGATTTTTTTGTATGGCATCTGGAGGAGTTAACGAAAAATAAGCTGATTACATTGAAATCTAAATCTAATCCTAGAAAAAAAGACAATAAACAAAACGTTAATAGATAGATAAATAGAAATTTTATTTATTTTTGAAACAGCAAAAAATACTGACTAATCAGGGCATCTTGAAGTAGAAGTCTTGACCAGCCCTCCTTTTCTTTTTTCTGGCCCATCCATGTAATGTTGAGGCTGACTTGGTGCATCATCAATGCTTTCATCATTTGATGCACACAATCTTTTACATTCTGTCCACCAAGTGTGCATAAATGATCCACCTAAATTAAAAAATTGTAAAAATATGGTGTTGCATGTCTAAAGAAATGTAATACATATACTAACCAAATTAGCAAACTCCACATTGTTCTGCACGTTATTATTAACTTCATATAACTTCTCCATTGTATCAATGGGAAGGTAAGACAATTTAATTATTTTTTTATCAAGTGTCACATTACTACTTTTTAATAAATCAAATATTAATTGAATATCTTCATTCATTTTTTGAATATCTTCATTCATTTTGGACATCTGTTGTAATACGGAATTTATTTTTCTTTCTAACCTTGAATATAATCAATAAATTCAAGATTTTCAATAATGAAATAATATACCTTGTTGATTTACAAAAGATATTTCTTGACTTGAAGCGATAGTTTTCTCCAAACATCGATTACCTACAATTTAGTAATATAAACCTTTTATAAAAAATCTAACATTAACAAAATTAATGTCATACTTTGATTTATGGGAGTATCATAGACAAACGAACATGAAGGTCCTTGTATGCCTGAACTGCCTTTAAATTTGAAATATTTGATACATATGTATAATTATTATTATTGATTCATCTACAGCCCATGTTGCCAAAGCATTTGTAAGATGAATTGGAATATCAACATTTGAATTTTTAAAAGGATTTCCATTTCCATTAAAATTTTCATGAGAAAAATTGCCACGGAATGAATTAATTTCTTCCCCAGATAACATTTGAAAGGTCGTTGAGAGACATTGATGCGTGTTTTCTCTAGGCGCTAATCCTGAAAGTGGAGTGCTGCTCAACTGTACCTTTCGGTAATAAATATGGGTTGTTTTTTTACATTTCTTGTTTTGCTCATGTTTTTCAATCTCCTCCATTTTGATGAATATGAAGTACCAAAGGAATAACGTGAACTCATGTCTTATTTATTAAAAATAAAAATATAAATGAAAATCAAAATAAAAAAAGCATATTAAAATTTAAAAGTTGAATAAATTTGAAATTATACTAACAAAATTACTACTACCAGTTACTAAACCACATAACCTAACTAGAGTTACTAAACTAAAGCATGAAAAATTAGAATAAATAAAATTTAAATTTAAACCTTGACGTCCTCAGTTTATACTTTATAGAATAGATATAGCTGAAATTTATCTCTTTACTTCTCAAGCTATACTAACTATACTATAGCAGATAGCTGCTATAGTCTTTTTAGTGGTGTTTTGGAACTATGTCAGTAAATTAAAAATAAATATTAACAAATACGATCATATAACGATAATAATATTACGATTTATGCAACCGAAGCGACTACTTTAAACGATTTTCTTAAAGTAAATAACAATTATTTAAATGCAGTTTAGGAAAACAGCACACAATCGCAATTAACAATCGGAAAAAGAAAGAGGGAATCTTTATAATATCGCGCCACTAAAAGTAAATCAAGTACGTTTATTTAGCGCTTCTATGAAATTCAAAAGCGAAAATGAAATTAGATATTAAATTTTGGATATTAAATGCTGTTCTGACTTTAATTAATTGGTTATAATAATATTTTGATAATAATCAAATGAAAACATTTCAATCCCATATATATATATATATATAATATATATATATATAATATATATATATATATATATATGCCTCCTGCCGAAACATACTGACATTAAACTTACTGATGTATATATATATATATATATATATATATATATATATATACATATATACGATTATAAACATAGTATTTTACGCATTAAACCATTTTACGGGAAAATGACGGCAAAATGAATGAACGCCGTAATTATTTTAAAAACAATATTTTCTTTATTTTTTGTGTTAAATACATACAGATATGAGTAAAAACATAAAGATATGAGTTTTTTATTTTAATTATGTTGATTATTATTGTTAAATAAAAAAATGAACATTACGGCCGACTGCCGGGATTATTGTGCCGGCCATTGTGCTACGAACCGCTGTCGGAGCGTACATGTATAGCGCGCAGCCATATTATGCCGGACATAGCCGTAATTTTCGACGTTCGCCCGGCACCGGCCCGTATTATCGTGCTATCTGGGAAGAGTGTTTAACACAAGAAAAAGCGAGAAGAAGAAGACGATCGTAAACCGGGGCGTTTAGGTTCAATTAATATATCTGATAAATACTTAGAAAATAATTTAGATTGAGACTTATACATGAACGTGCAAATTTTAAAAATTATTCTATATTTTATAGGTAGCCAGTGCAAAAGAACAAGATATGGAGATATATGAGAAAAGAAAGGGGAACGAGCAACTAGACGAGCAGCAGAGTTAAAAGCTTTACTTAAAGGATAGAGTATAGAGTCAGGAAGACCATAGTAGAGCGAGTTACAATAATCAATCCTAGATAAGACTAACGAAGTAACAAGAAGGAGAAGAGTAGGATCATCAAGAAAAGGCAAAAGTTTTTTTATTCTACGTAGATGAAAGTAAGAGCTTCTAGCAACACTATTAATCTGAGAAGAGAGGGACATAGTAGAATCAAAGATAAAACCTAGACTACAAAACTTATGAGAGACATCAAGAGTTTTAGAATCAGGTAAGATAATAGGAGGAATAGTAATAGAGTGCTTAGATTAACCAGACAAATGCGTAAAAACTACGGATCTATCAACTCAGTAGTAATTTTATCGATTAACTTCTAAAAAAGCTTTGAATGTTTTTGCTGGCAGAGATGATTATTCTAGAACTACGAACTGATATAGTTCATTCAAGGTCTGCAGTTAATACTCTCAGCTTTGTAGGAGAGAGTACGTCGAAAACACCTCTCAGCTTGTCTAGCAGCTATTCTGGCCATGAAACAATATCATCGTTGAACCAAACCGTTGTTTTTTTTTGTTTTGCTTTTTTATTTGCTTCTAAAATAATATGCAACCCTTTTTTATATTTTCTCTGACTATTTCTCCATCACTTACGAAGTTCGGAGCGGATCTCAAGACCCATCTGTTTGCAAAATTCATTGGGGAGCGCTGTTGTGCATCGCAGAATAGCGCTTTATAAACTAATTGATTGATAGACTGATTGATTGATCGATCGATCGATGAATTGATCGATGGATTGATTGATTGGTTGATTGGTTGATTGATTGATTGATTGATTGATTGATTGATTGATTGATTGATATATAATATACTCCATATATTTTGTTCAATATTGTCTTGCATGTTGCAACAGATTATCTGTCCTATTTTGAATTTTTAAAGAATTGAAAGAGAGATATTTTTAAGTATTATAAGTATCTAGATAAAAGACAAACAAGGTACACAGGATATGTATCTCAATCCTCTCAATCACTCTGAACGTTACCCACATTACCTTTACTACAACATTGCTACAACTTTACTTACGTGCCGTGTTTTGCTTCATTTCGTCTTAAATTAATTGCTATTAAAAGTTTGTTCACTAACTTCTTATTTAGGCGAGGTTCAAACATTTTATTTATGCCTTTGTTATTTTGACAGTTAAAAATGCCTAAGTAAGTTTTTTATTTTATTTTCATGCTTTGGATTAACTCTTTTTTTGGCAATCCTCCAATTTTAGGTGCCCAAAAAAAATAATTAAAATCCTGACTTGTGCAGCTAGGTACAATTTTTATTTCAAGTAATGGTGATGGTGTTTTTATTTAGGTTTCCATCGTTTCCATGTCTTTGATTTGTTATGTTGAGAGGATCACTAGGTTAAGGTTAGGGAAGCACTTTTGAACCACTCTAATCTAATTATGTAGCATATCTTGCCAGATTCAGATTCACATATTTCCAGATGGTTGGGCATTGTTGTTTGATGCCAACATTGGCAGCATACAAGGTGGGATATAATAACAGTAAATATTTGGGAACTTAAACTGGAAGATTGCCTTCTTGTTTTATGTTTTTAATAAAAAGTTTTTAATGGAAACTTTAAATATTATTTTTAGTTAATTTATTTAAATTTAAATTAAATATCAAATACATTAAAATTCATGTCGTGATTTATTGATGTTATAAATATCTTGTTTGCTTTGTTGATTGAGTGGTTAGTTAAATATAAATCCAATAGAATAATTAATAAGATTAAAAAATATAAAAGTCAATATTTCATAATTATTAAAATTTTTTATTTGTAGTTTGCCTGATATACCAAAGAATGCCAGCTCGTTAACAGTTAATGGCAAGCGGTACAATGCCAGTGTGGAAAGTTTTCGCTTGGAGGACCAGATAGTTGGAAGGGGACAGTTTGGGTACGTCTACAAGGCAGAACACATTCCTAGTGGTACTTCTATGGCTATTAAAGTTTGAAAATTTCTTATGTTAAGTTCCGAGTTAAACTCTAGTAGTAATTTAATCTATTTAGTGGTTAATGTTAACTTCTGAAAAAAATAAACAGAAAATTCAGTACAGTTCATTATCGGATGACAAACATAATTATGACAGACTGATTAGAGAGTTAGATGTCTCCATGAAGACCTCATCATGCCCCTATCTTGTTGGCTTTTTCTGCTCTTTATTCTGGGAGGTTGTTTAGTGGTTCTTCTAAAATTTTCAAATCTTTCATATCAATTTATTGTTTTTTGCAGAGTAATTTGGATTAGTATACAATTTGTTATTTCTTTTTTTAATGAAATTGTTTTTGTATAATAATTGTCTGTATGTTCTATATTTTCTGTATATCTATCAGGGAGATATATGGATATGTATGGAGCTGATGGATGCCTCACTTGACAAGTTGTACAAGGCAATGAAAGAGGGAAGTGAAAAAATCCCTGAAAGAATATTAAAGATGATTGCTATTGCTGTTGGTCTTGAATTAATTTTATAATTTTTTAATAACAATGAGATTCATTTAAAATTTACGATCACATACCAAGGTGTGTTTTTTTGTCGGTGAATTGAATATAAAATTCATTGAGAGGAAGTAATTTTTTTGTATGTTAACAAGCTTGTGAACAAATTTTAAGATTGTCTTAACAATAATTTGACTTCATAGGCAGTAAATGCACTTCACCATCTCCATAATGACCTCCACATAATACATCGGGACGTCAAGCCTTCCAACATATTAGTGAACAGGGGTGGGCAAATAAAATTATGTGATTTCGGCATTTGTGGTAAATTGCGCAACACCAATAAATTACCGAGTTCATTTGTCACCTCAATGAGTGTTGGTTGTAAGCCATACATGCCTGTGAGTGAGGATTTTAAATTCAGTTTAATTTTTGTGTTTTGGCTATTTTGTTGATTTAAATAAATTTTACACTGTTTAATATGCTCATCGTATACGAGCAATTGATCAAATGTGATCATCATATTTGTGAAAACAGCCAGAAAGGATTAACCCAACAGCTATTGAAGGTCGAGAGACATATGGCATCAGGTCAGATGTCTGGAGTCTCGGTATCACCATGGTTCGTTTTGCTTGATAGTGTTTCTCTCATAAATTGTGGTCTCTACATAGTTTTAATTTCTTTGAACGTTTTATTGCTATTCCTGATCTAATTTTAGAGATTGGTGCTGGTCTTTTTTGTGCATCTTTTTTGTTTTATTTAAGTTCGTTATTCAGACTTCTATTTCAGGCTTTGATTTTTTGGACCTTACTTTCCATTTTAATGTTAAGCTTGCATTGCGTTAAATTAAACAACAGGTAGAACTAGCCACTGGTGAGTTTCCATATAAAAAGACAGCAGCCTTGTTTGGTCAGATAAATGAGGTCGTTTATGGACCTGCACCTCGCCTCCCTCCTAACGAATTCACCTCTGACTTTGAAGATTTCATCGTCAAGTGGTCAGGCATCCTTTTTTTTCAATTTTAAACATGTTTCTAAATGTCAATATGTAAAAAATCAATTGTGGTCATTCAATTTTTTCAAACATTGTCTCTGTTTCCACTGTTTCAAAATATTTCAATCATATGTATAATAACAATTTGAATTTTTTGTTGATTTTGATAGGGTGTTTTTATATGACATGGGGGCTATCGGTTTTCAACATTTAATTATCACTCCTATTGTTACGTTATAAAACTGTTTCATTAATTTTAGAATAGCATGATATATTGTGAAATTATTTTTGTTGTATGATCCACATTAATTTCACCAGCTGATGTAGTCTAATTTGTTCATTGAATTCATCCTCTCTAGCCTAGACAAAGATCTGTCGACCAGAGCCACTTACAAGGAGCTGTTGATCCATCCATTCCTAACCAGAACAACATCAAACAACGACAACAATGCTAGTGATGGCACTAACAATAACAACAGTGCTAGTTCTAGCGACAATGTCAGTCGTCATATTGATGATGTCGCTAACTTCATGTCTGAAAAACTGACCAAATACAAGAAAAATATGCAAGAAATTTTAGAGAAAATGTTTTTATAACAAAAATTTGTATATTGTTGATTTATTTTTATATTAATTTAAATTATTTATTTATTCTCTGCTTTCTTTATTATGATTTTGATGCAATTTGTTTGATGAATATTTTAATAAGGAATACGTTTCAATTAATAAACGATTGTTTTATTTGTAAAGTTATTTACTTTTTTACAGTTTTTGTTAACGCTAAATTGTGCCCACTTGTTTGGAATATGTCTCCATGTTATAATAGTATTAAAGACAGTTGTACAATGTCTCGCTGTTAAATTTTCAGTTAATTTTATTGGTTTTAAACTTTTTTTCAGTTGCAGCTGCGTATCTTTTCCCATTCAAGTGGTTACATTGTTATTACGATATATTGATTTTTAAATTTTTCATGTAAATTGTTTTTGAATGTCTTTTTATATTTATTTTGTATCCTTGTGATCCATCTTGACTTGACAGAGCTATTACTTCCATTCTCGTTCACTATTACTAGCTACTCATTCAGCGAAGATTGTCTGAAATTATAACTGTCATAAATTCACGTATTTAATCATATACAAAGTATGTAGCAGTGATATATTTCATCAACATAATATGGCCGTGAACGTTATGGAAAACATCAGTTGACTGAAAAACGTTTTTTGTTGTACTATTGAGAAACAAATACATTCCTCTGCCTGTAGCATACTTTTATTAGCATATCGTCGTAATCTTAGTCAAGATGTCAACACAAGGCTTCAAACTGCTTCCTGCTTAGTTTAACCGGTCGATACATGGGTGGGTACAGCATTAGAACCTGAAGCTGTCAGAGGCACAACAAGCGAATATTACAAGTTGCGAACGATTAATGTTCTAATAGTTAACTAGAGACAGGGAAATTTTTTTAGCATACAGATTGCTATCAAGTTGTATTCAATTAAGCAATTTGAGACGTACAAATCATTGAATTTAGTAAGAATAACATGTAACAAACACATCAAAGTGCTCAGTTTCTCAAATTAGTCTCTCAATCAAAAACCGCCAAGCTTAAGAAATGTTTATTACAAATGATTTTTGAGCAAAAAAAAACATTTAACATAAAATAAATCATATTAACTTCTTATTGAAAAGTGGGAATAAAAAGTTATTTACAATTATGTTTCCTTCAAAAAATTTATCAAACGTAAATCAATAGTATCAAAGAATAAGAAAGAAGTGCAGGCATTGTGACTGAGAAGTTAACTATGGTCCATCCGAAGTACGTATAATCATGTTACTGAATTTAACTGATTTCATATGTTTAAATATTGTTAGCGTGTTGAAAAATTACAAAATCAAATTAATTTTCAAAAATAAATACATAGAGTTGTTCTAAAATAGTGTTAAAAATTTTAAAACAAAAACTCAAAAAGAGAAACAAAACAAAAAAATCTTATTTTATGAATCCCAAATTTCAGATTTCTAATGAATAAAAAAAGTTAAAAAATCATTGCAGTCGGATGATTGAAGAGTGGTGATGGACAATAAGAAGAGGAGGGACAGCGCCTTGATTACTAATCATCTTATCCTCGTGAATAAGTTCAATGCCGAATTAGATTCCTATGAATTATTTATTATTCAATTTATTCAACAGGAACTTCAACAATTGCTAATGAAAGAATTTTTGAAAAGCTTCACGACAAACTTTTGTAGATCTTGTCTTATTGAAAACATTCCAGAATCGAAGTGTTTCGTCCCCAGCCCCTGTTACAATGGACTCTCCGTCAGGTGACATTGCCTGTCGAATTCAATTAAATCCTCAAAATAAATGAAATGTTAACGAAAACCGATATAACGACTGACTTAATTATCATCATCGTTTAGCTATCGTCACTAACCAAGTATAAGACTCTCAAAGTGTGGCCTGTAAGCTTTGCAATCTGCGCCAGAGATGGATATTTCCAAACTAATATTTGATTCTGCGAGTAACCATGCGTACTGACCTGAGAAGAAAAAAAAATCAACAACACATTTAAATTAAGAATTGAATGAAAAGCTAAATCCTTCAAACCTCTTTTTCGAACGTAGTAAATATTTGTTTAACGTTATTTTGTTGGAAATCAAAAAATTAAGAAATGTGGATTCACTTATATTGCACAACTCAATGGTATCAACAATACGCACAAGGCGATTCATCCAGGCGTATACTAACACACGCGTATGTCAACCAGCGCGAATCAACATATTATACGTATGGCTACGCGAATGCTAAGTATTATTAGGTTGCTATTAAATAATACCTCTCTATCAATTCATTAAATAAATATCAAAACATGAACAGTACATGCAAATACGCGTAAATCCACGCATTACAGACATTGCCTGTGACAGGCGGGTATCTGTTTGCATTCCTACCAAGCCACTGCAACGCAGAACGATGTCTTTAGCAATCAAACATCGCCGCCAGATATTCAAACAAACAGAACAAACACCACTCACTAATTCAGAGGAGTGTTTGGACCAGGCCAGATTGCAGACTTGAGATCCTGTATCAACACATTGCAGTGGTCGTCCAGTGATTGTGTTCCAGAATCTGATGCGTCGATCTGCAGTTCCCCCACCACTAGCCAGCAAGCCATGTTGATGAGGTGACCACGCTATAGCCTGGTTAAAATGTGGCTTTCATGCTACATGAGTTTGCTAGGGATTAATTTTATCTAAAAGTAATATCAGCAAAATCGCAATCGACGAGCAAACAGATAACAAACAATCCGATTATAAACATTTGCAAAAAGTTAGACACGTCTCTATTTCTTTAATTTAGAATCATTCTGTGAACAAAACTCAAATTTATTAAAGTGCATCTTTACTGACACGCTGAATGTTGATGGAGAAGAATGTGAAAAACCAGATTAACATATAAACATTTATTAATAGTTTAATTAGAGACAGTTAATTTGCTGTGCAATGTTCATGGCCAGCCCTCCAACCTTGACAGCAGCGATGTGGTCTGAGTATGCGAGGACTGGTTCACTGCTCCTCGTGTTCCAAATGTACAACTTGTTGTCGTTGCCTCCCGAAGCTAGATGCTGGTAATCTGGTGACCACTTGAGGCCGCACACCTGGACGAACAAATGAGTAAATCAAAAAAACTAAAATTATGGAAAACTGCAAAGAAAAAATAAAATAGAGATTATTAAACATAATGGAGTGATTAGGAGGATAAAAATGAGAAATACCTCACCTCTTGTTTATGACTAGGAAGTTTCCTGTCTACGTTCGATGATGGTGTTCTCGTGTCTCGCAACAACACCAGCCTGTCTCTACTGCCCGAAGCCAACAAATCTGCATTCCACGCCAATGCACCTGCCACGTTTGTTAGATTCGTGTAAGATCAGCAGGATTGATCATGCCATCAAATTTGTTTGGAAACAGTGAAACAATGTAATTACTTGGTGATAAAAAAAACATCATTGAACATCATTTTCATTGTCAAATCAGTCACCATTTTTATTTGTGAACTCAGTTGGTATAACAAGCTTATGAGACTGATCAAAGACAACCAACAAAAAAACAAAGAACAACTTTTTAAGTAAATGTTATCAATGGTAGATCAGACAAGAAAGCCATCATCATCAGCGTCATTCTAGTCAACAACAACATCGTTGTCATCATCACACCGTCATCATCATCGTCTTAAAAAACATCATCATTTCACTAATCACGATCAACCGACCAACTCTGGCAGTGTGCCCCACCAAAGTTGAGACCTTCTTGTTGACGGAGACATCCCAGATCTGCGTCAGTCCTCTGTGCGTGCCCACCGCTAGCATACTCGACTGCACGGAAATTAAACAGGGTTTAATGATAATAATTATTAACTATATACATGCACTCATAGCTAAACAAAAAATTCTTGAAAATACACTATGACGCAAAAGTCACTTTTTAAATATTATATCGACATTATAATGCTTACCACGCTGTTACATAGCTATTATGCAATCAAAAGAACACAAGATAATTTCTTAGATCAGACAACTTTTTACAGTAGCAAAACTTATTGAAAATATTGTGGCAGCTACAAAAAATGACAAAATAAAAATGAAATGAAATCACTGTACGAGTGATTTTTGCACACACACCCACACACACACACACACACACACACACACACACACACACACACACACACACACACACACACACACACACACACACACACATGCAGAAATAAAACAACCAAAACAGCAGCAACACCATGAACAAGGGTTAGTGTATTTACTGATAACAGTAAGATGCAAACGAACGCGGGAATATTGAAAATAAAAATATCAACAGCTCACTTTTTCACTCCAGGACACAGAGGTTACGGAATCAGCTTCCGATGACAAATCGCACAACCTCGTAACCTGTTTTGATGAATACAACTCCATTAAAAATTATTATTATTAAGACATTTCATTCATAATCTATTTTACATCTTTTTCTAAGCACTTCTTCATTTATAACCATGTATTAAAACATTTATATATGATATTCCTTCATGTATGGCAGCTTTAGCCATGCTTGGTTGTTATTGCATACAACAACAACAACACACGTTTAGACGGCATTTTCCCCGAGATCAGGGGTTGCCGTTTGGCTACCTATGATGAAACCGAAATACCCCTCGACGCCATCCACATCTGTCACTCGCCTCAGTATCACGCAACCCCGCTTTCACCCTGTCCTTCTCCACCTGCTCTCTCCATCCCAATCGCGGACGACCCCTTCCTACCACTCCTTCAACCTCGAACTCCAACGCTCGCCTAATCCCGACCCTTTCATCCCTTCTCAACACATGTCCATACCACCGCAATCTCGATCTCCTTATCAATGTCACCTGATCTCCTTATCATTGCATGTACATATTTTTTTTCTTATTATTATATATTGTATTGTGTGTTAATTATATTTTGTTTTTTTTTCTCTTTTTTGAGTGCATAGGAGCGGCAAGTTCGCGCCCTTTATAAAACCATTATGTTATATTAATATAAATTTTTTGAGAAGCATCTCTAAAGTTAAAATAGATTTTTTTATTGCAATAATTTTGCATCTTTTGTCAGCATCAACGACTGACAGATCTATTTAATTATTTATATTTCGCAAAACAAAATCAAACGAAAATCATTGAAATAAATGAATGCATGATATCATTGCTTTCAATTTTTCAATATAATTTTTTGCAACCAATTCACAGATGAATATTTTTTCATGGTAACAGAAAATGACCTCTTTTTAAATAGCTCATAGAAAATATCACATTTGTATTTTCATTTCCAACAAACTATTCAATCTTAAAACCTTGCTTAACCTAACCAATCTTTTGGTTCAATTTTTGCTGTTGTTCTACAGATGATGATTATAAATGACAATCATAATCATAATTTGATGTAATAATAGTAAATGATGACGACGATGATAATAAAAGAATAATGAATGATAACAATGGTGATAATGATAAAAGAATGAACGATAATAATGACGATAATAAAAGAAAGAATGATGAAGATGCGTGGAAGGTAAATGCTACCTGGCTGGTACAGGCACTCCAAAGGTAGACACAGGACCCGAGACCTACGCTTAATGTGTTCTGTAGTGACCAGTCGACGAGGTTCAAGTAGAAGTCATCCTGAAGTTCGGGTGCATCTAATACTTTAAATGGAATTCTAGATATTTTTCTCATTGCCTGTATAAAAATTGGTTTGTTTGTACAAAAAATATTTCATTTTCATAGATGAATTTTAAACGTTCATTTCAAACTTATCTCAACTCTGTGTACATCCAACAATTAATTTTCCATAACAACAAATGATAAAAATCAGTTCAGAAAGAAATATTGTGAAGAGCTACCATCAATCGCAAATAAGTTATTCACATTGTGAACATTTTCATTACAAACACCAAATCACAATCATCACAACACACCTTAACGGAGGTTTATTTTGAACACGGAAACTTATTTTAAGCACTTACTTTTCTGGGAGATCGTAACAACCTCTGGCTCTTGCAGCCGATGGGAGATAGTGAATATGGAGACATGTCATTATTAGATGGTGCATAATATATCGTGCGATACTGCAGGCAAGATTATTTTCAATTAAATTAAATTGCTGTTTGTTTAAAAATAAACTTATGAAATATCAGAGTGGTTATTAATAAATGTTAAGTACACTTTTTGGCACCTGAAAAAGGTTTTTGACATCTTTGGGAGCAAGAGCCTGCCTCTGTTGATCAGATTGTGGATCCTTCATATCTTCAATTCCCGCTCCCAACAGTTCATTCTTAAGTAGACAAGCATATGCTAGACTGTCCTTACTGCTCTCTGGAGATAACTTCATCGATGATCCAGAGCACAAGTTCTGACTTAGTGTTAGAGATTTTGGTTCCTTGAAAAAAAAAATTGAATTTCTAAGAAAAATTCAAACTAATTGATCTTACTAAAATACAACTCCAAAAGTGAAATGTAAATCAACAAACTATTCATCTAAAGCCTAATAAATATAACTATGGGTTTAAAAATCCAAAAATGTTATTTCTACGAGATATTAAAGCCAATTTTTCTAAAATTAAATGTTTGGAAGGCTATAATTCTAATGACGAACAAATAACAAATTAGTATCATTACAGTGTATCACTAAAGTATTTTTACAGTGCAATCCATTTAAATTGAAAGAATGAAAATTAAAGTTATAAGATTAACTTATTGTTCAACAAGGTTACACTAATGGCAGATGTACAAGTTACAAATACTCATTTCATATTTTATACAAACAGGTTTGGCATCAAAGTTAATGTTCCATACTGTTTTACTTCTGATTGGAATGAACCGATCACTGCAGAACTCTTTCATGGGTCTTTTGCTGGCCTGCTAGCAATTATGCAGAAAAAAATGTTCATTATTTGCTTACAACTTTTAATTAATCATGTCTAATCTTTGTATCATTTAGTAAACTGAATATGAGTATCAAATAAATTAGTAAAGCCAAAGTAATGCATTCAAAATTGTATAAATTAAATAATTAATTAGCAAAAAACAGATATGAAGTTGATAAGATAAACCCCATCAACGTTTTTGAAAAATTAGACATTTATCACATATTTCAAATTCACAGGTACATATAAGATGCAAAGTGAGAAAAAAGTAATGTAATAACAATGAAAAACCAAAAAATGTAAATTTTTATGTTCAAGCCTAATATTGAGTCTTTGTTTTCATTCAGTTTTGTATATTTGTTGTCAAAAATGTTCATAAACAAAAAAAAAACTGACTATTTGAACCAGAAAGTAAAAATTGAGAACAGCTGATAGCTTACTACTAGTTACTTGATTAAGATGAAGAGTATTTATAATGAAATAGTCACCGTGGCAATGAATTCAATGAAAGAATGCAATAAAAAAACAATATATTTAATTAAAATCAATGATTGTTTAACCAATAAGTATGAAATAACAATGAAATAAATTTTGAAATAGTTTCATCAATTATTGAAAACAAAATATAAATTTAACTTTTCAAGTGGTAATAATTAATTTAAGTTACTTTCACTATGAAAAAATAAAAATTTATGAAAAAAAACACGTACAGTTTTTTGTAATGTGGGTTGTCCATTTTGAACCTGTAATAGCCTCTGCTCATACACTGGATCCATTCTTCCTCCAAAGTTTAAACCTACAAACAATTATTAAATATTAACATAGTGAAATTAATAATATGACAAGAGAATAAAGAGATGGAATGGATAGGGTAAATGTAGAATTAGACAAAAATTCTGAAAGATATATGCATATATATTT
>NW_008703839.1:2388965-2392962 GCF_000326865.2 Helobdella robusta
ATATACATAATATATATATATATATTTTATATATATATATATATATATATACATAATATATATATATATATATATATATAAAATATATATATATATATTATGTATATATAGAGAGAGACAAAAAGAGAGAGAGACAAAAAGAGAGAGAGGAAAAGGGAGAGAGAGACAGAAAGGAAAGAAAATGTGAGAGGGGAAGAGGAAAACAATCAAGGTGAATTACTTGAATTAAAATTATTAAAACATCTTAATAAAAATTTTTATTTCATGAATCTAATTGAATTATTTTAATGCTGATGGCTATTCATATGTACTCTGATGAGTGTGTGTTTAATCTTAAATTAATTTTTATTTTATGGATAGATAAATCTGTTTTCAATTTTTTTCAGTTTAAAATAGAATATTTGTTTATGTTGTTAGTTAGATTTATGTTTTGTTTAATAACGTCATGTTTACACAAAATTTTAAGCAAATTCCAACAATAAAACAAAAATTATTTTTGAAAAATATACTAGTATAATATAATATTATTAAATAAAATATTAAATAAGTAAAACTCTGACTAAAAATAAAAAATACTAATATAAAACAAAAGTTAGAAAATACTAACCAGAATTAATTTTATATTAATTGTTGATATTTTTATTAATTAAACTTTAGACATTTAAAATTTTTAAATTTGGAAATTAATAATTAAATTAATTAATTTACAAAGTTCATAGCAATCTCTTCTTTAACTAACAATCTCTATTTCTATCTTAGCTTAATTTTCTGATAAAACTTGTAACAAAAATTTGATAATGATAACAAATTTCGTTAGAATCTGTACTAAAAATTAAAATTATTAAAAAACCCACAGGTCGGCATTTAATAGTTTTATTTATTTTTATACCCAAGTCCAGACATGTTTATCTCTAACTAAATGTTATTTAAATACGAGAAGGCAGGCCATTTAAATGAGGGCTCGACTAATCGCAAACTAGGTATTAATATTATTGAAAATTTTAATATTGCCCTTTTGAAGTTTGAATCATTGGTAATGAACATCACACAAACATATTATTGTCTATTATATCAAAATTATGTTATTAGTCATATATATAAACAAAGGTTATATAAATATATATATTTATATATATAATTGTATTTACTTATGAAAATAAATATATATATGTATCAGTATTTATGCGTGCAAGTAAATGTACATGTTTCCACTAGACCATAGAAAATTATTAATAAATATTATGCAAACAAATTTTATTATATAACAAATAGGAATATTATATTGTATTCTGCATATCTCATTAACATGAACTAGAGGATCAATAATTTTGTATGCAAATTAAACTGACCAGTTGATCAAACGTAGACTTTAGCATTAATATGCTAAATATATATATATATATATATATATAGAATATTATATATATATATATATATATATATATATATATATATATATATATATATATAAATTAAAATCAAATCAAGCAAGCAGTCTTAATAATGCTAAAGTATGGTAATAGACCATAATTTTTAAAATATTCTATAAATTCTACCGAATGTTTGGCGTTAACATACAACTACAAACATATTAACGCCAAACATTTCGTAGAATTTATAGAATATTGTAAAAAGATATATATATATATAAATAAATATATAGTAAAAAAAATATATATATATAGTAAAAATGGATATATATATATATATGTATATTACATACATCTATATATATATATATGTATATATATATATACAAATATATATACAATATTAAGAGTTAGACTACGAATATCATTTTTTTTAAATTCTCAGCATTTTTTGCGTTAATTAGCTATCTATAGTTATGTCTATCCAAAGTCTTTATAAATATTTTACTTCTACTATCTAGATTATGAATTTCATTGATGAATTTCTTTTTAGCCAAAAAAATGTTTCATATTTTATAATCACTTTATTCACCTATGGTCAGGCTTTCTGATATTACTCATATGTTTAAATCAACAACATTCCAGCAATGATGTGAACTGCTTTTCATCAGTTCTCCTACGAACTAAAATTTTGTATTTATTCAAGATCTACGTTATCAGAGAGTAGTGTTGATGAAACGTAACCATTAAGAACAAGAACACTAAAACGAAATTCTGATCAAGTCCAAAATTTGAATCGAGGAAATTTAAAAAAAAAACGTTTGGAGTGAATGTTATTCTAATTATCATATATGGATAAAACCACCTGTTATAATTATGTGGTTGGCGGAAGCAGAAATTTGTTTCAAGATCACTGAAAACTTGTTAAAAACTCTTGTGAAATAATCCAGAAAAGATCCAGATTTAATAAATCATTTTAAATTTTGACCCCATATTGCAATCGAATGACAAACCAGGCGGTGACGGACACTGTCGATAGTCTAATTGTTGTTAAGACTCGCGAGCAAGTTCTTATTATTCTCATTGACACTACATTAGTTTCAAATTGTTTCGACGTTGAAAATGTTCTCGTTATAACTATAGTTGGAACCAACAATTATTTTTATTTAATTTGCGTTTTTGTCCAAGAGTTCATATCTTACATATTCCCTTTATTAAACGTAAAAAGAGTTTAATGTCTGTGTATCTGTTAATCTTTAAACTATAATTTAATCCGAAAAACGTTCATCATAATTAAAATATCAATTTAATGTGGTAACATGTTATTTAGGTTGTGATTTTGGTTATTTTGCTCGAAATTACATTAACATTACCCCCTACGTAGCAATAACACAGGCCCTATATATATTTATATATTAATATAATGTGCTTGTGATGTTGGAATTGTTGCGAGGTATGTCAATTTTTAAATGCTTCCAACCTTGTGTGATAATAATATTTTCTAATTTGTATTTTCACGAAATGAAAATAGAAAAACGTTGTAAAATTTATTTATTTATTAATATAAACCATTGCACTGGTATAAATTCCAAGTGTAAATGACCGAATTTATGAAATTTGAAGGTTAAATATACGAAGCCGTGATTTAAAAAAAAATTAAAAAAAAAATGCAATATAGAATAGCAAGTAGAAAATGAGATTGTATCAGATGATACAATTTATCCAAAGCAACTATCACGTTTTGGCTTATTTCATTTATTGTCTTTCATATTTCCTTGTGTAATTTTTTTCCTTTCTTTTTACCCTTTTTGTATTTTTTGTTCACTTCATCTTTATAGAGGTATATAAGTCATCGCCGAAGCAGCGGAAATGAATTATCAGAGACCGATCATGGGAGTAAATAGAATTTTAAAAAAAGAAACGACATCAGAAAAAAACTTGGTGAAAAGAGCAGCATAATAGAAAGAATTAGGAAACGAAAATTAACTTGGTTTGGACATGTAAACAGTATGAACTTAGAGATTTTACCATATAGGGCCTTATTCAACCATGTAGAGGGTAAGGCAAGAAGAGGTCATTCCAAAAAAACTTGGACTGACAACATAAAAAAGAAAAAACACAAACATCTCAAAAGCCAGAAAATGACAAAAGATAAAAAAGATGGAGGCTTTTTGTACTTAGCTATTGCCGCCCTGGCTGGCGGACAGCAGATGGTGATGGGGATCGCCGGTATCATTCGCTATTTATTACTGAGTCATATGTGAAACATTTTCAAACACATCTTTGTACCAAAAATTGTAACTTGCATTTTGGGCATTCAAAAAAATTACTCGACAACACACGAAAACCACCACAACACAGATCAACACACGCACTCTCTTTCACTCTACTACACACACGCGCACACACGCACTTATATATATATATATATATATATATATATATATATATAGGAACGAGGTTTTCATTTATACAAATTTCGTTGAATATGTTATATATATATTCAAAATAAACTTATTTTCCGAATTCATGCTGCAAAAAGGAAATATTTCGATTCCGAATGAATCATCATCAGTGCGGTTGATGTTTATATAGGGAAATATTGACTTTGTCAAAATGAACTTAGA
>NW_008703839.1:2393360-2480745 GCF_000326865.2 Helobdella robusta
ANTCAATATTTCCCTATATAAACATCAACCGCACTGATGATGATTCATTCGAAATCGAAATATGGCCTTATTTGCAGCATGAATTCGGAAAATAAATTTATTTTGAATTTTAATAAACTAAACGTTCACCAAAAAACTTTAGTGAAAAAAAATCAAAAAAACGAACTACAAACATGTTAACGCCAAACATTCGGTAAAATTGATAGAATATTGTAAAAATTATGGTCTATTACCAACATATATATTTATATAAACTCGGTGTCAGATGTCGCCTTTGAGTCATCTGGAGCGCCGCATTTGTGTTGCGGTTCATCCTATTCCGATGTAATTAAAATTCAATTCATATGGATTTGTTTGTCATGCCTTTGCTAATGACATTCAGATATTGATTACCGGTCCTTCAAACTTGTCTAGAAATGAAATCAACGGATATAATAAATGCATTACGAAGATTGGTCATTGGATGTCGAATAACTCATTAAAGTTGAACTAAAGCAAGACGCGGTTGTTTCAAGTTGGAACATGGCAGCAGTTGATAAAGATGAACATTAATGCCATCAAAATAGAAGAAGTCAAAATATCCTTCTGTACAACAGTTTCTAATTTTGGGGTTCTTCTTGACAGCAAACTGTCTATAAAGGACCACATCAAAATAATATTTGTCTCTTGTATTACGCACCTAAGAAGTCTATATTGAGTTAGATATTTGTTAGACAGACAAAAGATGGAGGGTTTAGTCCATGCTTTTATATCAACACGGCTGCCTACAAGGTCCATTGCGATTTTTCAGTTAGTTCGAAATAGGGCTGCAAAACTTGTAGACGGTAAGTTGAAATTTGACCGTGTGACGCCAATTTTACATGAGACTGGCTGAAGATTGAGAAAAGAATTATTTCCTACATCGCGGTAATCGTGTACAAATTGTTAAATGGTTTGTCACAAAGATATATATCAGACAAATTTTATGAAAAAGAGCCTGCTCCAAGTTTGTATCTACTCGGATAATATGAATTTGCTAGTGGTTCCGGTAAGACAATTGCGGTTTGCTTCGAGAGATATTGCTGTTCCTGGTCTGACCATCTGAAACAGCCTACTGGCATCAATGAGAAGACCTGGAATTTGTCTTTCTGTGTTCAAAAAAGAATTCAACACTTTTTTATTTTCCGCTTGAATATATGTATATATATATATGTATGCTTGTATATATTTAGTTTATGCATAGTAACAATTTGTTATCTATATTGTATTGCTATGGTGATATTGTGCATGCTTATTTATTTATTTGTGACAATCAATAGTAATAATTTTGATAAATTATTTTGAAGGCGCCTTTGGAAGGTTTATACCATATTTTATATTACATTATTGTATGAATTCTACCAAAATGTTAAACTTCCTCTTTAACCTGTTCCTCAGTCATAAGCTTCCTCGGTTTTTGGACCCAATGTTTCTGTTGATATTCCATTTTTTCAAAAAAAAAGTTACACAAGTTGAATTGTTTCCAAATGTATGAACCCCGTTTAAGTTAAGCAAGTGATTAAAACAAGGCAAAAAATAAAATCTTGTGATTAATTTGATGGACCCTGGCTTGTACTCAAGAATGAACACCTAACATTACTGAACCATTGTCATAACCTTGGCTTTGACATAGATTAATATCCGACATAGATTAATATTCTTCTTCATCTACAATGTCTACAACTTTTTGTGTGATTTTCGGCAGGAAAAACAAATCCTAAAAACGATTTTTTTATCTTTACATTTTTGTTTTTGATATTAACATATCTGACAATCTGGTTTTATTGGTTTTTGTGAGATGTATCAGGCGTTGAATCAAACATTCATCTTCTTTCTCCTGCCTTACCCTTTCAGGACATTGGTGAACATCGATCTCCACCAAACCAGATCTTCAACACTTTGTAGCAGTTGAAATGTGGTGATATTCAACAAGTGACACAGGGACTTCACAAATGTTGTTTGTTATTGACCGCGATCTCTTTTTCTTGTAATCTTTCCAGTAGTTGTTAGATTTTCCGTTCTTTCCTTCCGCATGATGTGATCAAATAACTTTAACTGCCCCGTCGGATTATTTGTTGGAATTTCCTCTTTTCATAACCGGATTGTTTTAATAAATCCTCATTCGAAGTATGAGAGACCAAGTAATTTTTACAATTCTTTTCAAAAACCACATCTCAGCAGCGTTAATCTTTTTTTTACATTTCTTTAGAAATTGTCCAAGACTCAAAGCCGTAAGTTAGCACAGAAAAAATGTAACATCCTAACAGTTTTAATTTTGTTGATATTTTGATTTCACTGTTGGAGAGAATGTTTTTCATTTTAGAATATGCATCTTTCGCCATGGCTATCCTTTTTTTGATATCCATATCACATTTACAACCTAAGGTAATCAGATTTCCGAGATAATTGGAATAACAGGTGAAACAAGTTTGGATAAACATGTGAAACAAGTCAACAACAACAATCGTTTATTGGATTATTGACAAATGATTTTACAATGTGAGCTAATTTATCAACGCATTCAGTCCGACTATTTGACGGCATTTTCACTAGGCATTGTTCGAATATTTTTTATAATTTTTTTCTCAACTACACAATAATATAATATACGTTTTATTGAATGTTCTTGCAATCTTTCTAGATCTGGTACTGAACTACGAAAACTCATTTTTGATAAACCCTGAAGTTGTTTATTAATCCAATCAATTTTTAACTATTGATAAAATTATCTTGAGTGATAAAATTAAAATTTTCTATTTCGGGAAGCTAACTGTTTCATTATTGAGTGACATTGGTTTTACTTTCATCCCCACTCAGGTTTTCTAACAGTAGTAAGAAACTTCAAAATGTTGTTGGATTCCATGCACAGCATTTTGTCTCACACTCCAACATGCTGTAAAAACTTTTTTGATATAAAAGATCGTCCAAAATGAAGTAAAATCAATTTTACTAGTTAAAAAAAGGATACCTCCACTGAATACAGTGGATACATAAAGTTTTTAATAGTTTATCCGAATATCGATGCTAGCATTTCAAAATAATTAAATATCTGATTTTGGCATTCTAAGTGTATGGTGATATTATGTGTAGTGTCGTGTGTGGCACCTCCAGCGCTATTGGGCCCAGCTAATGTGAAGGTTTCTGGTTTTTCTATTACTATTATTATTGTTATTATTATTATGCCAATCAGCGGTCGTGTGTCTGAACTACTTTCTCTGCCAACAACAATGGGAGGTCATGGCATCATTTCATTAAAAGATGCGACAGAAAAAATGAGACTGTAACTTCGGAACTATTTTAAAACTAATAGCAACAAAGAGATTCAATGTCTTTATAAAGAATCAGCGATCGATTTTATCAAAGTAGATAATACGCTCTTAAAATACGGCCAAATAAAGTCGTCGCTTAGTCATTTGGAAGAAAAAAGAATTGAATGTAGCTTAAATCATGTTTTCTCGCTGCAGAGTCAAGGTTCACTAATTTTAAACATAAAAAATTTCATCAATGCCAACAACATATCCCGTTGGTCAAAGTCCACGGAAAATCTTGCCGGAGTCCTCTACAAATTTGCTAGGAAGTAAGTCCAGCAGTTGCCTACTAGTGCAAATTTGTTTAGATGGGGTAAAACGCAAAGCCCTCAATGCCCTCTCTGTGATTCTCGACAGACAAATAAGCACGTAGTTTCCAATTGTGGTTCTACATCCGCTCTAGCAAGATATACCGAAAGACACAACAAGATATTGGCCGTGATCATCAATTGGCTGAAAATATCCGCTCCAGCCAATTGCCGCATATTTGCAGATTTAGAGTCTGAGGGTACTCGCTCAATATCTCAATTATTCAACACTTTACGACCCGATATCGCCATACTTCAAAATAACAAAATTGAGATTCTAGAATTAACTGTGTGCCATGAAACCAATCTAGAATCCTCCAGGCAATACAAGAGAAATAAATACTCTAATAATTTGCATTGTTGTTTAAATAAAGACTATGAACATTGTTCAATAGTTATAAACTCATTCGAAATAACGCCTATTGGTTTTTACAATAATTTTAATTTGTCACTGTTTAAAGTTCCATGGCCGCAATCATTTAATGATAAATTGATAAACACTGTTATAAGATTATCGTATGACATTTACTGTGGGCGCCAACGATTATTGTAGTACATTTCGTATTAAAACAACTATATCTATTTTCTATTCAAGACAGCTTACAACTTGTTTTAGTTAACATTGGATATATGACTTTTTATTAATAAGTGAATTATAAGGTACATTTTTTTATTGTAAATATTTATATTTTAATGAGTTCTTGTTCGCATGATCTTTGTTCAAAAGTCTTTTGTTGACATTTATACTAACAGTCTGTTGTACTAATGGATGTTCTCGATTTTATTGGAATGATTCCACAAAATTTGACTTTTTATCTTTTGTCGAACTCTCTCGTTGTACATCGCTGTTAAATGTCTAAAAACAATCAAGATTTCACTTTGTCCTTGCTAAAAACAATCGCTTCTGTTCCCATTAATAAAAAATCCCAATCAAACATTCACAGGATTATTGAAACAGCAGAAAAGAAAATTGGATTGAGAGCTGAACGGACCAAACATCTCCTGAAAAACTTGGCTAGCCGAAGGCTTATAAAAGAAGTAAGTTTTCATATGTGTTGCAAATATCCATGTGCAGTTGTTAAAGATTTTCTTTTCGATTTTTATAATAAGTTCATTCCATCTCCATCAGCTTTCTGTTGGGTTTACCTTTCAACAGTTTTAAGTTTTAACACAACCACATTCTGATTTTATTTTTGAAACAGACTTAGCTTAGCTTAGTCTGAGTGGGCATCTTTCTGATTAGCTCATCTCATTTAATTTGCAAAGAAGAGGTTCTAATTACATATAATACATTTATCTAACTAAACTCTAAACTTAAGAGTCTAACAAATGTTCTAAACCTAACCCTGACACTAACCGGCTCACAATTAATACTAAATTATAACCCTGACACTAACCAGCTCACAATTAATACTAAATTATAAACATAAAATTTACTATACTTTTTATTTTTCTGAAATAGTTTAAGATTCACTAGTTTTTTACAAGCGGTAATAAAAGTAACAAGTAAGATATTAAATGATATTGGTCTCATGGAAGACATGTCATATAGATAAAAAATCTATCTATACATTGATTTAAGAATTTCTATTTACTTCAACCCACTAGCTTAGCGTCTAGCCTTGCTTAACACAAGGGCAAGACAGCCAGCATCAGGTCAGCAATGTCTTTAGCAAAACTGGAGATCAGTCCTTGGTTCTTCCAGCAATATTCATTTTTAGTTATCATCGTTTAATTAAAGAGACACATAAGCAAGCTCCTACAATGATACAACTAATAGTTAAACTAATGTTGGTTGATACTTTGTAGAATGCAAATGGTAGTAACATATTTAAATATTTTAAAATTTGTTACTTGTGTATTCATTTGAAGTAGTTTTTAAAAATGAGAAAATCATGGTAAATTAACGTCACATGCCCTGTTGAGTAATTTTTGTTTTTGTAATTGTTTGAATTTTTAATTAATAATACATTGAATTACATTTACAGATTGAAATATAGTACTGTGAACTTTCACCTAGGTGCATTAGGCATTAATATAATCTATTTTTAATTCTGTCTGATCTATATTTTATTTATGCTTAGTTCAGGTTATGTAAAGTGCCATTGCTAAATTCTTATGCCTAATTCAATGCTCAACAAATACTTGCTGAAATTATTAATTATTGACACAGAAGTAACATTTACACTATGTGTCATGTTAAAATTAAACTGATGTAATTTAAATTTTGTCATTTTTGAATTTTAAAATTGTATTTTGAGAATACGGCTTCATTTATGACTTGGCTATCAGTAATTACTTCAACCATTATTTCTATTGTGGGAGGAGCTTATATGTCTCTAAACTCATAAATACAAATGAATATACCTGAAAAAACCCAGGATTGATTTGGTTTTGCCAAGTTTTTCTTTCTTGACTACCTTTCTATGGTTATTATGTATGGATTTATAAATACGTTTTTGTATTAGCCTGATTAGAAATTGAAACTCAAAAACCAGGTCAAGTACTAGCTAATTTTTTTAAAGTACACATGGAGTAGCTAAATCACGCAAATATAATTACTACTTATAATACAAAATGTTGACTGTAAATCGATATTTACTTGAAATATTGTTTAAAAAATAAAATTTATTTATTTATATATTTGATACTCTTTGAAGTCCTTTTACATTTTTCGTCTACTAATAATCTTTCACAAATTTTCTCTTATATTAATTTTAATTCTCATAGTTTCTTCAAAATTGAAGCATTTTTATAAAATCCAGACATTTTTTTAGTTTGGAGAACTTTTTCCAGCAGCTTGGACAATTTGTGGGACTGTCCTAGAAAAACATGGACATCTGGTCAACTTATTTTATATGTATATATATATATTGAGCTGTGCAATGGTGTAATGGCTAAGGTGCTTGACATTGTTGATCTAGGGACCTGGTTTAAATGCATATAGATCCCCACCAATCACATGCAAAAGCGTATTATGTGTTGATTTATGTGTATGCACTGAGTGTTTGTTGTTATAATAATAATATTGTGCTTCAGTTGCTTGCCATGGTGCTTTATAAATGACATTATTATTGTATTATATCATATTATATAAATGGTTTTTGTTTTTCAGGTAAAACACAAGGGAGAGATTAGCTATAGAGTTCTTAAAACCAATTTGAATAAATATTTAAATTCGGTTGGCTCAACGATGAACGATGTGGAAGATGTACTGGAAGCAGGAGTCAGTGATGAGGAACTGCCTGCTAACAATGATGGTGCAGTGGCCAATGAGGCTGCGGATCACAATGAGGAGGGGGAAAAGAGGATAAAACGTACCACTCGCAGAAAAGTCCTGAAGGCCGTTCGGAGTCTCTGGAAATTATTAAACAAGAAGCAGGCCGTCGTCATTGTGAAGCCGAGGTCGAGAGGCAGACCACCTAAGGTTAGATCAATGTCACAAATTGTTTACGTTTTTTCTTATTATTTTAGTTCATTTTTAAATTAATGATGGATTGTAAAGTTGTAGAGTTGTGAAGCACAAATTATAATGTAATGCATTTGAATAAAAGTTTATTGAATTAAAATAGACTTGAGACCATTGAAGCAATTTTTATTAATCATTTATTCGCTACTTATTAGGTTTTCATTATCACTCTTCATTCCATCATGAGTTGTTTTCACACACATCTTACTGTATATATTCTGTTAGCTTCAACTTTATGCTTAATTAAAGTAACCAAAATAGCTTTGCATATTGAAATTGCCTTGCCAGGTAATGAGGTGATTTGATCAATGTATGAAATATTAACTTCCAAAGTGGTTGAAATATCATACCATTAGCAACATTTATACACAACTTAATTTTCCAAACCTTTCAAGTAGCATTAACATAGGAATTGTAAAATGAAAAATTCATTTCAGTAACAATAACTAATAAATATTTTTTAGTTGTGTTACTAATGTATGTCTGTGTTGGAGTAATTTGAAGCAAAAGGTTAGACCTCTTTTTATTCATGACTCGTAGTTTACCTTCCTGTAGCAGTAAGATTATCAATAAGTATTACTCTATACTATGAGTTGACTTTCTGAAAAATTAAAAATTAAAGATCGGCATTGGGCATAAAATACAAGCTGATTTTTTACATCCTAAACAAAAATTGTCAATATTATTATTGTGTAGGTTCTCCAGTTCCTTTAGAATTGAAAACAAATGCTCATTGTTTTGTTAAATAGTTGAAAGGAGCCAGACACATCTTATGCCCTGAGTGAATTTTTCATTTAATCACATTTTGTACTATTGGATTTCGGTTATATAAATTTTTATTTTTATTGACTATTTCAACTTTTTTATTGTTTTGACTGCTTATAAAAAGCTTCAAAAATATTGCAAAACTAGAAAGTAATTCGAAACAGGTCTGAAATATTTTTGTTGAGATTGTTTCCCCTAGAGAAACAATCTCAACAAAAATCGACTTGAAACATGAATTAATCCTTTTAATATCCAGTACTTCTTGGGCTAGCGGTTCTTTGACAAAAATGGTGTCGTCTAATTTGGCGCAAAAAATTGATGGTAAAGAAAACAACGTTCTACCTCGGGGAATTGGGTCTCTGGATGCTAAACGAAGATTGATTGATTGTTTCTCTAGGAGAAAAAGCTGAACTAGCATTTGTTTTTTAGCCCTCTCTTCATTCTATATTTTTTTATATTCCGTCTGAGTGCTTTTTAAACATGGCGGTAATAAGAGTATTTTTTTTATCCTGCAGCTGTATTAGGAGTTAACTAACTGAATATAAATAATTATTACATTGATTCAATTGAGCTGATTTCTTCACAGCAGAAAAATGAGTACAACCTTGCAAAGACAAGTCAAGTTGGTAAGCAACTGGAGGAAGGTGTGAGCTTCAATCAAATACAAAGCTGGTTCCTGAGGAAGTGGCCTTGTCAAGTGAACGATGTGAAAGAGATTGAGATGGCGATCAATCTGGAAGTTGAAAGTGGACGACTCATTCTCCTGCCAAACAACAACTACATCCTCAAAAATTGGAACACAACACTAAAGGACAGCAACACAAACGGTGATGACGACGACGACGAGAATGGGGCCACGAATTGGGAGAGCATAATTGTTGAACCTGAAGGAAGAAATATCAGCGGCGTTGGAAACAGTTGTTTCATTGATAAAGATCAATTTAATGATGTCGAAGATGATGATGATGAGGGCAGTGGTGATTTGAAAATTGATGAAGGCAGCGAGAGTGAGAACAAGACAGAACATCATGCAAGCACCATCATCAATGTCATCATCAGTAAAGACGGCCAAAAAGGTAGCTCGTGTAACAAAGCTGACGATGCACAGAGCATTGATAACGCCGAGAGTCTCAGCAAGAAAAAAGCAAAGAAAGAGAAGGTTATTTCAAAATTATATTTCAATACTTGCTGAATGACAGGAATGAAATTATTATGAATTGAAAGACACTTTGAAATGTGAAATGTTTTATTTCTAGAGGATTGATGATTGCTTCATATATCTTTCACTATCATGAGTGACAGTTCAAAATTTATTTTCAATTACAGAGAAAGTCTAAATCATGCCATAAGCACTACCATCACGATCCCGATTTTGAATGCGAGCCGAGTCTTGTAAAGAAGTTCAAATTAGAAAGGGTGGATGATGTGAAGTTGCTGATGTCCTCAGCGTCACCTGGCAGCAACAGCAGTGACAAAAACAACACCGGCGCTCGCAGCAGCAAGTTGCTAGGCAAGATCTGTCAAACGTGTGAGCTGATGGCTGACTGCAACCTGCAAGGCGAAGAAGAAGTAATGCTCACATGCAAAATGTGTCAAGTCAGCTGTGAGTTTGTTTTACATTGTTTTACATTCTGTTGTTTCTCACTAGTACAATAGACTGTTTATAATTCTTATAGAATGACCAAAATTTTTTCTTAAAAATGAATTATTTGTGGATATGTTGGAGGGCATTGTATAATAGGATGAAATAGTTTATGTGAAAAATAGGGACTGGTTAAAAATTCTCTTTAAAGTAGGGTTCCCAACCTGTGAGGCCAGCTTCTTTTGGGGCGGGCAAGTCAACCATTTTATTTAGAAATTTTTTACTAATAAAAACTCATTTTATTGAAAACTGTAGAACTGTGGATGCGACAAGTGCAAGGTTAGTTTTAATCACAAAAAGTTAAAATTATAGAAAATAATCCAATAAACAAAAGATGGTCATCAATTTAATTTGGGCTTTCAGAGGCTGGGTTTTGTTTATTTAGTAAGAGACCAGCACCAAAAAAATCAAGAAACCTTGCTTTAAGGGAAAATAATGTCTAAGCTTGAATAAAAAATATGTTGGTTGTTTTGGTGAAAAGCTATGGCTGTCGATGTGACTTGTTTAGGATGTCTTTGCCATGTTCAAGTAACAATTGGCCTCACTCCAAGGCTCATGTACAGAGTGTACTTCTTAAATGTTTGAATAGCTGAACAATTTTAATTTGCAGTTGATCGTTAATAACATCATAAAATAGATTTTAATAATAATAATTATAATAATAATAATAACAAACATTACCGCTATCATTAATATAATCAATTTATTGCACTAGACCATCCTTCCTGCTTGTCCTATTCAAAAAAGCTTGCCAAGAGAGCCTTGCAGTTTCCATGGGAGTGTGCCACGTGTAAGACCTGCTATGTGTGTGGCGATACTGAAGAGGTTACTCACTCACTCACTCACTCACTCACTCACTCACTCACTCACTCACTCACTCACTCACTCACTCACTCACTCACTCACTCACTCACTCGCTCGCTCGCTCGCTCGCTCACTCGCTCATTTACTCACTCACTCTCACTTTTTATTATGCTGATGATTACAATGATGATGATGACGACGACGATGATGATGACGATGGCGTCTATAATGATGAAAGCGATTAATACAGTCATGATGTTAGCAGTGATCAGGATGATGGTTAAAAGAAATGATGCCAAACGTGAATGACAAATATAATATTGAAGATTAATTGTATATAGTAAGGGCGACGTTTATGGATAATGGTGAGTAAGAAATGATGATGATTTAACATGTCGATGATGATGAGTAAAATGGTATGAAGAGAAGAATTGTTGACAGCTACTAATAAACAAATAATTGAATTTTTTAAATTAAATGAGCTTTTACTACTGGCTTTTAATCATGATGATAATGATTAATTAATTGAAACTTTTGTTCTGAAACTAATCTGCAATTACTTTGGATCTGTCATTTTTCACTAGAGCATTTATTTAAAGTTAATAAAATTTTTATTTCATGATTGAATTGTTTATTTTTCAGTTGATTAAAATTTGATGACAAGGAAATCTCAACTTTTTGACAAATATTGATGCACGATGGAGATGATTGTAAATGATTAGGATGATATTTGGTATAAATGATGATGATATAAATGTTAGCTATAAACGTTAATGATGACTATAAGTGAATGCTAACGATGACTTGATTAGAAACGCTATTGACGATTGAATGTTATGATGATTTTAAATGTCAAATGTTATGATGATAATGATGATGACGGTGACGACAACAGGCGAGGATGCTGATCTGTGATTCGTGCGACCGAGGTGTTCACATGCAGTGTCACGATCCACCCGTCTCCGTCAAGCTCGACAATCTATCTGCTGGTTAGTAACGTGCATCTTTTTATATACCTACCTATTTGCCTATCTGCCTGCATGCCTGCCTATCTACCTACCTACTTCTTACTAGGAATGCGACTGTTTTGAACCCGGATTTGGATTCAAATACAGGGATTCGGATTGAGGATCCACCATTTTACGGATCTAAAATCAACCTGAAGAACGAAAAAAAAATGTCGATCGGGGAAAAAGTGAATCAAAATATCAACAACGATTATGTAATAAACACCCATAGATATACAAACTCTAATTTATTTCAACCAGAACTAACCGAAGTAAAATTTAAAAGAATTTTTTCAGATCTGGCCACCCAGATTTTTATGCCTACTTTCTTATCTAATTGTCCATCTATCTACCTACCCACCTATCTTTTTTTTTGCACATTTTAAATATTCGTTTTAATTTTGACCATATACGCTCCATATATTGTTAGATTTTTCAATGAATTTCTGAGCTATTTATTTATTTGAAAATAAAAAATTATTTTTAAACTAGCCTTGAACATTTTTATGAAATTTATTTATTTTGATGGCTGTCCTAATCTTTATGAATATTTTAATCTCTACTTTGTTACAATTTTCTACTTTTTAATAGATCTGTATGTCTTTATATATATATATATATATATATATATATATATAAGTAAAATCTAATGTGAACCATCAAAAACAACAGTTGATTGGATGTGCTCATTATGTGAAAATGAAAACAACAACAACAACGAAAATAAAAACAACAACAGAAAAAACATTAACAACAACAATAAAACTGTCAACAAAAGCTACATTGTCAGCCCGAAAACAACAACTGCAACAGCAGCAGTGACAGCAGCTGCCACCATCAGTAGCAGCAACAGCAGTAGCTGCAACAGCGGCACTAGCATCAACAGTGTTAGCATCATCAACAACAAACAACAAATTATTTCAGCTGCAGCAGTCAAACATATTAATAGAGATATCCACAGCAATTCATACAACGGTAGCTGTGTTATCAATGCTAACAATAATCAAAGTAGTAGTAAAATTCTAGCGACAACAAACAACAACAAAACTATCATCACTGAGAAGAACAAAATAGTTAACGATCACAATAATGTAATTGATGATAATGCTATTCTGGAGGAAGACCTAGACCCTGCTACTGATAACAACATCTACATTAACAATCACAATAACAACAACAGTAATAATAAAAATAATAACATTAACAATAATAACAACAACACTAATAATATTATGACGAGTTTTAGCCATAATGTTAGCAGCAAAGACAGTAGTGTTTCAATCAGAAGAGACAACAACAACAATAACACAGATGGATATGCTGATAAAAGTAATATTAACAATAATGAAAGTAATAATACAATTAATAATAACAGCGTCATCATTAATGTTGATAATGATAATGATGGTGATAATTTTTATCCTGATAATGATGATGGCACTGTCATAGTTAAAAAAGAGAATGCAGTGGATGAATCAGGTTTGCATCAGCATTTTTTTGTTTGTTTGTCTGTCTATCTGTCTGTCTGTTTGTTGGTTTGTTTGTTTGTCTGTCTGTCTATTTGTTGATTTGTTTATATGTCTGTCTGTCTGTCTGTCTATCTGTCCGTTTGTTGGTTTGTTTATTTGTCTGTTTTATTTTATCTGTTTCTTTGTTTGTTTCTATTTTATAAAATATAATCAAGATTGATTTCTAGTTGGCAGTTTGTTACATTATAATGATTATTATTATATGTCGAGTTTGCATCCTTATGAATGCTTTAAACTTTTCATGCCACAAAGACTGAACCTTCAATACCACACAACATACATACACATTAGGCGCAAGCACTGCATCATACTCGCATGATGTACCACGGTAATTATTCTAACCAATTTTATTTTCCAAGCTTGTTTGAGTGCAGTTGAATTTTAGAAACTGCGCTATATAAATATGATTGATTGATTGATTGATTGATTGATTGATTGATTGATTGATTGATTGATTGATTGATTGATTGATTGAATCTGTACTGGACATGAAATTAATTTACATCTTACTACATCTTGAGGCCACCTACACTTGATCCGGTTCATGTTCATACAGGTGGTTGGCGCGGGCTATAAGCTCCGGCCTAGGCGAGTTCTGATTTTTCTAAAGTTTGGCCTGAACAGAGCAGTAGGTGTGTGCATGCATCTGCAAACTACTGACGAACTGCAGTCAAACTGCACAGTTTTAAACAAATTTTATCAATCCATCCTGTTGCTAGCTAAGCTGTTGACTGTGTAACAAAGCACATTTTTAAAAATTTTTTTCTCAATTATTCTTTCTAATGTTATATAATGTGAATGGATGCGATGTGAATACAAATTGAGGTTTTACAAAAAATTGTTCCATCTGGTTTCATTGATTTCTCGAGTTTGTTTCTTATAATGACCAACTCGCGTTTTGACTCGTAAAATGATAAATAAAATAATAATAATTCATTTAACGAAATACAAGACTGAATGAAAAACTGAACATAAGTCTGCGATGTGTGTATGCAAAAATTATATTCCCCAAGTTAGGTTAATTGAATATATTTCAAGGAATGACTTGACTTTCAATCTGGTGAATCACTCGGTATTTTATTTATTGTTCTTTTAAGAATACTTGCTTACCATTAGTAGTACCTTATCACAGATGCTACTCATGTTCTTTAAAATAATAAATGAAATATTTTTACTTTTTTTGTATGGTTTTTTAATTTCGCTAACAATAATATCAATATCGTTGGACTTTGTGGGATCACCTCATTAGTTTCAACTTTTTTGTTCTGTCTGATTTTTTTAAAATTTGGTAACAGTGGAGTTTAGTTCCACAGATCAGATGATAGTCGACCTACTGCTGTAGAGACTTGCTGACATGTACCTGGAAGTTATAAGATGATGGATAGAGAGTTATAGTCTGGATTTTTTTTAAAGATTTGAAACGTGAGCTGTTTATAAATATCTGAAAGTTGAATAATTCGTTTTGAAGGCTGAGGAAACATTTGATTTGATTTGACTGATACAAACAAATGGTGGTGGTCATTTCAAACTTTTAGAGGAGAAATAAATCTGATTTGTTAGAAGCTTGTTGCAAAACAATAAGTATATATTTATTTCTATTGTGTTGTTTCCGTCAATTTTTGCTATATGTTGAGCATTTATTGACCAATCACATTTACCCGGCAGGTGACACAGTTCTCCTTCCAACCCCATCGAGTTCTCCATCGCGAGTCGGAGATGGGGAGGACGAAGCAAGCAGCAGGAGATTGTTAGTCATTTTTTGTTTGTGCAACTCATAATGATTCATTTATAAAAATTTTATTGCATAATATTCTGATCACGTGTTAATATTATATTACCCTCATTCACTCCAGCCATCAGCAGTGCAGAAGTTCATCAATCGATATTCCAGTCTTTCCAAAAATTTTGTTCTCCGTTGGGAACCAGGCTCCAGATGCATCAAACTGGCTGGTAGAGGATGTCTACAACTACTTCATCAAGGCTGGATACCCGAAGCAGGCCGAGACCTTTAAAAATGAGGTGACCCATTTCTTTTCTTAATAATAATAATAATATTTTATTATTCAAGGGTGCGAACTGAACGTTCCTATGCCCTTAACAAGAGAAAAAAAAATATAATTAACCTACAGCACAGCTTATTATAACAAGTAAAATATGTACATACAATGAAAACCAATGAAAATATATATATGCTGGATGAATTCTGCACCTTGTTACATTGAGTTGGCTACACCATGATGATGATTATGATAATGATGATGATTATAGTGATGGAAGGGGATGCTGATGATGCTGATGAGGGATGTGATGATGGGGTAGATGATGGTGATAATGATAAACGTAGCTCATTTAAAAATAAATCTATTGTATGTGAATTGAATTTTTGGATTGATCAATGTTGAAAAGATTGGAATCTTAATTTTGCTTAAAAATAAAATGAGTATGTTAGACAAATTAGATACAAATTTCATCATAATTTTCTGACATAGATAGTTATCCTAAAATATGTGATAGCGCTACATGCAATAAATGAATCGAAATGATTTTGTTATGCAGGAAATTGACGGGAGAGCCTTGCTACTGCTGACCAGAGCAGACGTGTTGACGGGGATGGGGTTCAAGCTAGGGCCCGCCCTCAAGATCCACGCCCACATTCAGCGGCTCGTTGACGCCAGTTCATCATCCACGTCATCATCCACTTTTTAATCCGTTTTATTCATTCATTGGATTGAGTGATTGACTGCTTGATTATTATGATTAACAGCTTACTCCCTTGAGAGATGATTGAAATAATACCGTAACGAGGATTTGAATTTTAATTTATGATTTAAAAACTTCAATAACTTATTTATTATGTTGATAATTTTTGTAATGTTCAAATGTTATTTTATTTTATGTTGACTTGTTAATGAATTCCCCATATTTGATGCTAATATATGCATGTTAGTTTATTATTTCCAAATCCGGTATTGCCGGTATCATCATCTGCCTCATTTATTATGATACTATCACATACATTGTCCACCGCAAAAGTTAATTTTTATGTCATTAATCTCTAACAGTCATAGTATAATAATCATTTCCAGTAAAGATGTCTTTGGTACGATAATTACATCATCACCATCGTCACGCCATAGACCAGATGACCATTCATAGAAAGTACGTCATGTCAGTTAATGTAATTTTTTTCTTTGTATGGTTCTATGATGGACATGTTTTCGTTGCAGTAGTCGGCACTTACGCTGGTGTCTGTTTGTTACTCAACTTTCGTCTTTCCTTAATAGATTATTTAATAAATGCAGTATATTCAAGTTACCTGAATTTTGATCATGATTACTTTTTTTAAGCAAGCCTCTTCATTCAGCTGCTCATCTTCAAAATATTCTTACCTTGGTACATTGTCGCGCCAGTTAACTTCATGCTCCCTCCACCATCTCCAATGTTTCATTATTGAATAGTTAGTTGAATGCGTCGTCGTCAGTCACCATTTCATTCGCCCATCCTTCTTTACATACATCACAACGTCTTCACACCTTACTTATATTCCTCATTCATGTCTGTCTGAATGTTTGTATCTCTTTTTTATTCCATTTTGCCACTACGGGTGTACAATGTGAAATGTGAGCACAGATGATAATGATGATGATCATTATTTATTTATTTGTAAACTTTAACTTGTTTTGCAATTATGTGTGTGTGTGTGTGTGTGTGTGTGTGTGTGTGTGGTGTGTGTGTGTGTGTGTGTCAGTTCATTATTTTTCTCACATGTTCGTGTTCTTGCGTTTAAACCTGCGTTTGTTTCTGCATGAAATACGTACGTGTGTATGTTTGTACAGGCACGTACAGTACATGCACACAATTATTTTGACGCATTGACAGTACAGCTACTTAGCACGATTCTATCAGAGTGACATCTCTCTTTAGTTAGTTAGTTGGAAATTAAATGACTGATACTACTGTCGTCACGTGCAAGTTGTGTTTGTGTGTTGCCGGCGTTGGTTGTTGTCTCAGAAACCAAATGATGATTGGCGCGTGTCGTGTGCGGAAAGCATTTGTGACTGGGGCAAGCATTTTTTGTTTATTTGTGACAATGTCTCTTGTATCATTTTTTATGAGCTTGTCGCATTTTTTTATCTAATAATATTATTAATGTTGTTTGAATTTTATTAATATTTTATATTTATTCAAGAATATTTCATTCTTTATTTTTTGCTAAGTTTTTCGTTTATTTTTTGAATGTTTAATTAAATTAGTATTGAAAATACTATTATTTAATATTGATAACGTTCAATACTGTTAATATCAATAAAATATCAACAGATATAATTAATCACTAATAATATAGTTGTATGATTATTTGGTTGAAATATTTTCACCTGTGTAATATAAACAAAACTTGAATTCTTACGCCATTGAATTTTTCTTAATTTATGAACTAATCAAGATGAATTTATTTTAGAAGGATATTGCCAATTTAATTGATTTGTACCGTCCTGCTCTGTGTTTATTATCATCGTATAATTTCAAATAAATTGTCCTAATATATTGGGCATGATGTGATTGTATTTCAGTGGCTATCATTGCTCTTATAGTCTAACTCTTTTGTAACTAATGACACTGACGCTGGCTCGAAGTCGGTTAGATTATTATTGTCGTTATTTGCATGATTTTTTTTCAATTTCACGTGTTATCATTCTCAAAGTATTATACACCGAATGAATTTATAAATGAGTGGTCAGGTGAATTTAAAATTACTTGCTCTCGACGGATGACGTAGCTTTTTCTGCATGTTTTACATTTTATTCACTCCTTGCGTTATTTTATTTTGTTGCGAATTTGTTTGATTTTTATCACTTCAAATTGTTACCGCCATCTCGCTTCTGTTAACGCCTGTTCTGAAGTGACGTAATCGTCGAAAATATTTATTTACGAATGCGTCATCGCCTTTCTTTACTACACATTTGTATAATTTATTGCCTACGATATTATTATTAGTCATGTCATTTTACGAGGTACAATTGTTAATTAAATAAATGAAATTTGTTGATGTAAAATTAAAAGTTTGTTGTGGCTTGGACTTGTTTTGTTTGGTTTCTTTGATTGAATGGCTTGGTCACACAGTTGAACAGGCGGTATATTAAATGTTTAGTTGTTAAGTATTTTATTATAGACAGCACGTGTGCTATCATCTTGAACACCCAATATCAATTGCCAGCCTGTGCTCATTCAGTGTGTGGCAAAATTTGTGAAACCTTTTAGTAGTTGCTGTTGATCACAACTTATTATTCGTTCGTGTTGTTTTGTTTAGATTCGTTCGCTCTGGTATCACTTCTCTTACCGCCTCGTTTTCATTATTTTAAATTAAAAATAAATAAATTAATGTAGTTGCTACTTACCCAGTGGAATTGAAATATAGCCGCAAGGACTTGCATGTTTCTGAATGGGCTTCATTTTTATTTGTTATTATTAATTATTTATTTTCATTAAATCATTATTCCGCCTGTGAAGTAATTTTGTCTCGCAGTTCTTAATAGGAATAAAATGATGATGGATGACTATTATTGTGGAACTTGTCGCTGTTTTCCTCATGAGATGGTGATGACGATGCAAACGGTGATGATGATGGTGGTTACGATAATGACGACGATGTTGTGAATGGCGGTGATGATGATTATGATGGCGATTTGTGCTTTACAACACCTTCATTTTGTTGAACAGTGTTGATCAGTTCTTCTGGTGGTCGGTTGATTTTAGTTTATTTGACATCTGTACATAAATTGTTCATTAAATAAATTAAAACCAGACGAATTTCTAGGTGTGGAACATTCATAATAAAATTGTTCAAAGTGTATCATTAAATTTTTTTATTGTTTTTTGTTCGGCTTTATTTTAAAAATTTGAAATATTCGTTCATTATTGTTAAGTATCACCGAAAGCGATAAACATAGACAGCCAAAATTATCGCCGGTGCCGATATTAATTTTCAAAAGCTATAGTACCACCGTACCGATAACTTTTAGCAGTTCATTTTTAGACAAATTTAAAACATTTTAAAAAGTTCTTCAGGAACAAATAATAATGTTCATCGACATTACAAAAACAGGTGAATTAACGCTGCAATTGAAAAATGTACAACGTGCGCGCACTGTCTTCTTATATTGGCACAAAATAATAATCGAAAAGTGAATAAACTATGAAAAGCTTTATTTTCAACTTGATTGAAAAGTATCGGTATCGAATAAGGACAGCTCTTAAATGTATCGGCGTGTTACTTATATTAAGAAGTATCGGCGATACGGACATCAGAAGGTGTCGGCGATACTGTCGACGCGATACCGATACTTCGATATTATCCCCCAGCATCAACGTTCTCTAAATGATTTTGAAAGAAAATATTCTCATGCTAGGAATCTAATGTTTTAAAATTATTTTTCATTGAAACAAATTTTATTGCTAAACGGTCTGTCGTCATCGCATGTACTCCTTTTAGAGATGTAGTGTACTGAACCGTTGTTACCTAGTCACCTGACTAAGAAGAGCACGTGATTTCTGCTTCTAACATGCCTATTTTTTAGTTCATCTGTGTTAACGCATGGGGAGTGGTTATTGATTTAGACAAAAGAGTTTCTTTTATGTCGTAAGAGGCCTAATTTTCTTTATCATTTTTGAATTTTTTCTCTCGATAATTATATTAATAACCATTTAATTTAATTAATTAAAAAACAAAAAAGTAACTGAAAAATAGTGATTTTTTTTAATTTAACGTGATTTCAAAATGGTGTGCAAAAACATTAAATGTATAATCTGCATTTTTATGGCGTTTTAGCATTGACAGGCTATCTTACACCTTTGGTATTTGCTGTGAATCTTTTGAAAAGCGGAGCAGTTAGATGTTGTTGAAAATGTTTATTTCCTTAATGTACGGTATTAGGCTTACTATGTTTGCATTTTTAAAAGTTGAGTGAATATCTCCTAGAAATTGGCATTTTTCCTGCTTTCATTGTATGTTTGAGATTCTTTCGTTATAACTAAGCCCTTGAACTTGTAGGGTATGGTTCTTTCTCTCTACCTGGATTCTTGACTCTTGAACAGACTGATTTTACAATAGATGAACTTTATCAGAAAGAACACAGTGCTGACAATCACTTGTGTGTATTGCTGTGATCAATAACTCGTTTATTCAATCATTAAAATCGTTAGAATACAGCACAATAACTAATCGACAGGTAAATCACGGAATACAACTAATCGTCAATAATTAAGCTTCACTCATCAGACTAATTACATTGAGTTCTCTAGTGCTGCAGTGAGTTTCCAGCTATCACATCTTACTTCAGTGTGTAACCTCCTGAAGATCCCACTTCTAATACCAGTGTTGTAACCTCTTTGACCTCGTAACTACCAACACCGATGGTATAGCTTCAATACTCGCTTTACCTCCAACACCGAGTTGTAGCTTCTAACGATAGTCAAGAGTTCGTTTATCCGTAGATTCAAGATCTCCGATAGATGAACACAACTACTTTAAACGCAAACTAAGTTGAACGTTTATTAAATACCAGCAGTAATAGAAGTCATAAATTAATCCAAATAACTACGTAAATCACATTTACGACTTCTACGTCATCTGTTGTTCCGTCCTCTTCTTACATGTTCTCCTTCTCTTGTGTGTCTGTCCTGTCATCCTGAACCTTGCTTTGGCGTTGTTTATATAGCTATCAAACTGCTTGTAAATGAGTTACATGCCGTGTCACATGAGTTTACAACCATTTTAATTATTTACGTCTTCTAATTAATTTAAAAAGCACTTCAAGCAATTTCTAACTAAGAGTTCTTATCTCGACTTCACGTCTGTAACACTATTATTATGCGTTGGATTGTTAGTTTTGCAAAATATTTCTCACAAAGTGGAGGTTTTGCTTTGTTTAATATCCATGAATGGGTAATTTTGGAATGACCAATTTTTAATCTATTTATCATATTAAGGTTATTTCGACTTAGCTCATGGATCTATTTTTGATTTTGGGATTTATTTAATTCGGGCATTACTACTTTAGGAAAATTTGTTATCTTGTTTCATTCTTGTTGCCATTTTTCATATATGAGGTCGTTGTGATGTGGTACTGGAAGGATCGTGGGAGGATCCATGTGAGCCTGTGATGCTAATTGATCTACTCTTTCGTTATCTTCATCTTCAATTCCAATGTGGCTATGGATTCAAATTAAGATTTGATTATTTTTGTAACTTAGTATATCATGAATTTAATCTATAATACGTCTATAAAATCTATAATATGTTGAAAACTGTTGATTTGTATATGCAATGTCTTGATGAATTAATGAATTATTAGATTAGAATTTAAATATCTTTATGAAAAAGACTCAACGACGTATGATTGTTCATTAATAAATTAGATTACTAATTAAGATTTTAAAATTTGTATTGTTAAAATGATCAAGTTTGAATTTCAATTTTTAATAGAATAATCAACATAAAAAATGTGTGTTTTTTGAAATTACAAGTGTATTCAAGCATAAACGGAAATATATATTGTACATATGAGAAGAAAACTTAGTTGTATTGATATATTTCAATTTCACAGACATTGAATGGAGAATATACGCTAGATGGTTGTTGAATTGCCACAAACTGACCATACATAGGACGAGGGTACGTTCCTATGTGCTACTCTCTCTCTTTTCCTTCTCTCTCTCTTTCGGTCTCTCTTTCTGTCTCTCTCTTTCTGTTTCTCTCTCGGTCTTTCTGTTTTTCTCTCCCCCTCATCTCTCTCTCTTTCTCTCTCAGTCTCTCTCTTTCTGTTTCTCTCTCTGGGATCTATGTTTCTCTTTGTTTCTCTCTGTTTCTCTCTTTCTGTCTCAGTCTGTCTCTCTCTCACTGTCTCTCTCTTTATTTCTCTCTCTTAACAAGGGTCATTTTAAGAGGCCAGATAACGTTCCGCTCTACTACCACCAGTGTTCTTCAATCCCAGTCTCAAATAATATGTGAGCGGAAAAAACGTCGCCAATTTATTTCAGAGGCCTTTCCAACTTCGTTTTTGAGACTCATGCCACTTGGTTTTGCTGAACATATCTTCCAGGACCTAATAGTAATATTATTAACTCTTTCAATTAAATCTTAAAGGTATTAGCTTTGTACATGTATGCCTCTCGGTCCCAAACGATGGTCCACATATATTTTGTTTTCATTCTTCTTATGAGTTTAGTCTATTTTCATAGAAAGATTGCTGCAAAATGTGCAAATTTTAAAACAAAACGCATAATCTAAGAAGGATTTCCAAATTGCACATTTACATTTGATGTAATTATTATAATTGTAACTGATAAAAAATTCAACCAAGTTCAGCGGGCCAATTGGGGCCAATCGTGGGAAAGAGGGATAGATCAGGCTTGTTTTTCAGGTCCATGGTGATGTCGAATCAGTCACCATTATATGAGTGTCAAATTATTCTCAAACAAACTCAAACGTCGATAATAGTTAACGGTATAGATTTTAAAATGCGGCCATCATAATTTAATAAAAAAACTTGCCAAAATCTTTAATGAAGTCGCTAAAGGAAAATCCGTTTGAAACATGTGTACATGGAAAAATTTTTTATTCGTTGACTGAACGTTTTATGAATGTAAAGTTCAACTGTATGCATAACAAAAAGGTTCACCATGAATGATGCATGCCTGCCTAAATAAAACTTTGAGTGATTCGTTCGATCATTAAGATGTTTTTTGTAATAATACTTTTTCAGGTTAATTTTGTTAAAAGTTTGTGTTTGGTTACAAAAATGATTTATAACAATGTTACGTTTATATTTAGATTTCATATTTTTATTAATTAACATTCAAAATAAAAATTTACTACAAGTTTTATCAGAATTTATCACAGATTCAAAATTGTAAGCCAAATCACGTTAAACAAAATTTTAAATAAACAAAATTTGCACTTTCTTTCATAGAAAAGTTGAAAAATATATTTATATTAAAATTTGAAACACACCTCAAAGTGAAAGCAAATTATTATAAAAATTAACGATTAATGAAGAAAAAATGTCGGATCGTTTGGAAAGTGTACTGATTGATCTTAAAAGAATTGCAATTGCATGATGAAAAGTTGTCATGATACACTCATATGAAATATACTCTATAATTTAGCACTGTTTATAAATAATATATGTTCTTAATATCACGACGTTCGTGTTTGCGTGCTCCTACAATAGTAATAGAGTATATCACAGAACTATGAATATAAGAATATTGACTTGCAAATGGTTATAAAAGTTTTACGTATTTAGGTATTGATATATTTCGACTTCACAGACAGTGAATGGAGTATATACGCTCGATGACTGTTGAATGACCACAAACTGACCATTTATTGATGGAGTTGGGGGACGAGGGCACATGATGATGTATCTCTTACCGCTTCCAGTTTGATTAGGATACTGACCACACATCTGATAACTGACTATGGATGGTTGTGCTTTCCAAGTGGTGGCATCGAAGGTTGTGGAGATGCCGAGTTTGAAGAAACTCATCGTTGATCCTGTTTTCATTATCATTTGTAAATAATTCCTGTATGTGCTCTGATGAGATAATTTGTTAAAACACTTTTTTTTGTATGCAAATTATGTGTGATTCAGTTTTAGTTTTATATTTTGTAAACACGATTACAGATTTAATAACTTATTTTTACATAGTAAATGAATTAGAGAAATAAAAGTCTATTTCTTTTGAGATAACAAAAAATTGTTTATAATAAGATTCTTTGTCCCTAGTTTTGCAAAAATATTTCTATATAAGAATGATAGTGAATGATGAAAAATGTTTTCATAAGTTTGTTTGACACATTAAAACAACTGACTTACAATTTCTTTGCTTGTGGTTAGTGAAATCATTTCATAACTTAATTAGAACAAATTTTTTGCTCAATAGATAACCAGTGTACATTGTATATGACATAAAAAGTATGAAAAAATGATTGAACTTTGGCTATAGAATTTTTAATATTACGTGCCATGTAAACTTATTCAATTTATCACACAAAATTAATTAACTTTTTTATGCAAGATTTTTATGTTTCCATTTATTTTAAATAAAATTTGTTTTTTCACCGTATGTACTTTGACTGCTCTTGAGGACAGCATAAGCCAGTTGTATGTTGGAGCCAACGTCGATGACGAACCAGGCTGGATCGCCTGGAACAACAACAACATTACTCGTTCGAGTTCACATATAACACTTGTTAGATGTGATCAAATGTGTTGTAGTTTATAACGTTAAAAAATATTATTAACATTTTACTTTTTATCATTTTACTTTATTTTATTTTTGTAACTATGTCATTTTATGAAAAACAAGTTATTGAAATATCATCTAACCTGAGGGAGTGTTATTAGTGCAGGCACAGTTTAATAACCAAGAAGTTAAACTATCGAAGAGTCTCTCAAGATATTTACACTGTTCTAGAACGCTGGGTTCATTTACTGTCACTGTTTTGCTGCCTGTTACCTTCGATGTTGCTGACATGTTGTTCAGATGGTTAGATTCATGTATAGATGAATTGTTCGGTTGATGAATGGTGCTTGACCGATTAACTAAAACAGCCCACCATATGAGTCACACTCGAAAACATGTTTTAAAGAGTAAATAAAATTAATATATATGTATGTATATATATATATATATATATATATATATATATATATATATATATATATATATTTCATATTTTATGTAGGCTACAAGAAACGTGTTAGCTCTTATTTGAATTATTCATTTAAACAATGAAAATCCTAAAATTTACATCTAGGAATTGACCTATTGTATTTAAACTTATCGTTGACTGAAAACGTAATTACCCAAACAAAAATTTACATTATTTTTGAAGGTTCCTTGGATGAATGGAATAAATGTTAATGTGTGTGTGGCGTCAGAGGTTTGTTCCTGCCTCTAATAAAGTCTTACTATAAATATTTACGAAAAAATACTATAGGGCAATACATTCCTGGCTAATATTTCAACGACGAATTAACCAGAAAATGTTTAATCCGTGATAAAGTTATGATAAATAAATTTTGTAATAAGTTTTGGTGTACATTGTGTATATTGTTGATCATATTGAATACAAATAAGTTGTCATCAAAAATAAAAAAGTAATTTCAATACTAACGAGGAGCACTTGCACAGGACTTCTAAAATTGAAAAATTGAACTATGGTCAGTTGAACCATGTTTAAATTATTCAATTAAAGTTATTGGTTTTTTTTTGATTAATTTGCAAACAGTTTTGTCGATGTTCAATTCATTGCACTGTCATTTCATGTTTTAGTTAATTATTTATACGTGTTAATTGTAAACTGTTAACTGTTTATACGTGTATGAATAAAAATAGTTTACGTATGTATAAGTAAATAAAATTAATATAAAATCACTTCGTCAATAATTCTACAAATTAAAATTTTGTTTTTGAAGATTATATTTAACAAATATTTAAATGCTGTTATCAAAATTCAGACCTCGTAGTATAAGCATCCAGGTATGATTTGAAAAGCAACACTTCGGAAATCAAAGAGCCGGCAACTAGTTGACGACCCGGCAGTCACGAAATTGAATCCATGGCAGTCCACCTCCATACACTCCGATGCACACTCCAGGCAGCTGATGTTCCCCAGAGACGTTGACGAGTTGTGAACACTGCACATCATTTCAGTTGCAGACAAGGGCGCCACATAATTTATCGGGATGAAGTTGTAATCTGCCTTCGCCGAGAGGAAAAATAAAATCACAAGATGTAAAGCTTTCGTCATCAGCACGGCGCTCATGTTTCGAAATTAAGTTCGTGCGCAAACTTCTCGTCGTTTTTTGTATACCCAAACAATTTGCGTAAAATTGCTTCCAGCCTCTAAATTTGCTGCTATATCTGTGCTATATCTGAAAATATTAAAAAACTGATTAATTTACCTGACGAAAACAACTCATAAAATGACAGTTTTTTGCGTAGAGCGTTGTGGATTATTATTATTATTATTACTACTACTACTACTACTATTATTATCTTAACATTTATTTTAAAATTGATTTGAAAGAACTCTAAACTAAAGTGCGTTGATGCACTTATATTTAAATATATGTCGGTACAAGACTATTTATCATATAAGTATGTATTTCCATATAAATAATAGTGTATATATATATATATATATAATATACATATATATTATATATATGTATATAAATATATATATATATATAACAGTGTGCATGTAGGTTGGCTCATCATTCCATACGTCCCGAAAGACGTGCAGTCATTTTATGATCTTAGCACTTTAATTACTCTTTATGACGGTAAGATGGTTGTAATTAAAATTTTTTGAATGCATTTTGATGAAAGATGCAAAGATGCAAAAAGTTAACGAATCACACTAAAAACGCACCAGCCATTTTTATCATCATTTCAAGCAATTTTCTTATTTTTTAATCGTTTGTTCTGAATGAAAGAAAGTTTGATGAGAAAGAAATAAAAAGATACTTTTTGAGTTTGTAATTTTGTTCAAACCATACAACGCGCTTTAAGCAAATTATATATATACAACTTTCAAACTAACAAAAATTTTTATTGTAATCTTATATTTGCGAATGTATGTATTCACGTGAAATGGTCATGCCAGCTGCTCTTTCTTAAAATGTTTACATCTTACGTCAATAAAACTAAAAAAAACTTCGTTTAACTCATGCAGAACTGAAATAATTGTGAACTTCTGGAAATGCCAATTGTTTTATTGGCTACAAAATGGGTACCGAAGCTACTTCAATGTCATTATCAAAAACTTTGGTGATACGAACATATAATATTTGGAGTATTGTATATATCTTGCCTGCTTGCGTACTATTTAGATTTTGTAAAAATGAAATTTTTTTACTGCCCACTAGTTACGCTTACAATGCAAACTTTTCACTCAATAAATATTTTCACCAGGACGTTCCAGGTTATTGTCATGCTTTATCAATATTTCTGCGTGTGTGCGTGTGTGGGTGCGTGCGTGTGTAAATTTTATTCAATAAATATTTAATTAGTTTTTATTTGTTTAACTGCTTTTAATTTGTTAATCGTTTGTAAGTTGACATAATGAAAAACTCAATTGTTCGCGCACAAATTTCTATCGTGTCTCCGTTCGACTGGCGCTTTCAGTTGGTATACATGTATGTACTGTTTGTATCTGGATGTTTTGTTCGTTGAAATAAAAAATACAAATTTGTTGGGCTTTGATTTTTTTTCACAGACTTAACCGAAAAACAATTTTTTTTAAATTGAACAGTCTTTTCATCACCCCTCCATATAATTTTCAAATGCAACTGGCACCAAAGCCAGCATGTGACATCTTTTATTCTACAATGCCTCGTAGACGCGAGGTAACCTGCTTTATTTAGAAACAAAATGACATTCTTCTTTCAAACGTGGGATTTATTTTTAAAATTATAGCCGTTAATGGTAACAACATTTTTATTCTCCCCGATAAGACGATCATTCGTTTTCGTTCCAGAGAGAGAGAAAGAGAGAGAGAGAGAAAGAGGGAGAGAGAGAAAGAGAGAGAGAGAGAGAGAGAGAGAGAGAGAGGGAGAGAGAGAGGGAGAGAGAGAAAGAGAGAGAGAGAGTTGAGAGTTCCCAAAAACTTTTTGCTATTTTGAATCTGTATTCTATAGGGCGATAAAAAAGTAATTCATTTAAAAAGATGTTGATACATTCAAAATATGTTCCAATATTTTGGATGTCAGTTTACAAGCAATTTGAATTTAGATTTTAATTTTTGTTATTCATACTATTCTTTATTAGATACTTGTGTGCATCCGTAATTATACAAAAGGTCTCTATATGTATTTGAAAAAACACAAACACACACACACACACACACACAATTATATATAAATATATATAATAAACATACCAAACTTTAAATACAATACATAAAAACATAAAAATACAAACATTAAAAATACAAAAACATGAACATGAAACAACAATGAAAAATACATACATAATAATTTCTCTGCAGTACTATTTGATGGAATCCCTCGAGAAATGCATTTTATTCCATTCAAAGAAAGTAGCTGTTGTGCTTCGTGTGGCAATGTAATTAAACAAAAACATTAAATACTTTTTACTATGTTTAACTGGGTATGTTTTGTTTTTTTGATTGACTGTTTAGCTATGGAGACAGAATAATCATCAAGACAATACAACGCTGTTTCATTCTCCACACACAACGTATCCTATCGATTTATAACTGAGTCATTTGTCTTCTTATACACCTGTATGTATGTATGTATGTATGTGTGTTTGTGTTTATGTATGTGTGTTTGAGTTTTTGTATGTATGTATGTATGTATGTATGTATGTATGTATGTATGTATATATGTATGTATGTATGTATGTATGTATGTATGTATGTATGTATGTATGTATGTATGTATGTATGTATGTATGTATGTATGTATGTATGTATGTATGTATGTATGTATGTATGTATGTATGTATGTATGAGTGACACTGAACCGTCAAACATCAAGTAACAAATGGATTAACACTTTGATTTGTCGTTAATTGCACATGTCGGCATTCAGTTGGATATTTTCAAGCACACAGACACGCAGGAACCGCTGCAACAAGCACGAAATGTGGTTGGTTGCAAAAAACAGTTCCCTGCTGTCACCTGATCTGACACTGATCCTTTTGCCTATTTCCTTAAGAAATTTAAGGGTGTTGGGGTCCATCGGGCCGAGAACCTCGATGCATATTGGCAAGAATTCCATCGAGGGGAGGGCATTCCCATATTTTTTCATTTTCTCGTCCGCTGCCCTGGCCGCGGCCAAACCGCATTCTTTACTTGTCAGGTTTACGTATCGTTCGGCGAGGGTGCCAGGGACCGTAACATCCCACGCCAAACATCTGCCGGCTCTCCAAGGTATTAACGTGCATCCGTCCGGTCGCCTACCATCATGCGCAGAAATGCCGGATGGTTCCTTGAGAACCGGGATTGAAGCCTATATGTATGTGTATGTATGTATGTATGTATGTATGTATGTATGTATGTATGTATGTATGTATGTATGTATGTATGTAAGCATGCATGTATGTATGTATGTATGTATGCATGTATGCATGCATGTATGTATGTGCATATGTATGTATGTACGTATGTATGTATGTATGTATGCATGTATGTATGAATGTATGTATGTATGTATGTATTTTTTTTTATTTATTTATTTTTGAAGAATGACCAAAAAAGATAAACTTGTGGATAGGCCACCCTTAACTAAAATTTCTAACTATAGATGTAACAGAAATGTCATGAAATACATACACATAAACTCACGCTCACACATACTTACAAACACGCACCATACTACAATTCATATCACAATACTGTTATGCAGAACTGAAGAAACAGAATCAATGAAATGAAATGATCTGGAAACCAAACATACGCTCACTTACACACTCAAATAAATAGACACATAAACAAATATGGCCACACACCATACACATATAGGGCGTGGCCACATGTCTCAGGGAACAGCCGAGTGAATGGACATCTTACACATAGATATGTTCCCCTCCACATACACCCCCGCTGTACCCTGGTTAACGCTCCTAGAATACAATATTTATATACATTTATACACATATCTACACATGCATACACGCACACACACACACATAAACACGCACACTCACCCAAACACACACACGCACACTTACCCACACACACTCTCACGCAAGCACTCCCGCACACACTCAAACACACACACACACACACACATACATATTTCGTCGAACCTGATCGAATCTCCCAGATTGTTAACGACCCGGCAGACCCAACCAAGCCCAACATAATTCATAATCCTAAAACATGCTGCCTGAATACACAGATACATACATACGTATAAAAATTCATAATGATTTAAATATGAAGTATATTTACTACAATTACACATTAAAAATATCATTTATGGAAACATGAAAACCGTATACACATGATAAGTTGGCCAAATGATAAGAAATTCTTGTTCTAGTAAATAATAAATGTAAATAAATGTTGTTCAAGAAAAGGTGACTATGATACATACAAACAAAAACACACCCAACACACACCTGACACACACACACTCACCCACGCACATACACATACATACAAAATATGATTGCCTTTTTCATATCAAGTTGAAAAAAAAGTATTTTGCTCAATCAGAAATTTTTTGACTTTGTTTTTAAATAAATGTTTTTGACATATATTTTTAATTTCTGTGTTAATAATTTCATCCAAAACTTTTGGACCAGAAATTTTTAAGCTATTATTTATTATTTTCAATCTAGAATAACTGGGATAAAAAGTTGATGCATTCCTTAACACTTTAGTTTGGATCGAGCTTCTTAAGTTGAAGAAATGTTTAAAAAACAACGGGAGTTCACAGTGTACATATTTATACATAAAAAGAGCTAAGGTATACAAGTGGATATTTTTAACATTCAAAATTTGTAAAATATTGTAATAATTAGAAATATGGCAGCGAGGATGAAGATTGAAAAAGAGACGAATGAAACGGTTTTGGCTAACGGAAATATGTTGCAAGTGTAAATTTGGACTGTTTCCCCACAGCAAATTACAATACGTTAGGTTTGGGTAAATAAGGGTATAATATAATTCTAATAATACACTTTTTGTTATTTTATTTTTAATTTTATATAATATACCTATTGTTTTATTTATTTTTTTTGGAAATAAAATTAATGTGCGAGTCCCAGGATAAGTTATCGTTGATGAAGATACCTAAAAATTTTGTTGAGCTCGATCGATGTATAGGTTTACCATTGATTTGTATATTTAAGTCTGTGATACAATTGGTTAGTATTCTTGGTCCAAATATCATATATGTGCACTTTGTATAGTTTATTATTAAATCATTAAAAGTAAACCAATTGGCGATGGATTGAATTTCATTGTTGATCTTTGTTAGGTTCTTTAGTATGAAAGTATATAGTCGTGTCATCAGCAAATAATAAAAATTTAGCTGATGTAGTTATGTGGCATAAATCATTTATAAATAAGGTAAAAAGTATTGGTCCTAATATAGAGCCTTGTGGGACTCCGCAGTTAATCTGGAGCCTTTCAGATTCATAGGTTTCGATTGAGACATTGTTTTCTTTCTCCAAGGTAAGAGGAAAACCATCTATATGCAATTTCTCTTATACTGTATGAATAGAGTTTTCTTAACAGTTTTTCATGGTTTATTAGATCAAATGCCTTTGATAGATCTATAAAGATTCCTAATGTGAAGATCTTTTCATTCAATTTTTCCATCACTCTCTGCGAAAATTTTACTATAGCAAGCTCCGTTGAGTGGTCTGCTCGAAATCCATACTGACTTTCATGAATAATATTTTAAACTGTATAAAAGATTTTAATCTCTGGCACATCAATTGTTCTATAATTTTTGAAATAGGCGAGAGAAGAGAAACAGGGCGGTAGTTAGATATATCTAACCGATCTCCTTTTTTGTAAACTGGTATTACTTTAGCGGTCTTAAAGAATTGAGGAGAGTAGCCCTGTGAGAAAGGAAGTTTGCATATGTATGTTAAAGGCTTTATTATTTCATTAATCATCTGTTTGATTAAGTAATTACTTAAGTTATCCTGAGAAATACTTGTTTTGTTTTTCATATTTTTAACTATATTTAAAATTTCTATTTCATCAACTGGTCTTAAAAAGATGGATTGACATATTGAATTTGCAATTTTAAATTTATCATGATAATGTTTGGGTTTATTTTGATTATCCAATAAAGTTTTGGCAATGTTGATGTAGTAGTTGTTAAATTCATCACATATTTCTTTTTTATTTTCTATTAAATTATTATCAATTTTTATGCTACTTATGCTAAATGTTTTCTTTTTTTTATTAAGTATATTGTTTATAATATTCCATTTTTTCTTTGCATCATTTTTGGCGTCTAGGAACTTTTTATTAAAATATTTATTTTCGTTATGGCGTTTAAATGTTGTAAATTTGTTTCTGAACAGTTTATATTTATTTAAATTTTCAGTTGTCGGATTAAGTAGATATTTCTTGTACAATTTATACTGTTTATTCGACATTTTTAAAATATCATTTGTTATCCATGATTTTTTGTTTCTAGGTTTATAAGTTTGGAAAGGAGCAAACAGTTCAAGTGAGTTATTAATTATGTTGTAGAAGGATAAGCAGGCATTATCGAGATTACAATCATTCATTAAAGGAGCCCAGTCAGCTGCTGCAAGATGGGTTTTAATTTGATTTACAGTTTTTTACTTAAATTTCGCTTATTAAGAAGTTGATGAGAACGGTTTAGCAGATTTGGATTATTAGATATTGAGTATATAAGAAAATGATCGGAGAAGTCTGAGATGATTACTCCACTATTAAAAGATTCAGACGAATTTGTGAATATATTGTCAGTTAGTGACGCTGTAGAAGGAGTAACACGAGTAGGAGATTCTATTAGCGGAATATAACCATAAGAGGACAATAAATTTTCAAACATTAATATGTTTTGTGAGTTTACGTTTAGCAAGTCATTGTTAAAGTCGCCAACAATATAAGATTGTTGAGTTGGCTTTAGCGCACCCAAAACCAGTTCAAGTTTATTTAAAAAATAATTAAAATTAATGTCTGGCGGACGATACAAGGCAATCATATTTGTTGACTTATAGAAAAAATTTGATTTTATATTTATGCGTAACATGTCTACATATTCATCATTAAATACACTATCATCACAAACAGAGCAATCAAAACCACTTTTTACAAATATACCAACTCCACCACCCTGTCCAACATCTCTATTTTTATATATAAATTTATAATCAGGTAAGTTTATGCAATCAGCCGTATTTTCATTCAACCAAGTTTCACTTATCACAATAATATTAAAGAAGTTATAAAATTGATCAGATAATATGTTAAGTGCTGACATTTTATTAACTAAGCTACGCGCATTTATATGCAAAATCGATATATTGTTTTGAACTAAATGTAATTGAGGTTTGATTAAATTATTGATAATAATTTCAGAAGTAAAATACTTATAATCTTTAAAAACAGAGTTTAATGGATAGTTATCAGTTGTTGCCTCCATGATTGATGTTGATTGTTGTTGGCCGAAAGTTTCCATCTTTCTTCTTACTTGCTGACATGTTGTAATCCCACTCGCGCAAGAACGTGTGCATGGGCCAAATGTTAGGATTAACCAGTTTCTCACGTTCATTCAAAGGTATTATAATTTTGAAAGCCGTCCATTCCGTTGTTTGTCTTCTCTCTACCAAAGGATCATCCGGATTTTTCTTACGGAGTACAGGAAAGCATTGTAGAAAAGCTATGTTGTTTTGTTTCAGATGGTCCTCAATTATATTTTTGTTGCATGTACTGACATTTCCGATATAATAGGTAATTTTTTCCTCTATTATTTTCGACGCTTTCAATGGACAGCTGATGCCAGTACCGTAGGTTTTCATTTGTTTTGAAGCTGGTTTTGACGCAGGTTTTGGGGATGCCGGTTGTGGAAAGGTTGACGATTTTTTTCGTTTCTTACTTCTCACCACTTGAAAACCATCATTCGATTCGACGATGCACTCCATGATGTATGTATTATTATTATTATTGAAACATTTATGAAGCGCTAATTAAACGAATCTCAAAAGCGCTATCTAACAAAAACTGAACTTAGTAACATAATTGAGATAACAAACGAGAAATCGTAATGCATCGTACAGAAATAAGATTCGGAGACTCGTTGTTGGAATCAACAGAAGATTTGAAACATCGGATCTCAGGTGTGCTCCAGATACTTTTGAAGATCTCTTTTTGAACCTGTCAGACAAATAAGATGGAGCTAGACCGATGATAGACTTGTAAACAAGTGTTGAAATTTTGAACAACGCTCTTTTGTCGACGGTTAGCCAATGAAGTTCCTTCAATATTGGAGACACATGGTCTGTATTGACTGCAGCACAGCCATGAATCGATCAAGTAAATCATAAAACAAACTGTTGCAATAGTCGACGCGTGAGTGCACAAACGCATGAACCAACGTCTGCAATGTGGATGTATCTAGGGATCGTCGAATTTTATTGATTTTACTGATTTGAAACATGCATTCGGCTGAGAGCTTCTTAATGTGTTGTTTCATTGACAAACCTGAATCAATTATGAAGTCCAGATTAGATGCTGACTGACAAAATGGGACGACCTCATCATTAAAAGTTATTGAATCTATGTCTATTCTTGAGAGTTGCTGTCATGTTCCAATTGGTAAAAAACAGTCTTGTTTTGGTTTAGTTTTAGACCATTGTTTTGCATCCACTCATTGACCCCAGACAAACATTTAACCAATTTGTGCAATTTTGATTCAAAAAAATCTGATCTGCTCGTAACAAGAATTTGTAAGTCGTCTGCAGAAGCATGACCTGAAAAACAAAATGATTCTATTTTTTTTAGTACTTCAGATGTATAGATCAGGAATAGAATAGGCCCTAAAACCAAACCTTGTGGCACACCAGACAACATAACATTAACCTCAAACAATTTACCACCAAATGATACCTGTTGTGATCTACCTACCAGATACGACTCAAACCACCTCAGAACAGCACCAGAGATTCCAAAACTGCAACGTAGTCTTTTTAAAAGTACTTTGTGATCTGCGCAATCAAATGCAGATGACACATCAAGAAAGACTAGCATTGCCACATTTTGTACATCAATTGCCCCGTACACTTCTGAGAAAACTTGCAAAAGAGCAGTTTCAGTCGAATGGTGCTGACGGAATCCAGATTGAAATTTCGGCATTAAATTGTTATTGTTCAAGTAACTGAGTGTTTGCCTGGCAACCACACGTTTGATAACTTTGGATAGGAAAGACAGATTGGAAATTGGTCTGTAATTCCCAACATCATTTTCGTCTAGGTTATGTTTCTTCAGCAGCGGAGTTATGATAGCATGCTTGCAGCTAGAGGGAAACTGTCCCACATTCAAACTGCTGTTTATCAGGCAGGCCAAAAATAGTGCGAATAGTTTTATAAAATTTTTTAATACGTGAGCAGGTATTACATCTTGTTGACACAACTTTGTAGATGAATTTTGAACTAACTGTATTACCTCCTTTTCAGAAACCATAGAAAACGTTAAAAACAGATTATTATTGACACCTGATTAGAATTCTGCCAAGCTCGGTTGAGCATCGTTGTTGACACTATCTCTCAGCTTGCTTAACTTTTCATTAAAATAGCACATAAATCGATCATGTGTTAGTAAATCAATATCCGAGCAGGATTTATCGTTACGACCCCTACAGAGAATGCTGTTCACAACCCGCCAAAGATTTTTTGGTTTCATATTATTATCATCAACAATTTTTGTCCAATACTGACCACGTTTTTTTAGAAAAAAGTTTCGATCTACTCTTCAAAGCAGTCTTCCATTCATCTTGATGAATCAACTGTAAACTTTTTCTGAACCTTTTTTCCGTTTTCCTGCATAAACGCTTGGCTAACCTGCAATCATTATCAAACCACGGAGCTATACGAACGTTATTGGTGGTCACTGCACGAATAGGGACAACTTTATCAGCAATAGATTTTAACTCGTTATTAAATAAATGCAATTCCTTGTCTACCTCATTGCTTTGACATGATTTGGAGACTGGAGATTCAAGCACAAGTTTGATGAAGTCATCAACATTCATCTGATTCCATATTTTAGAAACTTTCTTAATTCCAACCAAATATCCTCGAGTCATCGACAGTTCAGCCCAAATAAAACTATGATCAGAACAAATTCCACTTGGATGGACTAAACAATCATGAACTGGAAAATCCTCGGAGGTTACTATCAAGTCTAGTGTACCACCACGTAGATGTGTTGGTGCTTTTACACGATTGATGAGTTGAAAATTATCGAAGATATCATTAAAATTAGCAGCATAAGAATCATTTGTCTTTTCAACGTGCACATTGAAGTCCCCGGTTAAAATAATTCGAGAACTGAGTACTGTAATGTTTTCCAGAATAGAAATCAGTTCTTTAAAAAACAATCCAGACAGCTGTTCAGAGCCCGGTCTTTAAAAAGCAAACAAAATAAACTCCTGACTATTAAATGTAAACCTGACCGCCAAAACTTCAAATGTGGTAACTGTAGGTAAGGCTATTTTTTTACATTTTTAACATAGACAAAAAAATATTATCAATCCACCATGGAGAGGGTCGTGATCTCTTACACAAACTACAAAGCGGTAACCTGGAGGAGTAAATAACGCAATGGAGGGATTTTCTGATGAACCATGCCATGATTCAGTAACAACAAAAATATCCAAACCATCACTGATCAAATTGTACTTTGAGTCAATCCATTTTATATTTAATAAACCCAAATTTATTTTAACCACACAAAAATTATTATTAGTCCGATCATTTTCAGTTTTACCAGTATTTCTACCAACAGCACCACCTTTTATTACATTATTATTACCTACCTTTTTACGATCATTAAAGCCACCACTTTCATTACGATCATTACCATTGAAATCATTGCCAGTGCCTTTCATCATTAAACATTTATTACCGTCGAGAGAAGTATCCAAAGAATCGTTACCAACAACCCCGAGCGTCAGTCTACGATCACCAAAATCTTCACCACCAACAACATTACAATTATTATATCACGAGATTAAAGGGCACGCTGATGATATCAAGGCCGAAGTCAAAACAGTCCAGACGACAATAAATGATGCTAACGATGCAGTCGCGAGCCGACATCAGATATAGTTTTTGTCAGTTTCTCTAATACGGTAGGCATCTCATCTGGGAAACATGAAACGCAAATCTGCATGTCATCTGCGTGCCCATGGCAATAATAACCATCTTTATTCAGTAAACCCAATATCTCTGCAACGTACAAATTTAAAAAAATCGGTCCAAGAACAGATCCTTGAGGCGCCCCTGACGTAAGTTTCATTGGTTCCGAGAGACCACCTGAGTAAGAAATCTGCTGAGTCCGACCAGTTAGAAATGATTCGAACTACGTTAACGCAATCTTATTTAAACCATAACAATATTACAGTCTGTCCAGCAGGATTTTATGATTCACAGTATCGAACGCCGAACTCATGTCCAGGAATGTCAACAAAGTTACTTTTTACATTAACTGCTGAATAAACATGGGAGAATATATCCGATAGAGCTGTTTCGGTCGAATGAAACCTTCTGTATCCAGATTGATGCAAATACCATTTTTATTTATATGATTATTTAAAACTAACTCAACGGAACGTTCTATAATTTTAGAAACGAAAGACAAATTTGACACCGGCCTATAGTTTATCAGATCTGATTTATCTAATTCTGTCTTCTTTAGAATTGGCGTGACAATTGCATGCTTGCAAACCTGTGGCATTACACCCTTCGTTAAGCACATGTTGATTAAGTCCGTTAAGTAAACAATAAAACAGTCAGCATATTCTTTGAATACATGCGTCGGTATTGGGTCGAGTGAGCATGACTTCGTAGGTGACGAATTAACAACTTTAGATATCTGTTCTTCAGTCAACACCGGAAACGATTCGAGTAGAAAAATAATATTAGTAGAAATAACTGGTACCACAGGCGGAATTTGGGACCGCCTTCAACCAAGATGATCCCAACTCACTTTTTACAGCCATTATCCTGGCTTTATCAAAATTTGATTGGATCAAATCCAGCAGCTTAGCAACTGAGCTGCTGATAAATGGAGCGTTCCACTCCTTTTGAGAGCGGGTTTCGATACAAATCCCCGCTCCGTGGACGGTCCGGAACCCATCAAAAACTTGGGTTCTGAAATTGTCGGAATATATTTTATCCCTGGGCAACAACAAATTTTGGAGAGGAACCGTGGCAGCAGCAGAAGCCAAGAAGGCAGAAGGTGCTAAATCCATCACGGTACCTAAACCTAAGCCACCAACCGAGATGGGCAGGGTTGCCTGTAACTAACCTTTCGGGTCAAGGGAAACGTTGAAAATCGATTGGAAGCCGTCACGGAGAGTTTGATCAAAACATTGAAACATCAAATTATCGAGGCTGGGCGACGTTCTTAAAAAAAAGTCAAACGAGGCAAGTACATCGCGTGCAGCAGCAAGGTCAAGGCATCATGCTTTGAAACTACCTTCAGTCTAGACATAACAAATTTAAATTTTTCCAATTTTTCATCCCAGAAAATATTACGTTTATTGCAAGGAAATAGGAAAGAGCCTAGAAACTCGATGTCATTTTTAGGAAACTGTTTAATTTTGAAAGAATTTTCTATTAAGTTTGGATGATTTGTGAAGAATTCGCATTTTTTAAAGTTTAATTTCAAACCCAAATCAGTCTCACGATCCACAATTGAATTCAAATTCCTCAGCACATTTTCAATCTTTCTACCAAGTGAAATGTCATCCAAGTAAGCGACAATGAATTTGGATTCCAAAGACTTCAACAGAGGGTTGATTGCAAGAGAAAAGAGCAATGGTCCCAGTGGGTCACCTTGCTGAACTCCTTCCTCTGACAAAATCTTTGTGCCACTATAAGACAGAATGGATGGCTTATCATAAGCCGACAAACAAAAGTTGTACAACTCTGGCACAACCGACTTCACCGTGAGCAGCAAGTGATCCCGCCTTAGAGAGTTAAACGCATTGGAAAAATCCAGTTTCAAAAAACATTCATCATCATCCATGTTATCAACAAAACGTCTAGCGGCGTGAATCGCTCCCTCTGCGCCACCGCTAACACCAACGCCCACCTGCTGAGGTTGAAGCAGGGGGACAACTCTGTCTTTAATGATGTGCATGGCACATTTCGCAGCCAAACGCCTCCAAACACAACCAACTACAATTGGCCTGATACCCCCATCTTTTTTTAACAGAGCAACCAGTCTTCCACCAAACAAAATAGGAGCCACCTCTGGCGGACAGTTCCCGCTTAGAATCAGGTTGACAAATGAGGCAATCAAATTCACTAGATCAGAAGAGTCTGCTTTTGAAGACGTAACGTCTCTTAGATGTGCAGGCGTGAGACCATCTCTGCCGCCAGAAGTTCCCTTAGGAAAAGACTTTAAACAATGCAGCACCTGTTGTGAATCAACCGTTAAGCTTGAAGCCTCTTGGGGTAGACATTCCTTTCTGTTTGAGGGAGCGTTTGGATGTTTCTCCCTTAGGAAACCTATGGTTTCTTCCGTAACCGGTGCAACTGTATCTGTTGAAGACAATAGCTGTAGCGCGTTTCGAATGTTTCCTTTTTCAATCTTGGATCTAACGGATGAAATCATTTTAGCTAGCTTCGGCTGAAACTTTTTTGCTATACTTAACAACAGGCTCCAAGGATTTCACCATCCTCTCCACCGAACAACCGCCAAATGCATCCAATCTTTGGGTAATAACACCTGTTGGGTTGTGACGTTTACCCCCTCGAGGACTCCTCCTCAGAACCATTGAGGACAGAAACAACAGCTTATAACAACTTGGAGGCGAAAGCAGTTTTTCGATAATTTCTTTCAAAACCTTGGCCAACACCTGACTAAATTTGGGTCTGCACTGCTTGGGAAGATGATCATGCAAACAAAAATTGGTAGATCTAGAAAAAAATTCATCCGCCATGTCGCATTTTGGGGCAAGCACAACATGATTTTTCTTGATAGAAAGATTACCAGCATTTCCCAAAGACATACGTTTTAGCACCACCGGAGGCCTGGCGAGAGAGCCGGGACACTCAGAACCCTTAACTTTTCCCCCATGACGCATAAGTGCCCCATTTGGGCGGGTACGAAAATGCATATTGCAAACATGGCAACGGGTAAGACCTGAGCCAGTTGCTTGACTAGGAGACATAATGCAGGATGGAGCGCCTGAACGGAATGGTTAAACCAAGGTTAACAAGTCAAGCCAATTCAAATATTGGCGTAGTTAAAACCAAGTTAAAATCAAACAACCTAGAGGGAACGAAAACAAAAAATGGTTTGTTTTCGTTCAAAACAAGCAAAATGGAATTGTGGTGTAGAAAAACGTGTACCACTTGATAAAAGGGGAAGCCAGGTGTGAGTGTGGTATAGAGGACAGATACCACTTGACCAAACAAAATGGGAATGTGATTTAAAAACGGATAACAAATACCGCTTGATAACAAAATGGGAATGTGGTATAATGGACGGATACCACTTGGTGATGGCAACAAACAAAGTGGGAATGTGGTACAACAACGGATACCACTTGATGGAAAGAGCGAACCAGATGGGATTGTGGTATAAAAGACAAATACCACTTGATAACAAAAAGGGAATGTGGTACAGAGGACCAATACCACCTGATGAAGGCAACAAACCAAATGGAAATGTGGTGTAAAAAGCGTGGTACAAAAATTTTATTTATTTATTTTTTTTATTCATTTTTTTCCTTCCCTTTTCTTTTCTCTTTTTTTTATTTTTATTATATTATTTATTTATATGTATTATTATTTTATTTATATATTAATTATTTTGGATACCCCTTGGTTAGGGCAAAAAACAAAGTGGGAATGTGGTATAAAAATACCACTTGATGGAAAGAGCGAACCCGGTGGGGCTGTGTATAAAAGACAAATACCGCATGATAACAAAATAACAAAAAGGGAATATGGTATAGAGGATTGATACCACTAAATAAAAGCGACAAGCAAAATGGAAATGTGATATAAAAAAAACGGATTTTATTATTTTTTTTCCTTCCATTCTTTTTTTTATTTTATTTTTATTATATTAATTATTTATATGTATGTATGTATATATTTTATTTTTTTTTATTTGGGGGTTAGCTTGGTGAACTGAGCGCTGTGAACAAGCTATGAAGAGAAACAAGGGCCATTATGGAAATAAGTAGTGAAAAATACAATGGATACTAAGGAAATATTAACCGAAAAAATTCTCAACAATGAAACGCACCTGCGAAATTGTTTACAAATTACTAATATAGTTGAGTTTTTATAGACACTGATATCATCATCACGCGACTCATTGTTTGTGAGTTGGATATGTTCTTCATTGTTAGCACCGTTAGATTCAATTGTTTAAGCAATGAGTTCATCATCTCTCACCATTGTCACCATTACCATTGTTGTTGTTGTTGTTACTATTTTTGCCATTTTCTTCACTGTTATTATCATTATCATCACCGTCTGTTCGTCAACATCATCGTCGTCATCACATTCATCATCGTTTTCATCATCCTTAGCTTAACCTTCACAATAATCATTATCATCTTCATCCAAAATGAAGATTGGGATAGCCTGCCATCGTCAGCCGCGGAAGCTCAAAGTGTTGAACGGTTCAGGACCATGTTGGACAATTTTTATGGTGGTAGAAAATTCTTTTAGCGTTTGCCGATTTAATTTCTATCATTCATTTTATTTATTTTTTTGTTTATTTAAACTTGTATTCATTGTGCGTATATATGTTTGTGTCTGTGGATGTATCCATCTTTTACACTTGTCCTCTTGATTGTGTTTCTTGAACGTTTGCCTGTTATACATTGTCTACTAATTGTTTTATTTCTATGTCTTACTTTCCTTATTTCAGTGCATTACGGGTTCCTTACTTTTTATTGTTTTCATCAACAACCTGCCAAATTCTTCAAAAATTTTCGACGACATTTGCTTTGCAGATGACACAAATATTTATAGTAATGGTAAAAACATTAGTGAACTGATCGTTGACACAAACAAGGAAATTGGACATGCTGCCAACTGGTTTCAAAATAACAAATTAACCTACATTACATTAAATGCTGAAACAAAATTACTAACCGGACTGAGCAAACAAAGAAATATTCGCGCGTGTTTGTCACTGGCAAATAAGCAAATAAAAGCTTTGAGAAAAATTTGTACCAAACTATTTACTTACAATATGCTGTTATATATATAAATAAATATAAATATATATATATATATATATATATGTGTGTGTGTGTGTGTGTGTGTGTGTGTGTGTGTGTGTGTGTGTATGTGTTGGAAGGAGACCATATTTTATACAGTATTATAAGAAAATTAATAATAATATCACGTCAACAACTGATTAATGCCAACATTTCTTTAGAATTCATACAATACCGTATATTTTATATAAATATTTTTATATATTCTTATATACATGTTCTTTTATGTATATAAATAGCGCTTAAGCATTAAGATAAGTAATTAAATATGTAAAAAATATTGTTGGCCCTCGGTTGATTTAAAATTCCGATGCATTGTAGTTAAGTGTATCGTGTTCGTTGCTTGTTTATTTTCAATTGATATTGTCATGGTTTTTAATGTTGTTTTTGGGTTTATTATTAATATTATTTTTCATTATATTTATGTTGTTATTACTGTTGTATTGTTGTCATTAATAAAGTTGTTGTTGCTGATTGTTAATTTTTGCCTTGGAAGTGTGTGCGTGTGTGGTGCTTCGTCTGATATCAATCAATGGTTAAAAATACGATTCATCGATAAACAATGAATGATTCTGGTATTATTAATTCGGTGTATTATTTCTTTGTGAAAGGGCTGCTTATTATTTTCCGTGTTATTGTTGCATTGTGATTATTATTCAGTTGATTTTTTACATAACTTTGTTTATGCATATTGAGTCGCTATGTTAATAAGTCCGCATATTAATATATGATATATTGAAACTAGTTAAACGATTCTTGGAAGATTCTCTTTGAAAATGTTAAGTAACCTTCCATAGTTTCACTGAAATCCCAAACGCAATTCTTTAATTGTAGTGATTCATAAATGAAGTTGCTGAGATGTTTTGAAGAATTTTTAAAATTGATTACTTAGACGGTGGCTTGATAGCCTAATGGTTGAAGCCGTGGGGGCGTTCAGACATGACAAAAGGATGCACCCTATATCACATGCTTTGAGCGTGATACGACGTTTAACACGTTCAGACGGAACTTTTACTTTTTCAGACTAAACAAACGACATGAATTTGCTGCCTTGTAACAAAAAAATGACCTTTGAAATAACATTTTTTATGTGTCAATAATACTTCAACAATGACTTAGCGTGTGATTTAAACTGTTTGAACGTTTTAGCAACCAAAAATTACTAGCTGAAAAGAAAAGTTTCATATCGCTGGCTCTCTTGCGTCGAACATCTTTTCTTCCGTGTTGAATACGGATTTTGTTTTATTTGTCTGTTTATATAGGTTTTGAGTGACTTTGTTACTGTGTCTTCACTAAGTGAATGTGTTCGAATTCTGACTGCTTAGTCGGTTGGACTGCAGTAGCTTGTTGTTGAATATTTGTTGCTGAACGTCTTTGTTTGACAAGCAAAGATTTTGCAATCCTTAGATTGTGTGTATTGTGTGGAAAATTCACCTAGATGGCGAAATACTGAAAAACTTTATTGCAAGTTGAACAACCCATGCAATGCCGTGATATCTTGAAACACCTGCATATATTACATATATATGTAAAGAATATATGATAGTAACAAAGTAATGTTCATTTAATAATGTAACGATCGTTTATCACGATATATTAATGTGCAGTTTTTTTAATGAAGCGTTTTAGTGGAGAAGAGAGTTGGATTGACAGGCGCAATGACAGGCGAGGCCTGCCTGCAAATGCATTCATTTCTTCAACCCACCGTAGAATAACTTTTTTAAATAAAATTTTGATTCACAGAATCATTTTTAATTCATTTAAATGTGCATTTATGTTATTCGAGGCCTAAATTATGGATTGCCTGGCTTTGTAAACGATCAGACAACATGAATCAGTTTTCACTGGCTTTCTTATTTAAGTTTTTAACAGCACATACAACTTATTTTTTGTCAATTATTTTTCAATCTATTTCCATAATAGCTTATACCATTCACAAAACAAAATACTTGTTAAATTCATATTCCGGCTGATGTCACCTATCCATAAACACACAACTTTACACATTCATCAGCTTTCTAATCAATTCACTCCATGTGTGAGATGAAGTGATTGTCAAATGGGTGAATAAAAAAACTGACATACCTAACTAACATCATCAATGCCTATAACGAAATTATTATATTACTATGTTAAGGGAAAAAATATTCAATAAATTCTTAATAATATATGTATTTATATGTATGTATTTTATTCATATTGTTTAAAATGATATACATTTTGCTGAACGTGCACATTGCACGGCGCCTAATATTTCGCGAATGAGTTTTCCAATTTAACTAAAAATACATTTTTTCCTATAAATTAAAAAAAATCATTAACTTTTTAAAATTTCGATCTGTACAGTTTTATGGCATTCCATTTTATTCATACGATTTTTCAAAAAATATTTTCAACGAATTTTTTCAATGCATTTTGATTTATTACCATTCTGATATTTTTAACAGTCAGGTGCGCTGCTCCATTCAACTTCGTGCCCATCCACGCGGAATATATATAGGTAGTGAATTGCAAAATTATTTTCAACAATTACATGGAACAATTACTGATACAATCTACAAATAATGATCCTTATAAATTCCGTGAATGAATAAATGATTAAGAAGATACAATGATACGCCTTGATTGATGGTTGGCTAATTGAAAGGATGAATGAAGGGAGACAAAAATAAAGTTGTTCTGTGGATTTCACTATAGACAAATTTAATTTTTAAATCGTAAATAATAAAAAGCACCATGAGACAAAACTTGTAGTAGTAGTTTTCTGTTTTTTGCTAAAATTGTTGTAAAGGGAGAATTAGTGAGAAGTGTTTTTTTTACAAAAAGGAAACCGACCCGCAACGTTTTTGAAAAAACAGTGTTGATGGTTTATGACGATTTTTCGTAAACATTAATTCAGGATTTATTTTTGGAATGAAAGACAGGCTATTTAAAAAACAGTAGGCGATTCATATTTGCCCTGTCCAACAATTTTTTATCGAGGTAATATTCAATCTCTTGTTCAAGTTCAGATGTTTTAACGGTTATGATGGCTAAAATAAATTTTCCACTGTTGATATTTAACAATTATTGTTTTAAAATCAAAATGAAGTGAGCCTTCAACAGGAGGTCATAAAATTAAGAACAACTGTATTTTAAATTTTCACAAACCTGCAACTCAGTTGTCGATAAACCTAGACCGAGACGATTTCGTTTATTTATCTACACAAAATCACAACGCTAGATGTTCGCTCACACGAAGCATTAGAAACGGGTGTAGAAAATACAAAAGAAACTATTTTAAATAATTCTTTTTTGCAGTTTTTCCTTTAAGTTTGATAAAATATTCCTTCCAGCTGTTAACCACGTTTTCGTGTTTGAATAGTGCGCAATGAACAAGAAATCATCTTTTTTTTGTCAAAAATTTGTCAAGGTCAATGTTTATTTTAAAATATTATACTAGTTTCCGGAAAGAAGACCACCTTACAGGATATTTCAACGTTAAAATACTCATTGATTAAAATATAGAATATTCATAATAATACCATTTGTCAAGATAATTTAAACATTTGCCGTTGAACTGGTCAACATTGTTTTTTGTCTGTGTGGAAACTCTTCAAAAATCTTTGCAGCAACTGTTCCAAAAATTGTTTGTTTGCGATCTTTGATTTTCTGTCTAATATCAACCATAATGTCATGTAATTTATAACTTGTTTTTTGACTTTAGCTTTGGAACATTAGTTTAAGCTTTAGTTTGAAAAAGTTGCATTACACATTTTGTATGAAATAACAATAAGTTTTTGAAAAAAATTTGCTATCTTCTTTTTTGAATGCATTCCAAATTTGGGAAATAGAATAAGACCCCAAAACTGGCAAAACTAAAAAATTCTTCCAACGGCTGGAAACAAAGATAGCCATCTGGGCTGTACGTTTTGCATATCCTGAAAATTCTGCATAAATTTTTAGAATAAGGATCTCGACATCCTTGGACAGAGCCATGCATGCGTGTTTAACACAGTTGTGAAAAGTGTTCCATTTGCAATTTGATGCAAAATTCTGAATTTTTTTTTATCTCTGTTAAACAGAGACTTTATTACCAAAATTCACTGCTGCATTATTGACAAAATTGCAGACACTTGTCTAGTCTATTTCTTTCCAATACTTGAACCAAATTGCTATTTATCGCTTCACTGCCCACTGCTTTTATTTGGATCTTCATAAAAATCCAACAAACCATGCTTTGCTTAATGCCTTCAACTTTTGAAAATTATTAAAATTTTACCGGATAGAGTTTAAGGTTTTCTTTGTTAGATGAATCAGTCGTTATGGAAAAGTATAACGCTTTGTGGAGTTCAGATAACAATTGTTCTTGCGCAAAAGAAGCATTTTTAATTAAACATGCCGCTTTTGTTCTTACGCAAGCAATCTTTTTTGCGATACTGCATTCTGGAAAAATAGATGCAAGCAACTTGTTCCCGCAATTTTGATTAGCACAAATGTGGTGGTATTTTACACCATGGTACGTTATTGTTGCTTTGGTAGCAGTAACGAGGTCATCTTCTCTTGAATTTAATTTTCGTAAAAAACTTGTCCTTATCGAATCGTTTCTAATTTGGCATAAAGTTTTTTTATGCTTTTCGGAGCTGATATTGACTTACGCCCATCTTATTTTATTGTATTTGTACATGTTTGTCGTCATATTTTGCATTCGGCACCATATTCAGAATTCCTACTCAACCAGTCATTTTTTTCCACCTCTATCATTGAATGAACAAAAATATTTTTTTTTGACGGACGTACAGATTTTAGACTCTTTAGCAAATTCTAACATTTTAATTTTTCAATTAAACAAAAAAACTATGACTTTCATTTTGAAAATCCAGCGCGCAATAATAATTTGTTTTAAATTGCAATTTTGTTATGGCTGGTTTGTGCTCCAACATTTTTTTTACTATATCTTTTTTCAAAAATATGTGTGCTGCTAAATTCCGGAAGACGGGAGATGAGGTTTGATTCCCGGAGTCTCCGGGTCATTCCAGGAAAGGTTGCAACCCTAGTTAGATCCAATGAATCTCGACTGACGCATTCGTCAATTAAAACGCCACTTTTATTGGCACAACTTTTTTGGTAAGAAAATGGATGCAAGCTCCTAAAAAATTTCAAACAATTGGTGCATGTGGAAATTTTATGAAAAAAAAAAGATTTATAAAATGCAACTTTTTACCAAGCTATTGAATTTTTAAATTTGTGCGCCGGTGCTTTTTGACGAACATTTCAATCATAATGCATTTTTTTTGACTGTAGAAGAATATTTCTTTAATACATTTGTTGAAATAAAACTTTTTTTTACATTAGTACAACATAGTTCATTCATAACACGATGTTTGTAATATTTTCCATACAATAGGAACCCATACAACAGTAGCATTCCATAAAATGAATTTCCTTTTAACACCATCTCACACAATACCATCCAGACAACACCACTCACACAATAGCATAAGTAATGTAACATTGACAATTTTTTCTATCACACGGTTTCATTTTTAAATTTGCATCAATGTAGACAATGCGGAGAGACCAAACTCGTTTACGCAGAGCCACGCAAATAAGTGATATCAATTTAAAATTCTGAATGCGAATAAATCTTTTTATTAAACATAGAAACAAATGTACATAACTTACATGTTGTATGCGTTTGTTCAGGCATGGTGTAAATTCAAAATGTTTTCAAAATTTATACGTTCCAAAGCTACTTATGTATGATTATAAAACTGCATTGAATTCTTAACAAAATTGGGTTATATTGAGATGCCATCATCATCGTTTGAACGAAAACAGAAATAAAGTTGAAATGTTTAACAAGAGGATTTTTAAAACCCTGTACATTGTACAAAACAGGTAAAACATATCATGAATATTTCATTAACAAAGTGCATTAATTTAACGTTTGCCATTCGACTCAGTGTGGCCAAAGTCAGTTTTATTCGCTAACAATGAGAAACGCCACTATACATTTATCATTCTTTTCAATTTCATGAATAAATATTGACAAAAATTTAAAATTTGATGTTAATGATCATTTGAAAAGAATGCCATTAAAATACATACACATTGTTGTAACTCAAATATTATGCAAATAAAAGTAACTCTCCGTCGCTGAGCGTGGTTGGTTGATTGACTGCTTAACAAGTTGTTTCGATAATTGGTTGCTTGGCAGATTGCTTGGTTGGTTAGTTGATTGATTTGTTAGCTGGTTGGTTGGTAGGTTGTTTGGTTAGTTGATTGATTGGTTGTTTGGTCTATATTAGCGCTGTATTTGACGATTTTTTATATTTTACAATTTTTACATTTTAATTAATTTTTTTTATTCGTCTGTCAGCTGGTTATTTTTGGATTGAGCATTCCAACTCGCGTTCAAGAATCCAGGCCATAATGTTATTTAATTTGAATCAGAAATGGTATATGCTGGGTTTTTCGATCTGAAAAAACCAAAATTTTAAATTGTGAATTGAAAAATTGCGATACATTACAAAATACGTGATATAAAAAACATATTTATCAAATTGAAAGACCGACAACAATAGAAATTGGACATAAATTTAGAAAGTGACGATAACAGGTAGAACAGGTCTCAATCGACCGCCTGTAAGAATGCCAAAACGACAAAATTTTTGCACAGACTAATTCAAATTTTGAGTCGTAGTGTGTGTGTGTGTGTGATGGTTTTTAGAAGAAAAAGAAAAAATTTTTTTCAAAATAAAATAGAATCAATAAATGAGAAAAAAATAACGAGTAAAGAAAAAATATAATGGAACAAATTAACGGTCCGAAAAATGAAGAGTAGATGCAACTGAATCTGTGGAAAATAATTTGAATGAATTAACGAGAGAAATGCTGAAACAAAGCAAGATAATGAGGATCTGTAGCAAAAAAAAATTAAATCAACTTATAGAATCCGAATTTTAACGTAGAAGCCTAATAAACAAGAGGGGATGAATGAAAATTAATGAAATAAGAAACAAGTGATCCAGTTATTGAAGAAGCTAAAAAATGTTGTAGCGCACGATTATGGATGAAGAAGAAGCAGTACGAAAAACCAACAGCTGAATCTTTGAAACTTAAAAACTTTAAAATGTTGACTCAAGTAAGGAAGCCACAATTTGCAACAAAAAACAATACCTATCAAGAAAAGTGATTCAGTCGTTTCAGAATGCACCTAACCCAAAATAATGAGCCTCAACTATTTCTAAGTGTCGTCTGAAATATTTAAAATAGACTAAAGCCGTATGACATCTTTGCATCCGAACTACGATACTTCAGTACGGTTGAACGATGTACTTATAATCAAATTTTGTTTTAGGTACTGATATAACTTTCTAATTTCTACGCCAGTTTCGACATTTGTTAGGGCCGTGCCAAAATTCGGCTTCAGCTCCCGCAAAACTTTGTAAATTTATTAGTTTATGTGTGTATGTAATGGAAGCATATATTAATTATGTACATATTATATTATGTTTTTATATAAGCAAAATGATTTGCAGCAAGAAAAATTACGATTATATCGCTTGGACCATCTGATTGACGTGAATATCTTAATTATATTTTAATTATATATTAATTATATCTTAATTACTTTTAAATTACCAGACATTAACAGCAAGCACTGCTATTGAGAAATTCAGAAACTGTGGAAACCAGTTTCTTCAGTGACTTAAAAGTTTGTCTGCCATCTTGAGAATATTATTGCATTATTGAATGTTCGTCACTAAAAATTCATAGGTTGCCATCAAAAAGTAAATTGAGAATTTCAGATTGAAAAATTTGATGTTGAAATAGTAATAAAAAATGATAACTAATTCAACAGTTTGCAAAATATCGCATTGCATCTCAAAGCTTCATAACGACAAACAAAGCAATTGAAAAGATCTGGAAATACGCACGCAAGAATATCAATTGTAGAGATTGATGGAAACCCATGCGGTACATGTTGGGTAAATTTGAAGCATGGAGAACTGGACAGATTGAAACAAAAAATATACAAAAATTTGGATGGAGGGTAGAAAAAATTGAAAAATTTGTTCTGATGGAGTGATGAATCCGCGGCTCGTTTTATTATTAACATCCAGAATCATAATCATCAACATCATCATCATGACCACCGTCACTTTCATCATTATCATCAATATCCCAAACAATAATTCAGTGAATTGAATTCAAATGATCGATTGACTAGAAGGGAAGAGACTACATGAGGTCAAAAGGTCAGAACGTCATAACGGCTCATCTCATCTGCATAATAGGTCCCGCCCACTCAGGCTTATGATCTAATGATTGACAGCTCGATCAGCTGATCGATCAGATGTTTGACCTTTGAACTTTTCGAACAATGGCCGTTAGTGTCTGTCATTTTGATGATGTCGTGTTGGTAATGATGTTGATAATGATGGTGATGATGATGATGGTGGTAATGATGATGATGGTGGTGTTGATGGTGATGCTGATGATGATGGTGTTGATGATGGTGATAATGTTGATGATGTAACGCTTAAAAAAGAATATGATTCTCTAAATGTTTTGTAAAAATTCAGATATTGGTGAATTTTTTAATATTTTCTTTAACAGTTATTTTAGGTTGCACAAGATGGCCTCACAAGTTGTTCGTTATATCAAATTCAATGAATCAACCAACATTTTTGTTTCCTCAACTTCATCGTTAATCTCTCCAACAGCATAGCCTAACTACATCACTTATATAGTTCCCCACTGGTAAGTACTTCAATATTAAATACATACAAGCAAATACATATGACATAGACTCACAAATAATACAAACATTCACACATAAATGTATCTGTATGTATCCGTATGTATCTGTATGTATATATGTATTTGTAAGAAGATATGTATCTGTATGTATATATGTATCTGTATGTATATATGTATCTGTATGTATATATGTATGTGTACGTATATATGCATTTGAGATACACAAGACCCCACATTATTCAACGCAGTTTTCATTAACAGTAATGACTTTTTGAAAAATCTGCGCTACAAAATGATCGAGTGCCGGAAACGTTGTACCGGATATTAGATGCGGCCATTAGTTGGACCGCGTATTATTGAACTGCAGTGTTATAAAATTTGCAGTGCACGCACCAATCTCTGTTTGTTGTTTGTGTTGGTGGTTACATGTTAAATTATGATGAAGCAAGTCTGTTTCACATATAATGATGATGACGATTGTGTTGTTGTTGTTGCTGATAATGCTGATTATGTTGGTGATGCTGATGTTTATTCCATACCCGATGATGATGATAATGAGGAGGACGATGATGATGAGAATGGTGATGATGATGATAGTGGTGTTGTTGTTTTCGATGATGATGTTTGTTCCATACATGATGATGATGATGATGCCGTTGTTGTTTTGATGATGATGGTGATGTTGATGATGTTTGTTCTATGCATGATGTTTTCAGCGTTATGATTATGCGGGCTTTGGGATAATTCACTGATATTTAATTTTTATTCAAATTGGAATGAATCCATTTTTCGAGTTTGATTTTATTAAAAAACAAAATTGAAAGATACAAACAAATCACCAAACATAGGATGAGGTATACGCATAACCATAAATCCAACAAATACAGAAAAAAACGGCACGTGATGAATCGATCACGTGACGATGACGTCATAATGACGTATTGATGATGCGCCGTCGGGAATCTATGTATGTTGAAATCTTCCTGTTGGTCACTGATAAGCTCCACATTCGCTTGTATGTTTGCGTGGTATGATGTGTGTGTGTACGTGTTTGTGTGGTTTGATGTATGTGTATGTATGTTTGTGTGGTTTGAAGTGTGTGTTTGTGTGGTCTTAAGTATGTGTGTGTGTATGTTTGGTTTGATGTATGTGTGTGTGTATTTTTGTGTAGCTTGATGCATATGTGCGTATGTTTGTGTGGTTTGATGTATGTGTGTATGTTTGAAGGTTTGATGTATGGGTGTGTATGTTTGTGTGGTTTGATGTATGCTTGTGTTTGTATGTATGTGTGATTTGATTCATGTGTTTTTATGTTTGTGTTTGTATGTTTGTGGTTGTTTAGTCAGATAAATGTGATCTTTTTCATGTTCATAGTTTTGCGTTTGCTAGTGTATTTTGATGTCGGAGTTTGTTGTTTGTCTGTTTTGCGTACTTATGATAGAATGGTTTGGTGTAAATTTGTGATTTTGTTCATAAATTTACATTTTATGCCTTTGAGTCATTGTGTTGGCAAGGCATTATTATCGAAGTTATCAAGTTTGAGGTTATAATGATGATTTTTCTTAATTTGTGACTTTTTGCAATCCATCTCCCAAGTTTACTTATTTACATAAATCTTCTTTTTACTATTCAACTGACTGCTTAAATATATTTTTTTAACCAAATTTAAAAATTCAGTTGTGATTGTGATTGACTTGTTGAAATTAACACTAATCTCAACAGATGCAAGTGGCAGAAACATAACAACTACATTAACAACAACGACATCATCATCATCATCAACAGCAACAACAACAACAGCAATAACAATGCAACATCATCACGTTAATGGAACAACAGTCAATTTGATTATTTTGATCACGTGTCATGAAATCTACGTCACTCCCTGTCTGACTGTCATGTAGACACACGCGTAGGTGCCCACAGATAAATGACGCGTCAGCAGATTTATCTGTCTTACTTGCTACATTTTCTTTTTCTTCGGTTTCCTAAATTTCTCTTATTTCATCAATAGAAATTTTGATGTTATTTTATATTTGTAGCGCAAATTTTTGCATTCAATTGTTTATTCAACACTTTAGATTCTATTTTTCATGTTAAATTTAAAATTTTTAAGTTTACAATTTTTAAATCTGGATGTTTGAAATTTTTGTACATAATTTTAGCAACAGTAAAAAAATCATTCATCTTCATCGAGCAAGCAGCGTAAAACAAATTTTAATTATTCGTCAAAACTAACAAACATCATCTCATCATCTCTACATCGTCCACATAAACATTAACACAATACCCATGATAAAAATTTCAGGTGTAACACAAAATAAGAATAACAACAAATAACACAACAAGACAATTTCACCGACAATCCATTCATTTGTGACACTCGTAGGCAAACAAATTTCAAATAAATCATGAATCCTGTTATGAAGTTTTTTGAGAATCTATCTTCAATAATAAAAGTTTAAATGATAAATCATTCATTGACGTTTGTTTCAAAAATTAAATACAAAATTAACGCTGAAAACATTGCCCCCAATATGTTCAACTGATTTTCAATTATATCTGATTTTATGTACATATATACATTTATACTAATATAAATATTATAACATATATATAAAAATGTTTATATATGTATATATATATATATATATATATATGTGTGTGTAAGTGTGTGTGTGTTGTGTATATATGTATGAATGAATGAACGAACATAAACTCAGAAATATTGCACCCAAATAAATGAAAAAAAATGATTTTGGCATTTTGACTTGATGTGTTTTTGGCGTTGACGAGTTCAAACGTTCAAACATCAGCACGAAATATTGATAAAAACGTCTTGAGTTGTTCATTTAAATCTATATCTGATATATTGCACACTCGGAAAATAAATAAAATTTTGGATTGAAACATTATTCAAACTCAAAAATTAAATTCCAGATACCGAATTTTGAAATAAACAATGAATGAAAAGAACTTAACAATGCCAATAGATTAATCAACGAACGTAAAAAAATTCATTTATGATCTTAACATAGCATCGAGTTTGTTTATCTGAGTTTACGTTGTGTTGTTCACATTTGCAATGTGCTTCACTGTTTATACACGTGTGTCTTTAATTATATCATTGTTGATTTATATGTGGGTGAGTTCCCATTAACATTCTTTCCGTGTGATTGTGAAAGTTTCTATGCTGGTAGATTAACGCAAAATAAAAATTTGCGTAGTTTGCAAATAATATTTGTGGATTTCACTTATGTGGGAGTTTGTTTAAGTACCATTTTAATTTTGATTTGCACAGTTTGTGATATGGCTGGAAGAAGCACAAAAGTATTGTGATTCAAAATAAATGGAAGTGTTTGCACTTGAAAAAGTTCAGATAAGAAAGAATTTTGCAAAAAAATATTCAAACGTAGTGCCGTCGGTAGCCCAAGCATCGTGATCGTTGAAGATGTACAACACAAGTTGTCCAACAGTCATTCGCAACGACAATCTCAACAAATCCTCCGAACAAGGTAAAAAAAAGAAAATGAATTGGTTATAACAGGGATGGGCAAATTTTTGCTGTGAGAATTATTTTACCTTTGAAGGGCCGTATATGCACTTGAACAGCAAATTTTTTCGACCTGAGGGAGATTTTTTTTAAGGTTTGTGGCTCCTTTTGAGGCGAACAAGACGTCGCGGGCCGCATAAAATAGCTTCGCGGTCCATAGTTTGCCCACCCCTGGGTTATATTATACACAACATGATACAATAATCAACTTGATCTATTCGACAAAAACGTTAATTAATGATAAACAAAAAACTGATATTTCTAGAATAACGGAATAAATAAATAATTTAAAAAAATAAATCAACGGTGTACATACATTATATAAATTTTAACTTAATTAAATATTTATTTATACCTAAACGTCAGTGATGTATTTTAAAAACATTTTTAGTTCAAATAAATAAAAAAATAGAAAGATCTTGTTTATCCAGAAATATATGATAAGTGTGTGAGATGAGGATCTAAAATGTGTGATGACAGGAAATGCAAAATTGAATTTTCAAAAAAAAAAAGAAAATTAAGATGACCAGAACAAATTGCTTTTATAATGTTTATAAATTATTAAAATATATTTTGTTCAAATTAACATATAAAAAAATTGTTAAAAACTGATAATTTAAAGAATAAAATAAATAAAAATGAATAAAAATTTAGAGAGAGGTTAGAAGAAGTTTTTCTTCTGATTGATCATATCGATAGAGTTGTGGTTGGGCATGAGTTCCGTGGGACCGCTCAGAGATCCGTTGCTCCCCATGTAGTAACTGTACGGAGCTGTGTTGGTTTGTTCGTTTTAGTTCTTCAAGTTTTAAAGTGAAATGTGAGACTACATTTTTTATCGTTTGTTTTGAAACAAATTAATTAATTGATTCAAAATTGATTATTTGGAATTTATTTAATTGAATTTGAAATTATTTGTTGGATCTTATAATGCAAGAACATCAAAATTGAAGAGAACTAAATTTTTTTAAAAACATTTAGCAAACCTATTTTACAAAAACCGAAAGATTAGTTTATAACTAAGATCTTAGTTAACATGATAACTTCATTGTTATTACATTATATTTCTTTACTAGTACATCAATTCTATTGCAAGTGTATTAATAAAAATAATCATCTAACCAACCAACCAACCAACCAACCAACCAACCAACCAACCAACCAACCAACCAACCAACCAACCATACAACCAATCAACCAACCAACCAGCCAACCAACCAACCATCCAGCCAATCAACCAACCAACAAACCAACCAACCAATCGATCAATTGAAAAGACGTACTTGCATAACGAACAGACGGCCATGAGGCCTCGTAAGGATATTGAGCGTGTGGATAACTGACACCCGACCCGTATTGGTGAGGGTAGCCACAGTTGGCTGCGGTTTCATTCATTTTATTTGATTTGTTACATTATTTAATTTTGTTATAATTGAAAAAAAAATCTATTATATAACTTTTTCATAATCAACTAATTTTTACAAAATTATAGATAAGTTAATTTGTGCCTAAATTATTTAGTTGTCGGGTTATCTTAGACTGCAGAAGTACCATGCCTGGCGTCGATATTGTTGCACGTAGACCTGGTTCGAATACTATCCGTGTAATGCGCTGCTTGTGTGCCTTGTGTGGAGTAGACGTTACCAAAAGTTTTATGGTGAATATTTTAATGCGAAATGATAACAAAGCAACTCTGAAAAATGCGTATTTTGAGCCATAATGAAACAAAGTAAATCTTATGTCAAATGTAATTTAAATTTGTTACCAGCAGTAATCATTCCATAAGGCTGAGTGGGGTGTTGGTTGTCTGTCACGATGGAACAGGACATTGGGATCGATTGAAGTTGTTGACTCGGAAATGAAGACGTGTTGTACTCGACCGGAGCTGCAGACGTCAAGGGAGCCACAGGCGGTGGGATCACAGATCCATAATGCGTGGCAGATCTGTACTGGTGACTAGGAGGCATGACTGAATATGGGGGAGGATTCAAAGGTAGGAAGCGAGTACCGCTCCCATTGTTTCCGTGGCTGTCATTTGGAGAGTCGGGGTCTGGCTTTGGAGGTTTTGGACTGTTTTTGTAAAGCAACCAAGATTGGTTCTCGTCTGTCGTGCAGTGTCGTCTGTTGTTGTGGCTGTTGTGGCTGTTGTGGCTGTTGTGGTTGTTGTTACTGTGGTTGTGCTCTCGGTGTTCCAAACCTGTTAATGTGAATAAAAAAATTATTAAAAACTTATAATTCATTAAAAATACAAATAATTCTAAATATCGCATTGTATTAATAAATAATTACATAATAATTGTTAAAGAAATAAGAAAATAAATTAAAAATGTTGCAGACAAGCAAAAAATGGACCAGAATGCAAATAGATAGACAAATAAACAATCTTATAAATATAACAAGCAGACAATAAATAAAAAACTTCACAGACTCACAGACAGACAAATTATTAGTTAAATAGATAGACAGACAGAAACACAGACAGAAGCAAGCAGACAGGCAAGCAGACAAGCAAGCAGACAAGCAGGAGATTTTGTAGGAAGCCTCGCGAGACGCACACGTGTACAAGAAGAGCTTCCACGGTCAAGCTTCACTGGTTCCATCAGCTTGTGTTGTACAGTGGCTTGTACGTACGATGTACAGCGTAGAACGTACAGCGAGATGGTGATGATGAGAGAGATGACGAGAAGGAAAGAGAGGAGAAAGAAGTGGATGTTGGGGAAGATTATGAAAAATGTAGTGAGTTAATGACGTGGATTAGTAGAATGATTATGGCGTTGATGATGTTTTAATGTTTGAAGTATAATGGTGATATTAAACTTTTCATCACTTCAAATATAAATCAACTTATCAATAAACATAATTTTGCAGTAATTTTGAAATAAAAATTCAAAAATTTACATCATTATTGATAAAATTATCATTCATTTCTTAAACACAATCGACAACTTTTTATACATGAAGGTTTATGAAAAATTATTTGAGCAATAAGTAAAGCAACTGCACAATTAACAAACATGCACACGTACACACAAATACGCGCACATACATACATAGGAACACAAACAAACACATAGCCATAAATATACACTAAAAGCACAAACCCACCTAGTGATGTAAACCTATATACACACGCACATACAGATACACGCACATACAGAAACGCTGAAGCAAACAAACACACCCACACACAAACACGCACAGACACACACAAGCACACACATTCACACAAACATCCGCAGCAGATCACAAATCCCACATCTTTCTACACTGAGGAGATTGGATTAAGTCATATAGAATCAGAGAAAATTGAGAAAATGGTGACGGAATGATGACGATGACGACGATGATAATGATGCTGATGGCAGTGGAGGGGTGGTGGTGGTAATGATGATGATGATGATGATGATGATGATGATGATGATGATGATGATCATTGTGTCACCAATATCATTGTGGCCTACTGGCCACAATGATATTGGTAATACAATGGTTCAAAAATTAGATATAATTTTGCCGCTTTATAAAAAAAAAACATTAAAGGTGTTTAAAAAGCAAGTTAAAGATAATAATATTGAAAGTGTAAATGGTAGACGATGGATGATCTTCAGCAGACTTCAGCAGGCAGGACTTCGTATCATCAGTGGTATCAATCATTTTTTCACCAGTGGTATCAATCATCATTTCACCAGTGGTATCAATCATCATTTCACCCTCAATCTAAAACAATTACCATGAATACAACACTGAGGTAGTGCTTGAAAATCACAAACTTCATCATTATTATAAACAGTCAGTTATGATAATGATATATTATTTGTGGCGCCATGTTTTGGCTGCGGAAGTTGGATAAAGCGGAAGTACATCAACATAAGCGTCCTTATGTGTGTGTGTGTGTGTGTATGTCTGTGTGTGTGAGTGTGTGTGTGAGTGTGTATGTGTATAAACGTGTGTATGTGTGTATATATTTACGTGAGTGTGTAAATGTGTTTTGAGCAAGTGTATGTACGTGTGTATGTATGTGTGCTGGTGTGTGTATATCTGTGTGTATTTACACGTGTGAGGTGTGTGAGTGTGTGAACCGCAGCAACGACACAGGCAATAACATCAGCATAAACAACAACGAAAACAATAACATAAAACAACAACAACAACAGCTTTATAGCTATCACGAACAACAACAATAAAAGCATTAATAACCAACAATAACAACAAAACAATAACAACTATATTAGGTGATAATTTCTTTATAAACTTCACTTTTGCATGTTCTCCGTCTAATTACCTAAATATTAAAAGATGATTACACTGAGAGTTTTACATATTATCATTATCATTATTATTATCATTATTATCATTCCTATTATTATCATTATCATTATCATTATCATTATCGTTATCACTATCATTATCATTATTATTATTATTATTATCGTTATCATTATCATTATTGTTATTATTATTATTATTATTATTATTATTATTACTACTACTACTATTACTACTACCACCACTACTACCACCACTAATACTACTACTAATACTACTATTATTACCACTACTATAACTAATACTACTACTACTACCACTACCACTACTATTATTACTACTACTACTACTACTACTACTACTACTACTACTACTACTACTACTACTACTACTACTACTACTGCTGCTACTACTACTACTACTACTATTATTATTATTTATAATTGGTTTATTTATTACTTATCAGTGCGAATAAAAATTAGGCTGTATTGATTCATAAGAATTTTTAAAATGCTGATTAAATAATAGCGAGTGTGCTCTGTTGTTCATTGCTTGTTGAATGTTTATTTAATTGTATGATCTTTATCTATTGCTAAGTTTATATTGTGCAATATTACGTGTGTTTGTATTGTTGTTGTTGTTGTTGCTATTGTTGTTGCTTTTGTTTGTTTCATGTTACATCAGACTCGCCATTGTTTCTAACATTCGTGTCAGTATTAATATGTTTTCTTTTGATGTTACGTGATGTTGATATTGCAGTTGTTGTTGTTGTTGTTTTAGTTGTTGTTGTTGTCGTCGTCATTGTTGTTGTTGCTGTCATAACTTTCGTTTTATCATTGTTATGATGACGAGGATGACGATTTGTGTTGTGGAAGTACACGCACGCATATCGCACACATACATACAACACACTCTCACATCGCATATGTGTTTAGATAAAGATATACACATACGGAAATACAGACCTACATACACACATACACGAATACATACACACACACACATACACACACACACACACATACAGACATACATATTACACACACATAATTACACACACACATACACACACACACAACACAGGCTTAAATTTATTTATTTATCTGTTTGTTCATTGTACAGTGCTCACGTGTTTAAAATATAATGACGATCGTTGTATGCCTTGACTTTAATTGTTGGGAGGAAAAAAATTTCATTGATGGTCCGTGCATAATCTATCGATTCTTTCAAATGTTCTAAACGTTTAAATGGTTTACAAATAAACAATAGATCGAACAGACACACGTACACAAACACACTGACGCACGCACTCACACAGACACTCACGCAGACAAACAGACACGCACATAGACAAACAGACACGCACACAGACAAATAGACAGGCACACAAAAGAACAGACACGCACGGAAACACACGCGCACTTTACTGCATTCATTGGAAAGTTGGCCGAAGAATATTGTGCTGTCTAGGTGCTGGAGAGAGAGTGCAAGAAAGAGGAATGAAAAAATGAAAAACGCTGCAATTGTGAAAAAATTTTAAATGAAAAGATGGTGAAAGGAAACAAAAGCAAAGTAATGAAACTTAAAACAAAATGAAATGAAAAATAGAAATACATAGAAGATGATTGATGTGCAACAGAAATGAGATTAATGTCTTCCGTATTACACGAGTACTTTTCTAAGTTTGTTTGTTTAAAAATTTTGCATCGTCGTAAGAGTGAGAAGAGAGTGCAATGTTTGGAGGAGTGGAGTGCAAACAAAGGCTAACTGGAGCAATGCCTGGCCTGCTGCAATGCAACAATCATATGGTGAAAGTTGCATTAGATTGCGTAACTCAACATTATCTTCGTTCCACTTATTTACATGTGTGTGTGGTGTGAGTGTGTTGTGAATGTATGTATGTATGTATGCATGTATGTATGTATGTATGTATGTATGTATGTATGTATGTATGTATGTATGTATGTATGTATGTATGTATGTATGTATGTATGTATGTATGTATGTTTGTATGTCTATATGTATGTATGTATGTATGTATTATTTTATTTATTTAAGGAAAAGAACTGAGGGAACAGAATTTATAACTAGCTTGTAAGGTCTTCGTAAAACGATATAAATATACATACATATACTATATATATATATATATATATATATATATATATATATATATATATATATATATATATATATAACCATTTCTGAAAATCTTTCTTGAAAATCTCATCTACAATCTATCTCCTCTAAAGTTAACAAACTCATAGGTCTTTTCTACAAAATCAAGCACAAATTAACCAAATCGGCCTTAAAAAAACTCTACTATGCTTTCATTTATCCTCATCTCACTTACTGCATAACCATTTGGGTTAACTCACCAAAAACCCATCTTCATTGTATGATATTTTCACAAAAAAAAGCTATACGCTTAATCTTCAACTTGAACCCTAACTCTCCCACTAGCTCTTTTTTTAGTAAACATAATATTTTGTCGATTAATTGTTTATACATTTATTTTACAGCTATTTTTGTTTTCAAATTCTTAAATAATTTACTTCCCTCATTTTTTTCTAACCTTTTTACACTCAGTGAATCTGTTCAAACTCTCAAAACTAGACACACTACTATCTTTTACCCAGTAAAAACTCGCCTTAAACTCATCTCTACAAGTTTAAAAAAAACTGGCCCTAAAATTTGGAAATTATTTTTGCCCCATGCCATTCATAACATAACAAACAAGCAACTCTTCAAAAAAAGGTTGCGATCTCAGCTTTACTTACTTCACCTCGACACCACCATCTAACGATTTATATACATTAATATATAGCTGTTATTTAAATACGAATGGATGTGTGGGTGTGTGTTGTGCGTGCGTAAGTGTGGTGCGTGTGTGTTTTTGTCTGTCCGTTATTATTTTGATTATTTGACTGGTTCAGAAGTATTATCTGAATGTATTTCATTCGAGTTAACATTTTTATAAAATTTCGATATAGTATTTGAATGCATTGAACGCTGAAATTGAGTCTCTTAATTTTCTAACCTTTGAACCTTATTTTTATTAATGACTTAGTTAAGGGTGGCCTCTCCACAAGTTTATTTTAAACTTATTTGGTTCTCTATAATGAAAATAAAAATAAATAAATAAATAAAAGTATATATATTTATATATATAAATCACAGCATGTTCGGCGTTAGTTAACTTCCAATTTAACTTTTCGATTTTTCTTACGGTTGATCGTGAATCATTTTCAAGTTTCTTCAGTTCAAAACCAAAATTTTTGTTTATTTTATGCATGATAGAACAGAAAAGCTTTTTTCGTTATTCCTATACCATCTTCGGAGTTCAAACTGATATGTTGTGTTTGTGCTTAGATGTTTAAATATATAAATAAATATATATAAATACTGTGTCTTTACTCTACTTTGTTCTAAATTCTATTATTGCCACTTTAACATTTTTTACAATTTTAGCAAGCAATATAGCAAATAAATTCTTTACAAAGCACAAATAATAAAAAATAGAAGTTGAATGCCAGGCAATGCATCAGGCATGTCGAACAGAGTCGTTGGAGCATGGGATTTGTCTGTGTAAAAAGTTGAGATGGTTGGACACTTTGGACTCAATAAAATAATTTAGAAAATGATCAGAAATGTTTGTGCTGAGCGAACAAAAAGAGTCGAACAGTCGCCAAGGGTGAAATTTTTTAAACGTTATGAACGATGCAAACTCGAAGTAAGATACAGTAGCAAAATAACCATATTGAGAAATTTTTTATTTTAAAGTTTATAAAATTTTCATGTAACCTAAATAAAAGCAATTACTGTTTACAACAATTCTGTAAGGCAAATACAGTATTAAACTATTACACCAAGAAGACTTTGCATGCTTCCACGTCGCACAGGTCTAATGATGTATGACATACGCATTCCATTGACTTATAAATCACTTACCTACATACATTCCTAAACACAAATATCCAATTATTTATTCGTGCAAAATTTTTATAGATCCTGAAAGTGAATGAGCGAGAGCGTCGTGTGTGGTCGAGGAAGGCGCGCGCACGGCGCGCACGTACGCAGGCTTCAAAATAAATGCCGACGTGGCACGCTATTCCTGTGACGTCATGATAAAAATTTTCTGTCGGCGTGGATGTTTTTTATTAGTCATCATCATCATACATAAAAGCTTCAATGTTCAATGAGTGTAGTGTGCTAGTTGTGCTGTTCAAAGCTGAATCTCTCCATTCAACTACTCTGATCATTAATACTTGAACTGGTTATAAAAATTTTTCAATAAAAATCTATTCTATTTTTTTTAATGTTTTGTGACATTCGTCAGCGTTCGCCATCCCCCTAGCTTATTGACATTGGAATTCATCATGTTTTATGACTATTTTTTCAAACAAAAAATCAAACAAGCGTTGACACTACCACCAACGACAAACAACAAAATGATGAACAGAGAAAACAACCTGAGTTGTTTGTTCTGCTGGCCCTTTTGCAAGCAGTTGTCGTTGTTGTTGAAACGTTGTTGTTGTTGTTGCAGGTCGGACTGTTTTGATTTGTGTTACTGTTGTTGTTAGTACTAGAGTGCTGATGTTGTTGCTGTTGTTGTTGATGATGTTGTTGTTGATGTTGTTGTTGATGATTGTGAGATTGCAGTGGGGGCGGTATGCCCAATATGCTGCCAATTGTGTAACCAGCCGGGGTGGATGGTGCGTTCAGAGAATGAGGGGATGAAGGCCCGTCGTGTGCGGCTGGAGCTTGAGTGAGTATGTTTGCGGTGTTGTTGTTGCTGCTGCTGTTGTTGTGGTTGTTGTGGGTGTTTAAGTTGTTGTTGTTGTTTTTACTGTTGGCAACATTGTTGTTGTTGTTATTGTTGACGGAAGATGTAGAGGATGAGGATAAATTTGTCGGAGTGTGTTTGGTTTTTTCTGCTGCTTTGTTGCGTACTATCCTGAATGCACCGTGGTGGAAATGAGTTTTGCATTACTTTTCATTGGAAAAAATTATTAACGAATCAAATTTCAATGTTTGTGAATGAAGAAACAATAATTAACAAAAAATTATGAACCAATGCCAGTTCGCCTTTATTTTATTTGTTTAAATTGTCTGTCCAAAATGATGCTTAATGAATGGTAATGAATGATAATGACTGAGGAGGTTGTTCAAAAAGTATGTATTCAAAAAACAACAATAACAGTGTTTGTATAGATGATTATTGTCATCATTTGGAAAATCATCACTATAAATTAGATGCAGGTTTTTCCTGCAACAAATATCTTATTTGAAATAAAAAAAAACAAGCGGATAACATAATGTCAAGAAGACAGCATCAGTTTAATAAAAGCTATAATAACAAATACATTCAAAACAGAACAATATCGCAATAACATCAACACAGCAACAACAAAAACAAAACCAATCGTTAATAATATCGTCGAAGTAACACTAAACAACAACATCAACAAAACAACCACAAACGACAAAAATCGGCACAACACACACTAACAACAACAACATCAACACAGCAGCAACTTAAACAATGGCTCGTGTCCAATAGAATTAAAATTAGACAGATGTAGGTACATGGAAGTGATTGCGTGCAATATGTCGAAAATCCCTGGAGATGTAGAGTAACGATTGCATTCTTAACAACTGCACATGTAAGTAGAATCATTTTTTGATTGATAGAGGGTCAATTTTAACTTTTTTTTAAACCTTTCAATAGCTTTTTCTATAGTGTTTACACGTTTTTAAAAGTTTTGCAATTCACAACATAAAAATAGTATTCATATTTATTTTGCTGAATGCATTAAACTTGCGCCTACTCTTTATTATAGTTGTGGAAATCCGTCGAAATGCATGTTGTTGGTGCTCATAAAACGCGCGACGTCCGCTCTTCTGTGCACCGTCTGAAGATTTATTTTTAGTTAACTTAAAAAGAAGTCATTTGAGCGTGAAGAGTGAAGACTAAAACTATTCTTTCTCTTTCTCGCTCTCTCGTTCTCTCTCTTTTACTCTCTCTCTCTCTCTCTTTATATCTTTCTTTCTTTCACTTTTTCTATTTATTTTTCACTAAAATGTTTATATTTTTTTCTCTTTTTCACTGTTCTCTTAATAATTTGCTTCTTTTTCTTCTTTCTCTTCTCCAGTCTGTTGTGCGTGTGCGTGTGTGCGTGCGTGTGTGTGCGCGTGCGTGCTTGTGTGCGTGTCAAAGCGTTTTGATTGCTGGCGAAAATATTTTTGCATTGTTTCTCATTACAAGCACGTGCGTTAAACTTTCCATCACGCTTGATTGTTCTTCGCTTCTTTTCATGTTTGTGTCGAGTGTGCTCGTTGTTACGTTACATTTGCTGGTGTCGAACTATTGGGCTACGTTTGTGTAGAGAAATGTTTTTATAGATAGCTATTTATTATAGTTTAAACTCTTCACGCTCAAATGACTTCTTTTTAAGTTAACTAAAAATAAGTTATTCAGAAATCAAATTTTCTGGCAGCCCGTTACACAAAAACTGCTATTCTAAATTTTAATAACCATCCAACCGTCAAAGTTACAAAGTTGAGGGCAATTTTATATAATTTAATATTTCTTTAAGCGCGCGTTATGTGCAAAAAATATTGTGCGTTTTAATCAAAACTATCAATATCCAGACAAATAACCAGAATATGAACATCACATTACAATCTATGCAAAAAATAAATATTCAGGCATTTAATTGATTACCATATTATCTAAAAATTATATTATATTATTAAAAATTATTATAAAAATATTATCTATTAAATAAAAATTATTATCTATTATATAAAATAAAAGCAGGATGACTTGAGAAGGAACATCCTGTAAACAGCACCTGCAACACATTTCAAAAGCTACAAAACGCCGATCAAACACATTAAAAAATAGTAAAATGCCACGTTTATAACACTACCAATTCAGTATAGAGATAGTAAGTATCCCAAGTCCTCCACAAAATTCAGACAGAAAGAATTTTGTAAAAATTTACAGAACCAAGTTTTACCCAGACACAACATAAAACCAACGCAAACAAAATTGCACACAAAAAATCCCAATAACACAAAACCATGTACAAGTCTCCCGAAACAGACACACACATACAAAACCACAACCACCAGCACACACACACACACACACATACACTTACAAACACACAAAACTACCATCACTACCAACAAAACCACCACCACCACACTGGCAGTCAGAGGTGGCAGACGATATAACGAGACAGGTTGAGCGTGTTCAAAGAAAAGTCAAAGACAATTACAAGGCAACATGTCTCATGTTCACGCTCCAATGCTTCGACGCTTCGATGGTTCACCAGCGTTCATCCGAGCGTGATGTTCAACGAGTTTTTAATAAGAAGCAATGAAAACATTGACCACAACGACACGTGACAATGTTCAGATTTTAAATTTTCTTTAGCGGCTGATTTTTTTGTGGTGGTGTAGCGGTGTGGCGATGCGGTAGTGGGGTGATGTGATGATGTGGTAGTGGGGTGATGTGATGATGTGGTAGTGGGGTGATGTGATGGTGTGGTAGTGGTGTGATGTGGTGGTGTGATGATGTGGTAGTGGAGTGATGTGGTTATGTTGGGACGTGTTGATCACGTGCTGGTGGTAATGTGATTTAGTGGTGTGGCAAAGTGTGGTGATGTTGCAATGTGGTACGGGTGGTATAGTGGTGCTATGGATGTCGTAATAAAATATTTTATAGTAATAGACAATGGTAATAAAGTGAAAGAATGATGATAAACTATAACAAAGTTATTGAAAAATATTAAAGTTCATTTTTAATTTGCCTATACAAATGTAACGGCAATACATAATAAATAATATTAATGACATTTCTTCTTCTTCCTCGTGCCTTATCCTTTCAGGACATTGGCGACCGTCGACCACCTCAAACCCGATCTTCAACACTTTGTAGTAGTTGAAATGTGATGATAATCAACAAGTGATACAAAAACTTCACAAATGTTGTTTGTTGTTGACCGCGATCTCTTTCTCCTGCAATCTTTCTAGTAGTTGTTATGTTTTCCATTCTTTCCTTCCGCATGATGTGACCAAAGAACTTTAACTGGCCCCGTCAAATTATCTGTAGTAATTCTCTCTTTTCATAACCAGACTGTTTTAATACATCCTCATTCGAAGTATGAGAAGTCCAAATAATTTTCATAATTCTTCTAAAAAACCACATCTCAACAGCGTTAATATTTTTTCCATTTCTTTAAAAATTGTTCAAGCTGTAAGTTAGCACAGGAAAAATGTAAAATCTTAACAGTTTTAATTTTGTTGATATTCTGATTTTAATGTTGGTGAGGATGTTTTGCATTTTAGAATATGCATCTTTTGCCATAGCTATCCTTCTTTTAATATCCACATCACATTTACAAACTGAAAATACATAAACTTGCCTAGCACCTTTCTTTATTTCGACAAAACTAGTCATCTTGTCACCAACTTTCATCGCTGCTCTTTGGCCCCATTAGAGGTCTTCAATAACTCACGTGTCTTTTCCATCAATGTTCAAATTTTCCAATATTTCACGCAATCAAAAGCTTTGGAGTAATCGACGAAACATATAAACAAGTCTTTCTTTATTTTTTCAATCGCTCGTTCACTGACCATTCGTCGAATAAAGATAGTGTCTCTTATGCCACAGTCCTCGACAAAACAACTTTGAACATTTGAAATTTCAGATCTGACTTTGCTTCGTGCTGTCATCATTAAAATTCTCAAGAGATAATAACAATAACAATAACAACAATAATAATAATAATAATAATGATAATAAAAATAATAATGACAATTCATAACACATAATAATGACAATGATAACGAACTTTAATGGAAAATGCAGAATATTGTTGAAGAAACAAACACCCAGCAGGATAGCGAAGATGAACGATGCAATGATGATTGATTGATTATTTGAAGAGAGTTGACAATGGCGGCATTAATGTTATTGATTTTCTATCACTGAACGGATATGAAACTTCAGAGAATAACGCTACATTTTTAAGCCATCATTTAAAAAATAACTAAATGTCAAGCCACGTATTGAATGATGCCTGTCTGTTTGTTTGTTATATAGCACGTTAACAATTCTCACGCTTCCTTCTACTGACTAATAAACTGCCAAAAATAACCAATTAATTGAATAATTGTTTGTTTGTCTATTCATTTATCTGATTTATTTATTTATCAATTAATCAGCAACTTTTCATTCAAAAATAAATTTAATTTTAATATTCAGCATGTTCTAATTAACCAATAGCCATTTTAATGTTATTTACTTTTTACGAAAACAAGACGTTTTTTATTAATAGATATATTCTATTTAAAAATTACACCAAAAAGGTATTGTACGTGCAGCTGGTTAGCGTGACGTTTCTATGTTGGAAGAAACTTAAAATTTTCGACAAGCCAACAAAAAAACTTGTTTGGAATGAGAAAACAACTTTAAAATTTTATGATGTTTTCTACAATCTCGATTTTGAGGCACATGCTTTTAATTTAGCTAATTCTTAACCTCTTTGTTGATCCAATTTTTAACAAATCAATTTATTTGCATATTTAGACGATTCCATTGAAATATTTAAATTATTTTAAAACTATAGAAAAAAACTAGCAACATAGAACTAAAGTAAAGATCAACATTTACATTGGAAGTGGGAGTGAGTGAAAGATGACCAACCTGTTAATGGATGAGACGCTGGGAACGTTCTCTTGATCGCACACTCCTTCAGCCAGTAACCTGATGTTTTGCATGGTAACAAACAATGAATGATGTTGTTAAACTACTCGTTAGGAAATGAAAAAAATAAAAATGGTTTTGAATTTTATGAAATTACAATGAATTAGCCACCATGCTGAAACCAACCAATATATAGTCCTCCAACCAACCGACCGACCAACAGAACTACCAACCAACCAACCAACCAACCAACCAACCAACCAACCAACCAACCAACCAACCAACCAACCAACCAACCAACCAACCAACCAACCAACCAACCAACCAACCAACCAACCAACCAACCAACCAAACAAACAAACAAACAACCAACCAACCAACTAACCAACCAACCAACCAACTAACCAACCAACCAACCAACTAATCAATCAAACAAACAACCAACCAGCCAACCATTCAGCTGACCAACCGACCAACCGACTAGCCGACTAGCCGACTGACCGACCAACCAACCGACAAACCTACCTATCTCTAATCTCCCACGCAAACATGGTAGCGTTTTCTCTTTTGTATTTGCAGATGGCATCAACAACCTTCGGTGTGGCCACCTTCGGTTTTGAACCCCCGATGACCCCTGGTTTGATCGAACCTGTCTCGTAATATCTGGCGTGGAGGGCAGGGCATATTTTATTGGAGAGGTCATTTTAATTAACATAAAATTGTAATAATATATATTCTAATGACTGAATTGTACTTAAGTTGATAAATTTTAATTAACAATATATGCCAATTATTATTATTAATATTATTATTTGCCAGAAATGTTTCGTATGTGGATCATAGAATTTAAAAAAATTGATATTTTTTGTTTTCATTCTAAATTTCATTCAATATATTTTGACAATTTTTATATACAAATAGTTGTGTTTTTTTTAAAGTTTCTTATAATTATTTGTTTCATTGGAGGAAGTGAGTATTAGATTATTATATAAATGTTTGGTTGCATTTTATTGTAACTTGACACGATTAAGATTATTCTCATTGTATGTATTCTCATTTTGGAGAACGAGCTTAGTAGATTTCAATTAGTTTTATTTAATTTTTTATTTAATTTTATTTAATTTTATTTAATTCAAATTTCATTTTATTTTATAAACTATTGCTTTATTGATAGATTGTGATGGCTGAACGTGATATAAAATTTTAAATACAACAATTGAAATGCAGTTGAAACTTCTCCTGGAAAGATTGGAGCTGATGGTTGTAATGATGAAGAAAATGATGAAAATAGTGACAGAGTGGATGACAAAATACATTATGGACCACACTAGCAATGGAATACAATGATAATGACGACGACGAAGACTTAAGATGATAATGAAAGATAATGGTCTGATGATAACGGGATGACGACGATGATAGTTGTTAGGAAGGCAGGAAACAGAAAAAAAATAAATAAAAACAAGAGCGGCGTCATAATTCGAATTCACTTTTAATATGGATTGTATAATGCATTGGACGTTTGACCGGTCAGCCGTGACGGACGCGCTCTGAAGATTTTGTCTCATATATGCTCAACTTTATTGCACATCTTCTAGAATGCTTGTTTCTTCCATGTAAGTGCTCGCCATGTATGTACGCTTGTATGTGTATTGTATATGTATGTATGTATGTATGTATGTATGTATGTATGTATGTATGTATGTATGTATGTATGTATGTATGTATGTATGTTTGTACGTATGTATGCATGTGTGTGTGTGTGTGTGTGTGTATGTGTGTGTATGTATGTATGTATGCATGTATGTATGAACCCGTTTTGATGAACAAGCCATGGTTAGGCAATGCATGTATGTATATATGTATGTATGTATGTATGTATGCATGTATGTATGTATGTATGTATGTATGTATGTATGTATGTATGTATGTATGCATGTATGTATGTTTGTACGTATGTATGCATGTATGTGTGTGTGTGTGTGTGTATGTGTGTGTATGTATGTATGTATGCATGTATGTATGAACCCGTTTTGATGAACAAGCCATGGTTAGGCAATGCATGTATGTATATATGTATGTATGTATGTATGTATGCATGTATGTATGTATGTATGTATGTATGTATGTATGTATGTATGTATGTATGTATGTATGTATGTATGTATGTATGTATGTATGTATGTATGTATGTATGTATGTATGTATGTATGTATGTATGTATGTATGTATGTATGTATGTATGTTAAAACCAAATCAGCGATGAGTGACACTAAACAGTCAAACATCTGAATAAAATCGGTTAACAATTGATATCTCGTTATTCGCTCACGTCGGCGTTTAATTGAACATTTTCGGAAACACAGACGCGCAAAAACCTTTGCAGCAAACAATATATATGATTCATGGCGAAAAATAGCTCTCTGCTGTCGCCGGACCTGCCACTTATCATTTTGCAAATCTTTGTAAAAAATATTGTAGTGTTGTTGTCCATCGGGCCAAGAACCTCGATGCAAACAGGTAAAAAATCCATCGAGGGCAGGGCACCTTCATATTTTTTAAACTTATATGTATGTATGTATGTATGTATGTATGTATGTATGTATGTATGTATGTATGTATGTATGTATGTATGTATGAATGCATGTATGTGTGTATGAATGTGTGTATGTAGATCAATTGCAACTGTTAGCATTTATTTGAACATTTTCAGCCACTGAATCACGAAGGAATGGCTGCAACGTACAAGGCATGTGGCTCATTCCGTAGAAAAAGTACCTTTTGTCTACGGATTATGTACTTATAATGTTGCAAATATCTTTTAAAAATTTGGCTGTAGCTTTGTCCATAGGACCAAGGACATCAACACAAATCGGAAAAAATTCTGTTGAAGGCAGGGCGTTATCGTATTTTACAAGTTTATATCAGAAGCCCTTGTTGCGGCAGAACGACTTTCTAGACTGGTTAGATTGATGTATCGTCCTGCAAGGGTGCCAGGGAGAGTGACGTCGCAAGCTAAACATTTGACAGCCTTTAATAGGATTAGAGTGCAGCTATTCGGACTCTTACTACCCTTGGCTGAAATTCTTAATGGTTTTTTCAACACGTAAATTAATGCTTTTGAGAAAATTTCGCAAATGTTTTAATTGAAAGTAGAGTGGCAAACTTACCGACTACCAACTAATCTGAAAACCAGGCCATGGTGACTAAACTCGTCGGCGATTGCACCCCAATTGCATTGGAAAAACTTTTGAACCGTTAAGTCGAGTCTGAATGCTATAGCCATCCTTATCGAGTCGTCATCGAGTCTGGTGTTCGCTGAAGTGTTAGGCCAAGACTTGAGCCAACCACAGTTTGCAGGACTGGAGACAGCTAAATTGGACCATATTTGGAGAATTGAAACAAGAAGTCAGAAGTGTCTAAAACAAGTTTTTATGTAATTCTTCAATTATTATATTTTGAGAGAATACTATCCGAACGGAATCAGGTTTAGCAAGGCCACTTTTAGCGTAAAATTGTTCAAGTACGGCCAACTGTAAATAAAGTGTAACAGCACCAGAAGACTTGAATGCAATAGGTGCTAGCTAGATAACACTTGTTAAACTCAGACCGCCAAATTTCACGGGAAGTTCAGTCTGTAACCAACCATTATCGGAAAACTCAACATTGCGGATGGCTGAAAGACTCATTTGCAAAGCGTTGTAAAATCCTCCAAAAGAATTAATTGAATGTATATTTATATGTAATTGTATATGTAATGTATTGTATATGTTTATTTGCGTATTAAAACACGTCGATATATGTATATATATATATATATATATATATATACATATTTATACATTTATAAGAATATATATATATATATATATATATATATATATATATATGTATATATACATATATATGTATATATACTTGTGCACATCTGTTTGTTTTTTTGATCGTCGTGGACATGCACCGCTGTTAAAAATTTTCCCACAAATAATCACGCACATACTTCTCCCATTTACACACACGTACACCACATATATAAGAGTGTGCGTGTGTGTGTGTATGTGTGTATGTGTGTGTGTGAGTGTGGGAGAGATTGTGTGATCTGTAACGGGGTGGTAAAGGCACCTGGTCTATCTTTTGTTGCGCTGGCTGGGTTCGATTACAAACAGATCTCGTTCTATCACATGTTATATAGCCGCATAATTATAATACATGCGGTGTATGTGTGTGTGTGAGTTGCTGATACACAAATACACACGAGACTTGATATATTTGAAACTTAATTATAGAAAGAATAATAATAACAGTAACAATAATAATAAAAATAACTTATAGCATACACCGCTAGTGGGGAAAATAATTTCATGAAACGGCCCAATGACGCAAAATACACTGCAGTCGAATAAATAGAAACTTACTTTATGCAATGCGTCAATTAATTAGACACATACACACGCACGAATACGCAAACACACACCTGCACACACACACACACGCACACACAAATCGAGTATTGTCATGATTTTCCAATAAGTCGGATATTAACTGTAATAAATTATCGACATTAAAAAAATCTTCTAGCACTGAATGCGATGCTTATGTAGTTGATGATGCTGTCTGATGATGATGCTGAAGATGTTGTTTGCGTTTACAATAGTTAAGTCAGAAACTGGACATATATTGACAAAATATCTTATCGTCAATATTAGGTATGCCATGGAAGAATTTATAAATAGCAACTATACTAAGAAGTTAATGATAATATATTATTAATGTTAATGATTTGTTAAGTTAATGGTCAATGATAATTTGATAAGTTAATGATAATGATAAAGTCATAAAAAAGTCATAAACAAGTTAATGATGCTTATAATGATGATGATGATGATATCAGTAGATACAACAATGACGATATAAATAAGTCTGGTGATGTTGATGCTAATTTGGTTGAAAGTATTTCGGATCCTTCATTGAGATTCAGAGCAGAAGTCTTATCGGATTGGTTGGCGTTTGAAGTGTACAACATCCATTTAGCGCGAATGCCAACAACTTTTACTAGCATATTCAACTGCGTATTAGGTTGTATATGTTGTATAGAGTTTAATGCACGCACGCACGCACACGCACATACACACACCACACACACATAAACTAGTACATGTAGATCTATGTGTGTGTGAACGTGATTGTGTATTTGTATAACTATGACTTTACATACATAAATCAGTGCATGACTTTAGAGATATGTACGAGTAAAAAACACAAGTACTTGAAACAGTACAAAAACAATTTCGATCATGTGTGCAGATATGCTAATGAAAAAAACTCTATAGAAAGATTTTACAAACAAAATTGCAAACATTAAACAACTCACTACAAATAGTTTGCTCTGAAAGGTTTCTACAAAAACACATTTTGTAGAAATCTTTGCATGCTTTTTTCACATTGTAAACTGATGATGATTAAAATAATAATATTAATAATAATAATTATGATAAAAATAATAATGGCACTTAGTAGAGCGCCGGTTGCGTAATTGCTTCAGAAGCAGCCGGAACGTTCATCCGCGAATCGATGTGCTTTCAGCGTTTTCTTAAAAGCCGACAGTGACGTGCAACTTCTGAGCTCGGCCGACAGACCGTTGCACACTCGCGGAGCTGCCTGAAAGAACCGGGACCCGCGAAATGTGACTTAGCTTCTTGAATGGTTGGTACTTGCCAGTATAGCAAAACAAACTAATCAATTCAGATACGGACAGTGACTGATCTAAGGGGCCGGAAGATGCCATGGGTCTTCCGCTGTGAGCAGTATTTTTATCAATTTATTAAATCCCAGTTTCTACACCGTTAAAAAACCATAAAATTTCAAACTTTAGACATATTGACAAAATTGCCCCCTACCCGTCAGAGTCGTTTAGATCTGCCACTGGACATGAAATAATTATTTGTAAAACCATTGAAAGAAGAAGTTTATGTTGAAGCATAAAATAAAAAGTTCTAAAGTTTTATGCAAACTAACAATAAATTGCAAGAAGTTCTTTTGAAATTTCCATGCACTTTCAGTAATAATATATTTAAATCGAGGACATCTCTATACTCGTACATTTGTGTCTCTGATTCTCCATATTCGCAGAAATTAAAATTCTTTTATTCATCTATTTACACACTTTTTATATATTCCTCTTTCTATCGGAAAGCTTACGCAGACATTAAAAACAAACTAATTCAAGAGTTATCTTTAAGAACTGAGTAACACAAAAGAATTACTGTAATGTACATATATCGGATGCTGTTTATTTTTCGTTTAATTGTATAGAACACCTTAATTCCAACTGTTGTTCATTGCCTGTCGGATATGTTTGGAAAACAGCAGAAAATCAAAAGTCGCAGATCGCTGAGAACATTCTGAAAACTTCTAACAAAATTTATATTACGAGTCAGATTACAAATTTAAATTTTGTACATCAAACAATATTTAAAACAAGCACGCACGTGTAAGTAAGAATCGCGCATGCGTATGAAGTATGTAGGTCAATAAAGTTGAATATACTGGTCACTGATGGAATATATAGGTCGTATGCGGATGGTCCAGTTTGAACTTTGACCTATGAACTATGGTTCTTGAGGTCGCATCTCATTACGCCACATGTCCAGTTGATGTCAAAAAATTTGCATCCCATATTCAACATTCCACGTGTTTATGTGCCACTAATGTCTACCTGCAACGCACACTTGTACTTTTGATGCCGTGCTCTCTCTCTCTCTCTCTTCTTCTTTTTCTCACTCTCTCTCTCTTTCTCTCTCTCTCTTCTTCTTTTTCTCACTCTCTCTCTCTCTTTCTCTCTTTCTCTCTCTCTCTTTCTCTATTTTTTTCTCTAAACATATATACACACACACCTGCACATACACGCACACGCACATACTATTTAAAAATTGAATAATTAATTAATTTCAACAATGGATTAAATGGTGATATGGTGATATGCTTCATGTTGTGTGTGTTGCGAAACATTGGGAAGTGAATGGTGAGCTGTGAATGGCGTGGAGCTGGAGCAGGCAGAGCAGGTCGTTCGTTGGATTGTTTGAATGATTCTCTTCAATGACAAACAGGATCGAACGTTACCTCCACAGTAACGATTAAGTTATGACGGGAGATGGATTGAATAAACGGGTGAATTAATGAACCAACGGATGAACGAATAAACGAAATAAAGAAATGATTAATTGAATGAATGAATGAATGAATGAATGAATGAATGAATGAATGAATGAATGAATGAATGAATGAATGAATGAATGGATGGATGGATGAATGGATGGATGGATGGATGAATGGATGAATGGATGAATGAATGAATGAATGAATGAATGAATGAATTAATTAATTAATGAATGAATTAATGAATTAATGAACTAATGAATCAATGAATTAATGGATGAATGAATGAATGAATTAATTAATTAATGATTGAATGGACAAATGATTAAATGAATAAATGATTAAATAAATGAATGAATGAAAAAATGAAAAAATGAATGAGAGAAGGAACAAATGAATGCTCATATCAAGCATTCGCGTGTCAACATGTTTAATTCGGTCACGCGATGTATATTGATGATCATGATGATTATGACGACGACGACGATGATTATGATAATGATGACGAAGATGAAGAACATAATGTTGATAATGACGATGATTTCGAAAGTAGCGATAGTAAAGTTGCTAATTAGGATGATGGATATTATAATGATAACTGTGATGATATAAAGATTGAGCTGATGGTGGCGACATTAATTTCGACATTAATCATGGACATTCATAATCATTGTGATCGAGAAATCGTTTGATGATGAAGATGATGATGGCGCTGATAACAAATGGCTACTACTATAACGAAACAACGAAACAACAATGACGGTGATGACGATGATGTTTTTGCCGATCCATAAAAAAGACGACGACGATTAAAGGGGATGTTAAGCTGAGTGCAAACAAATTGGTGAAAAAAACTTTCGATACGACACGATAAGAGAACTCATTTGATGCTCTCAGAAATATAGTTTGGAGAAAAAATATTAAGGGGGGGGGGCAGGGAGAGAATATGGAAAGCCTTTTGTGTTTGAAAGAATATTTTCCATCTCCTGCTGCTTCATTAATCCGTTTCCTATTTATATTATTATTATTTTTATCTATTATAAATATTACGCAAATATTTATCGATTTCCTGAAAGGACTGATAGATGGATGATAGATTAAAAGGTTGTCTAAACTGAACGATAATTACTTGACAACCAATAGAAATATGATCCTTCAACACAAACAACTAGTATGCCAAAATCATCAATGAACATCCATCAAACAGTTATCAGCATTCAATCAATCAATCCATCAACCGACCGACCAACCTGCCAAGAATTTTGCTAACACAGCCATGTGAGACTCGCAGTTGTCTGGAGATGTCGCAAGGTCTGACGCCCTGGTGGGCCATCTCAACAATTCGTTGGCGCACCATGTCGGGTAGGGGCCTGCCATTCACGAAAACGCCCCCCAGTTGGTTCACCCCCCCGTGACCTGATTTTATTTCAATGGTTCGTATCATCATTCGTCGTAAATCAACTTAAGCGTAATTGAAAATTAAACAATGAAAAAAATTTTTAAATAAATGAATGAATGGAGACATAAAAGCAATAAAATTTTTTGAAGGGGAGCAAACAATTACAACAATGATGACACGTGAGGACAATGTAAACATACCGAAGGCAAAATGTCTTAAAAAATTCGCCAAAAAACATAAAAAATAACCTGACACGAATGTTCATAAACTTTCATACATGGATATAATGATTCTCTTAAACATACATGAACATAAATATAAACCAAATCACAGATATAAACAAACACATACAAACCACAATCATAAACATACACAGAAAAAGCTGCATATAAACATTTAGGATTATATAAACAGAAGCATTGGAGCGTTACAACATCATCAACATGTATTATACAATACGGTGCATCTGATATGTGCGTGCATGTCTGTGTTTACATCCTCCTATGTCTGTGTATGTATGTATGTATGTATGTATGTATGTATGTATGTATGTATGTATGTATGTATGTATGTATGTATGTATGTATGTATGTATGTATGTATGTATGTATGTATGTATGTATGTATGTATGTATGTATGTATGTATGTATGTATGTATGTATGTATGTATGTATGTATGTATGTATGTATGTATGTATGTATGTATGTATGTATGTATGTATGTATGTATGTATGTATGAATGTATGTATGTATGAATGTATGTATGTATGTTAAAACCAAATCGTGATGAATGACACCAAACAGTCAAACATCTGATTAAAAGGGTTAACACTTTAATGTATCGTTAGTCTCACACGTCGGCGTTTAAATTAATATTTTCCGACACACAAACACGCAGAAATCGCTGCAACAAACACGAGATGTGGTTTATTGCAAAAAAGAACTCTCTGTTGTCACCTGACCGAACGCCAATCATTTTACACAATGTTTTAATAAATTTTGAAGTATTGGGGTCCATGGGTCTAAGGACCTCGATACATATTGGCAAAAAATCTAAGGAAGGCAGGGCGTGTTTATATTTTTTAATTTTTTCGTCCGATGCCCTGATTGCAGCCAAACCACATTCTTTGCTAATAAGGTGAACGTAGCGCTCGGCCAAGGTACCAGGAACCGTAACATCCCAAGCCAAACATTTACCGGCTCTCCAGGGAGTAAGAGTACAACCGTCTGGTCGCTTGCCATCTTACACTGAAATGCCAGATGGTTTCTTCAAAACAGGAATAGAAGCTTTAGAGAAAAGCCGACAAATGTAACCATTCAAAGCTGAATGACGAAGTTGACGGCCTCCACCTAAACGGCAAACCAAACCATGATGACCAAATTCGTCCGCCTCCGCGCCGCAACGACACAGATATTTATTTTCTAAACTTAGGCCAAGTCTGAAACCAACGGCAAATCTCTGTATGTATGTATGTATGTATGTATGTATGTATGTATGTATGTATGTATGTATGTATGTATGTGTGTGTGTGTGTGTTATGGGTGTGTGTTGTGCATGTGTGTGTGTTTTATGCGCGAGTATGTGTTAATGTTTGCGTGAATAAACTTGAATGTGTTATGTATATGTGTGTGTGTGTATAAGTTTATATACGTATATTTCAGTTTGCACGTATGTGTATGTTAATGTGTGTACGTTTATGTTTGCTTATTTGTATATTTCCGTGTGTCTACATGTCTATGCACGCGTTGCTTGTATGCGCACACACATAAACACACACACACATATATAAATATATATATATATACCAATGTGTTCATATAGGTACTTTAATTATGTATACAGTGAGCTCCAATTAATTACAACTATTAATGGATATATATTTATCTCAAAACGTAGTAAATACGATATATAAAGATGTATATATTTTATTTTATATATATAATATATATATAAATATATTGGATTAAGAATATATATATATATATATATATATATTATAATAGTTGTTAAATGTTTTGAATGTTTACATTAAACTAATTTCACTTTTAAATTATTCAAATAAGAGTTGATAAAGACAAATCTCTCTGATACTGATCGCTGAAAGACGCTGGTTCTGTCTCGATGAACTCAGACGCTAGCACGTTGGCTACAGTAATTATAAAAGTGGCCGATCATTTATACTGGTAGATAGTTTTTAAGATTGCAAAACGTATTCTGTAATCTTGTGTCAAACGTAAATCATATTTTAAATAAGTGATCAGCAATCAATAAAAGTCATATAAATAAAAGGTTCGCCACAAAACCATAAACAATTTCACAAAGAATATTTCACATTTTATTTTTTTACTTTTTAACCAATTTATTAATTATGAAAAAAAGCGATTTTAAAACTGAATCTTAAAAAAGTAATTTAGATTAAATTAAAAATTGAAGCTAATAATAAAAAATTAAGCATGAGAGAACTCACTATCTTGGAAGGAACATGCATGGCTGCTGACCAAGTTGCCATGGTACAACTGTTCGGGAGCTGCTGATGGGAGGGTTGAAAAGTTTGGTGGTTGATGATGATTTGATTGATTGATTGGTTGATTGATTGATTAATTGATTGATTGGTTGATTTGTTTGGTGCATTCTTATATTGTCGTTTAAAATAGTGAGTTAATCAGCACATCTTTGTAAATCAATTAACCTGTTGGCATTACAAAATCTCCTTGACAGGCACATGACAACTTAGCTCGAGACTTTAAAACAAACAATCAAACAACAACATTCGTATATGAATGACATCTCAACTTAATCATTAAATAAATCTCATAAACATTATAAACTTTCATAGCAATCAAACAAGCGATACATATTTTTATAGCACTTTGAGACATTAAATCTAATCCCAAACAGATGGCTCGCAAATATTTGAACATCAGAAGAAACAAACGACAGCTTGATTATGGTGACATGAACGTCGTAAACATGAACATAGTGAACATAAACATGGTGAACATGGCGAACATAGTGAACGCGTGTATGATGAACATAAAAGTAAAAATGAAAAGAGTGAACATCTAGATTGTAGAAGAACATAGTTGGGATAATTCATGAAGAGGATTACAGCGATAATTGCATATTATCTCACTAAGACAGTGTTGAGCGCTATCATCCTCATCATCATCATCATCTTCATCAACAACAACAACATCATCATCATCATCAACAACATCAATAAAATGTGAAATATTCTTTGTGAAATTGTTGTGAAATCGAACAACAGCAACATCATCATCCTATTCAATATCAGCGGCAACAAGTGAACATCACCTCTCTATTATCATTAGATTACATCATTCAAACACTGATTGCTGTTATATTGCTAAAGTTACGACCTCATGTAGTGAAATGAAACATAAATGGTAATTCATAGCACCGACGTCACTTCTTAGTGTTGATATTTTGTGGGAAGATAAAAATTTTATTAACTAGATAAAGCCGTCATTAAAAAGCTACTTGGAAATAAACTCCTGAAACAAATGCTTCTATAAAAATAAAGCTACAATGAAATTAGCGTCTACATTTTTATTCTTTGTGTGAATAGGGAGGAACTTTCTCAAGAAAATAAACTACGAACATTACTCAAACATTTTGCTGATGAATATAAATTAAAATTCAGTATTATAACTTTAGAATAATTAATTAAATAATACTCACTGATTAAATTATCACTAAATTGTGAAACGTTAAATTTTTCACTTTATTTTTATTGAAAAGTTCACCTCGCTCAACTCTGGGCACTAAGGAATGGACGCCGTTCTTAAGAGAAACTGACAGAAATCTTATTGCGAACACAACGTGTAACAACAAAATGAAAAAATTACAAATTTATTTAAAAAGTTTTTAATAGTTATAAACTAATAAAAAAAACGGTATACAAACAGATTGTTAAAAACCATGAAGATTCAATTATTGCATACACTAAACATACATTCGTACATAAATGCATACATACATACATACACACACACATACACACACACACATACATACATACATACATACATACACACATAAACATACGTACATACATACATTCATAAATACATACATACATACACACATAAACATACATACACACATGAACATACATACATACATACATATACACATGAACATACATACACACATGAACATACATACATACATACACACATAAACATACATACATACATACATACATTCATAAATACATACATACATACACAAATAAACATACATACACATATAAACATACATACATACATACATACATACAAACAAACATAGGAATGTGTTATGAAGCAACATCATCAATATCACATCAGTTGTGCATGGATGGACATGGGTCTAATCATGTTCCTTCAGATCTTATAATAATATCAACAATAATAATAAGAAAAAAAAATAATATAATAACAATGATAATAATAATATAATAATATTAATAATATTATTACTGTTATTATTATTATTATTATTAATATTATTATATATCATTAATTATTATTATATATCATTAATGAATGAATGAATGAATTATTAATTAATTAATGATTAATTAATTAATTAATTATTGTGTCGATTAAGATGATTAGACGATAATCAGTTTATAAGACAAAATGGCGATTATTAAGATTATGGTGAATAATTAAGATGATAATGATGAATTAAAAAAAAGAGGAAATTGTTTTAATGTCATCACATAAGAAACCCAACATGCATCTTCTTGCATGGATGTTATTCATTAAATAAAGTATCGTAATAATTACATCAACAATGTAAACAACAGTTTTTATAATTTTGATTAAAATATTAATGATAATAATTATTATTTTTTAATTTTTAACATTACATTATTATTATTGTTATTATGATGATAAATAAACTGTCGGAGGATGACGATAACGATGATGATGACGATTATGACGATGACGACGACGATGATGATTACGACGATGATGATGAAGATGATGACGATGATGATGATGATGACGAGGACGATGATGATGACGATGATGATCCAAGTGTAAGGAACTGAGCACAAACAGAAAATTTTCAACGAATGTTTCAATGTAAAAGCATAATTTGCATAAACAAAATTTATTATTTTAGTTATAAAAAAAACTACTCATTTTATTCCAATAAAACCATTTTATAGGCAAAAAATTGAATAAATATGACGTAGATGAAATGGAACAAAAATCTCTAACACCATTGAAGCCGATTTCAATAGAATATAATCAAATATCAACTGAAAACTCAATCGGTGTCCAACAGCAGCCAAAGTTAGCCAAAATGTTGATTGAACACTAATTGTTTTGAGAGGAATGAAACTCACCAACATTTGCTCAATGACATCAACGTTAACATTAAAACAACAAAGTTAACGTTACAACAACATCAATATCACATTACAAGAAGAACAAGACTAACATTTGCAGGAGTGGAAGTACTCGGCCATAGCTCTGTTGTAGTTGTAAGAGGTGAGGTCCATAGCCGAACCTAGGTAGGGTGCCTGCATCATGGAGGTCTTGATCGGCTGTTCAGGTCAGGGGATTGATCTCAAACAAGTCGATGCTGTTGAAATGTGTAAGTAAGTAGGTTGAAATAATTAAGTTGAACAAAACTTCAAAGTTGAGAGCTACTTCGTGAGTTGAGTTTAGAACCAATTACGATGTCTGTAGCTAATAGCTAATGCCATGCTATAATGTTAAAATTGTCGTTGTTGTTGTTGTTGTACTTTGAGTTGTTGTTCTGTGATGTTTGTTTTTTGTTGTTGTTGAAAGTTAAACAATTACTCATTTTTTTAAAAGGTTATGTTGAACAGTCTTCAAATACTTTAAAAAAAGGTTTCAACGTAAATATATTAAAATCCCAACTCTAGCAGACGTGAATAATTTATTAGTTTCGTGTTTAAACAACTTATAATACAAAAATTTTTTTATTACTTCTTAATTGTGTTTGATTGCAAAGTTTTTCAGCAGCACGTCATAACGCGCAATTGAAAGTATACTGTTGTCAGCCACTCTTAATTCCTCGAACAATTCACTCATCAAACGTCCAACAGTTTATTTGCTCAACTAGGAATCCTACCTATGTGCATCAACATTTATACATGAATAAATAAATTATTTGAGTAAATATTATAGTAAGTTAGTGCATGTGTCCTTATATTTGCATGTGTTTAAGCGCGCGTTTGTGACGAACGTATGAGGAACGCTGAATATATTCTGACGAAACAATGCAAACTTCCATCCCAGGCTCCTTAATGATATTCCTAATTGCATTTTTTTTCCTACGATAAGATGGTGATGATGACAACGATGTTTATGTTGTTGTTGTTTTGCTGTTGTTGTTGTTGTTATTGAACTTGTTGAATGTTATTTCCTTTTTGCTCCATTTTAAAATCAGCAGACCGGAGAAATATTTTAACTTCAATAGTTTGCTAATGAAAATATTTTGTTGTTAACGTTGTTGTAGTTAGTTGGTTGAATGTATCTGTTGTACGTTGTGTTGTTGGTTTTGTTGTGTTTGTTTGCTATTTTGGCAGGCTGTGTTCTAACAAAAACTATGTAATTTGTGCAACGTGTTAAGCTAATGACGTCAGCAATTGAAATTCAACTATGCGAGTAACAACAAAGATGGCCAACTGGACTGTAACTTAATTCAATATTTTCATTTTTTGACGAAACGTTTGCAATTGTTAGAAGTTATTGTAGCAATAATTTCATATAATACCTATCTCTCTTTCTCTCTCTCTCTCTCTCTCTCTCTCTCTCCCTCACTTTATGTTTATTAAAATTTTCTCTGAGAAAAAGAAAAAAAAAACGACAAAGTATTGAAGAAAGAATAGTTGGAATGTAAGTGCGCAGTGAAGTGCGACGCTTAATAGTCATATGGAAAGATGAGAAGTTGGGTGGTGGGGCCTGATGGTCACGTCTGAACGCTCCACTGACAACGATTCTGAAATAAAAGAGTACAAAAATGATGGAAAATGTTAAAAGTAATTTAATATCTTTTGTTTTTGGTCTAGAAATTTTTCATCGAGAAGTATTCTTTTAAATTAATTGTTTTTTTTTAGAAAAAAAATTATTTTATACCTGAACTTTTGGGAAATATTTTTTTATAATTATTTAAAATGTCAAAATTGAGCGCGCAATGTCTGAAAGTAACTGTCAACTATCCGCATTAAATTTAAAATTAAATTTAAATAAAATCCTCTGTTTAACAAAAAAAACATAAATCAATTCATCGAGACCTCGGCCGCTTTAATATGCAAATACGTCGCAACATTCAGCATCGGCTCATACGCCAGCACCACCATCATCACCATCATCACCATCGTCACCATCACTGCAAAACTCCCAGGCTAATCATGAAACTTCATCATCATTATCGTCGCCATCGTCATCATTATCGTCATCACTTTCATTGTCATCATCATCATCATTATTGTCTAATTCTTCTTCATCATCATCCTCTTTTTCATAATCACCATCATCATTATTATACCACTACTAGACTTTTGGCTTCATCGTCATAAGACTCATCTATCATAGTCCTACATTTGCATTGCACATCACTATTATTACGCATCACAGTCAGTCATCTTCATCGTCATCATAGTCATCATCGTTGTCTTCTTTTAAGTGGTTATCATCATTTTAATGCAAGCATCATAATTTAATAATTCGGCATTGATATCACAAAGGACGATACTTATCCATCCATCCATCTATTTGTTCAGATGACATTTCAATTCGATGACGATCGATATCATGTCGTATGTCATATATGAAGTTGAATCATCTATGGATGAATCATTTGAAAAACACGGACATGTATTGTATATGTAATTTATACAAATTTATTTTAGACAAATATATTTTTTTCCATTTTATGCATTTTTTAAAATTAATTTTATTATTAATAATTATATATTTATATATTAGTTTTATGGCAAGAAATGCACTATTATTTTAGGCGTTAATTATAAATATGTATATACGCATAGATGTACATAAAAATTTGATATACATTCTGTTACAAAATGCAATTCGTTTTATAAAACTTACAAAAAAATGTTGCGGATGTAAGCAGTGGAAGATTCATAGCAGGAGTTAATGGTTGTTGAAACGAACCAACCATCATTTGGAGCTTCGCTGGTCACGTGAGTCTTGCATGAAAACTCATGTAAACACGTGATGGATGATTAATTAATTAACAAACCAAGTTATGAAAAAATTTTTTGTAAAACAGTTTTCTACCTTGAAATTCATCTCTACAATTAACTTGCAGAGTTATTTTTCCAACGAGCTGATCAGCAAGCAAACCCATGACCAGCCACACATCTGCCACACTAACAGTTTCACGGATTGAGTCATAACCGCCACCGAGTCACATTTGCCACTGAAAACGTTTACGCAGTCGATTGAGCATGAAGCTAGCCAACTGGTCGACTATCAATTGTAGCATCGGGCATGCGGAACCGCTGCATTTCGATACGCACCACTTCTCGCTACGAAGCAACGTGACGCAGCCTTCAAGCGTGACGTGTTCTTATGTACGCGTGCCTAAGTCTTTATATACGTGTCTCCGTTCTTATTTCGCTTAAGTAAATACCTAATTGCTTGCTGCTAGACGCACACATTTGTATACTTTACATACATATTTGCAAGTTGTTGATTTTAATTGAGAAATGTTCTGTCCGACGTAGAAACGCCCCTTCACACACACATACGTTCACACACACACACACACATACATACACATATACACACATACTTGTATATGTGTATATTGTATATAATAAGCAATGTCAACATTGCGTTCAGTTCGTTGGGAGCGTCCTCATCAACGGCAGATGAAAGAGCGCCGACGCTTTTGTTTCCAGAACTTATGGCCACAAGTCCTTGCAGCGTCATGTTGCTGCCCATCCTGTGGACGCGCTGTTCATTGTGTCTTTGTTCTGCACTGCTTTCTAAATAACGTAACCGCTGTTTAGTGTTAACTTTCAAGGCTTATTCATAAATGATTTCTAGAGCCAAGTTATACGTGTATCTGAAAAAATGATCTTCGTTAAAAGCTGTTTGGAACAACATTATTTTAAATATTTTTGCAATTTTTGATATTGAATAATAAGTTTTTTTAAAATATGTAATGAATTATTTTTGCCGAAATTCAGCAGATTCAGTTTTTTGGCTTATAATTAATCTGATCTTAACATGTTTATAACTTATTTTATATCGGGATAATGTTGTGCAAGTTCTAAAGCAGAAAACATTTGCACAATATTTACTGCAAAGTTTCTCCAACTTGTAACACAAATAAGCGCGCAACAGGCAGCAATTAACCCACAAGTGCAATTATAACCCCGATAAATGAATTAAATTACAATTAAGCAGGTAAACAAACCAGACAGTTTTTTGTTCTCACAGGAGTGGCAGCATCAGCGCCATACAAATTTGTACAACTTGTGTACAATTTGTCTACAAAATCAACAACACAAACGCAACAACGTTCACGCAATGATCCTGCGTTCAACGATGCGTTCGTCCGTAACCGAACGTTTCTGTCTTCCTTGGCGCGGTGCAAGCCTTTTTATATGCATGCCCAAGTGGATAGCTGCGTGCTGTTGTGTGCTGCAATGTGTTGTTGTTGTTGTTGTAAAGTGTTGTGTGCTGCAATGTGTTGTTGTTGTGAAGTGTTGTGTGTTGCAATATGTTGTTGTTGTAAAGTGCTGTGTGCTGCAATGTGTTGTTGTTGTGAAGTGTTGTGTGTTGCAATGTTTTGCTTTCCTAAGCGGTATGTGTACCTGAAGTTTAGTAGTGGTTATATGTACTGCACAAATGTGTAGGCAACTTTTTCTTCAACACGCAATTTTTTGCGTTACTCAGCAGTATCAGCAACGACACACAATTTTGTAACTGCTGCTTTATAATTTTCTTATAACAGACTGGCACATGTGCCCTCTTTCATACTGGAACATCGTTGGTTACCGCAGCATCGTTGCGTTGGTCGTTGCTTTGCTGAGCAACTCACCAAAAACTCCAAATTTCCAACAAACTTGTTACAGGAATATATTCTATATTTTTTATTTCCTTACGGCTGCACAATTTCAAGGTTATTTTCTTTCTCATTTTTCCCCCGTTACATCCTTATGATTAAATGTTTTTTGCTTACTTAGGCTTGTACGGAAAAATTTGACGTATGTGTATTCATTCATTTATTTATTAATTTAATTCACTCCAATATAATTCTCAAAAATTAATGTACATGCGTATGTGTAATGTTCACGTTGTTTCATGTGCATACTATTTTCACATTTGAATTTTTTGTGATTTTGCCATTTGAATTTGAAATCCAAATTCGGGATCTTTTAGACTGTTTTTAACAAATGCTCAATAAATCAACGTCAATTGTAAAACAAATTGAAACAGTCTTTCATTCATTTCTCAAAATCATTTAAACGTTGGAAAATATTATTACATCAAAACTATCTTAAATATGATTACTCTAAAAGGCAAAATTTCATATCAAATGTCGAACATAATTAAGATTAGAAGCTGCTGAGGTGACAACATCTACTACCGACGCTAAAACATCCGCTTAAAGGGAAAACCTCATTTTTTCAGTAATGCATCATTTGAAGTCG
>NW_008703839.1:2481801-2521801 GCF_000326865.2 Helobdella robusta
CATCATCACTATCATCATCATCGTAATCATCACTACCATCATCATCATCGTCGTCATCATCATCACTACCATCATCATCGTCGTCATCATCATCACTACCATCATCATCGTCGTCATCATCATCACTACCATCATCATCGTCGTCATCATCATCACTACCATCATCATCGTCGTCATCATCATCACTACCATCATCATCGTCGTCATCATCATCACTACCATCATCATCGTCGTCATCATCATCACTACCATCATCATCGTCGTCATCATCATCACTACCATCATCATCGTCGTCATCATCATCACTACCATCATCATCGTCGTCATCATCATCACTACCATCATCATCGTCGTCATCATCATCACTACCATCATCATCGTCGTCATCATCATCACTACCATCATCATCGTCGTCATCATCATCACTACCATCATCATCGTCGTCATCATCATCACTACCATCGTCATCATCATTCCCATATTTATCATTATTCACTTTTTCATCATCACAGCGGTTGTCATCGTCAGCGATAACGTCATCATCATCATCATCATCATCATAATCATCTTCATCACATCACGGACAGTCACGACAACAATAAACCATTCACTGCCAACCCTACCCTCTTGTCGAATGCAATTTTGATGGCAATTTGTTGTTCGGTGCAGTGCGGACACTTCTCGCTTTATAAAAACTTTAATTCAATTTACCTGTCCTTGACTGATCGAATCCTGAAGCCTCACATTTGCTGGGTCATCGTTATAATCTTCTGCCATTTATTTTGGACACCAAATCCAACCTGGAAACATCAGCTTCGTCATCATTATATTATTTTCATCATTGCTATTTCAAATGCTCACCATTCTCGTCACCATCACCTTCATCATCAAAGTTGTTATCATAGGCATCTTGTTATCATCACTAATAATACCAAATACCAATACCAATAATAATACTAAACCGTGTACTACACTCTTTTACACACGCGCGTGCGCACACACACGCACGCACGCACACGCACAAATTGAATCGCGAACAAACATACGTAGAACATTTTACCACTTTGAAACACATAAACATAAAACGCGCTCCCACCCACACCCAAACACACACACGCACGCACACACACGTACACAAAACAAAACTTTCATATAATTGTGATAATTCGTCAATGAAACTTCACTGCCATAACACGCGCGCCTGCAGACGAGAGATAATTTCAACCGGAAGTTAAAAGTACCCCGCAGGGACTGTTTCCGGCCGCCATTTTTTATCGATGGTCGCCATCTTGATTACTTTCCACCTTTCCATTACGCATGCACTGCACAGCATCACGCCACGTGTACGTATGGCTACATGTACGTATGTGTTTATATACGTATGTATGTGTGTACGCATGTATAAATGTGCGTATGTATGTATGTATATCGTATGTCTATGTGTGTACGTATGTATAAATGCACGTATGTATGTATATTTTATGTGCGTGTGTAGGAACCTATGCAGCGCACGTATTCGAATGTACGTTTGTATAAGGGTTTTTTAGTAGTACATTTTATTAACACAAGTGTCCTTTTGAGAGGTAGTTGGTACAAAAATTAGGCGAGGTCCAAGAACATATACTTAGCGATAAATTCATCTGCATATATAAATACACAGCCGCACATAAACACACTTACACATATATACACACACGCAAGCTAACACATACGTACACACACACAATCACATATTAATTATATGCATGCACACAAACACACACACACACACACACACACGCCAACACACAGGTGCATACGTGTGTGTTTGTGTGACTTTTATGTGTATACATACATAAAAATCACACACTCATCCTAAACACAAACACACATACATATATAAATACATACAAACACACACGCGCGCGCAACACAACAAACAAACACAACGACACACATGGAAGCAGACTTAACAGTCTCTTATCAGTCATAGTCCATAACACTCAACAAGCACCAAGTCAATACAGGAATGATTCGATGATGACGATGATGATGACGATGATGACGATGATGTTGATAAAGATGATGATCATGTGATATGATAATAAGGATGATTAAAATAATAATAACAACAACAATAATAATATTAATATCAGAACTCCAAGATAATAGAGATGATGTGATGTAAGAAGATGTGATTAATATGTTGGTGATGAGTTGCATTACAATGTAACAATCATCATTTGTTTACAACTGGAGATAGCTGACTGGCTGGCTGGCTGGCTGGACACGATAACGATAATGATGATAATGAAGACGACGACGACGATGATGAGGACTTCATTTCTAGTTCTACTTTCCTCCATAAAACACAAGCGTTATTGCTTCTAGCTATGAATGAAACAAAACATACTTAAACACACACACACACACACACACACACATATATATATATATATATATATATATATATAAACACATACATACATACATACATATATATACACAATAACACACAAATTTTATATACACAACACATAAACAATACAATATATAAACAATTGATGTACAAACATATAATAATGTATTATTACACTATTTGGACACAACACAGCAACATCGTTTTACAAAATCACACAAATTAAGAAAATGAAAAAATACAACTATGTTTGCATTATGTTGAGCGAACTTAAAGATACATAATAAATACCGTTGCATCGCCTATGTTAGACACAACATCTGGCATGACATAGCATAATATTTTTTATCAAAGTTTATTCCAAGAGATTCAATCACTCAATCTCTGCGTTGGAGATGTGTTATTTTCAATATTACAAACCTATACGTGATATTTTAGCACAAACACGCACACACACAAGCACACACAGGCCGCGCGCACACACACACACAAGCACACACACATACACGTACATCAAAATTAACGACCACATACATGCATGTGTGGTGTGTAGTACACGCATTCGCGGCACCAGCTATTAATCTGTAGGCTGTTAATTGAGTTCAACTCACACACGCACAACGAGTGCAAACTTTTCTTAATAGCACAAAATGGCGCATACACACAGAGCCTCACATAAAGCAGAGATACACACACGCAAAAACGCATCTTTATTACCTAGTGAATTATAGCACACACACTCATGCACACTCCAGCACACCGACACCTAAGCAACAACAAAACAATGACATACAAATAGACGCAGTACATACTTATGGGGTAAAAGTGATGAAGTGAAACAAATACGATGATACAAACCTAAATAACTGACATTCATTTTTGCGATTAGATATGTAAACTTTTTCTAAGAATCCGTTGATTAAAATTCATTGATTTAAATTTATGGAATAAAAGTCACAAACGTGAAAGCATCAGCTTAGAACGTTGATACAAACCAAAACCTCTGCAAACATACAAACATACGCACATACAAACATGGGTATGTAGACAAACCGTTATTGGCGCATCTAATGGAGAATGCTTTATTAGGACAATTTGTATGGCGTGTTATGAAAGGCTTGATTACACTTGGGTACGGAACTACCACTATTCATCTACCTCACTGATACTCTCATCTGACTGCACTGAAATGCTTAGGTTCCATTTCAAACATCATTATCAGATATATTTAGAAAAATAAATATTGCAAATGTAATAGACGAAGAATAATTGTAGGTTAATATTAATTACACACACACACACACACACACACACACACACACACACACGCACACACATACACATACAAATTAATTCGTAATTAAAGTTCAAAATAGTAAAAATTTCGCAATGGCAGGAAAAAAATTTTTACTCTTTTTTAATATTATTCTTTACTGACGAGAAATGTATTTATGAATTTCTGTTATTTATTCATATTTTTGAACAATTTATTGCAAAAAAAAAAAACAAAAAATGGTTCATAATGATTTGTCAGAAAAAATTATCATACAGTCATTTTTTCATTCTCTTTTGATGGTGGCTTAACCAAGGAACTGTTCTTCATGTTTATTATTTACGTGGTTAATAATGAAATTGAAAATATTATTAAATAATTTAAATATTCGTGTAAACTTTCTATGAATTCAGTTTCAGGTTCAAACACATTCGAATAATATTACACACAAATTCATTAATGCTGACACCAAGCTATTTTGAATATTCATAAATTTCGAATATGAATGACTCGCGAAGTAGGATTTGAAGTTAATTAGGGTGGAATTTTTTGAAAATGCTAATTAACAGACGTTAACTTATAAAGGCAATGAAGTAAACATGTCCGTGCAAAATGCACCTTTGAACGCGCAGAGATGTTTACAGTTAAAAGTTAATTCAAATTTAAATGGGACGCGGTCATCCGTCACGCTTAACAGTACAAAAGAACTTGATTACATCATAACGTTAAATAATGTGTAGATGTATGAAGAGAGAGAAAAGAGAGAGAGAGAGAAGAAACAATAATGAATAAATGAGAGTATAGATAGAAAGAAGGAATAAGTTAAAAAAGAGAAAAACATGAAAAATGTAATTATAAGGAAGACAAAAATGCAAAAATAGAATATTTTGCGGGAGTGAACCAGGATGTTGGTAATGAATATATGGAATTGTTTGCTTGGGTATGTTGTGGAAAAACCAGATTTTTCATTTTTTCTGTTCCTCCCTCCCTCCCTCTACAAGAATACGTCGTCAACTTACTCCTTGATCTTCGGCTTTTTTTCACACATTTTCCTTCTTCACGTTTGTTACTTTATTTTACTTCTTCGTTTTACTCATTGCTATTACAAACTACATACAATACACACCATGTACATCATATAACTGTCTATGTGTATGAATTAATAAATGAGTATAAACACACACACACACACACTACCACACACACACACACACACACACACATACACACACACTACTACACACATATATATATATATTTATATACATGTATATATGTATGTATATGTATGTATATGTGTTTATACATGCGACCATGTTTACATATACATTGCATGCCTAACTGTACACTTCAAACAGATGATTACAGCACATACACATGTTTTATGTTTGGCATAAATAAATGACTTCATTGAGAGTATATTAAATGGCTATACTTATATGCTACATAACATTCTATAAACACACATACACGTAATGACACAGACACACAGACAAGCACATACATACACATAATGACACAGACAAAAACACACACGATGATACACACAAACACACACACACACACACATGTGACACAACATGACGCACACCATACGACGACCCAACAAGAACTGCACAGACTATAGAAGGGATGTAAACATATAACGTTTTGTATTTTGGACAAACACACACACATGCTCGCGCACACACACACATATATAACTGCACAATGGAAAAAAACTTCAAAGGTGTCGAAGGTGTGTTTTGTTTTGCACTGTTTTGTATTGTCCGTGTCCCAGGCGAGCATGAGAGGTTCCATTCAATTGTATCAATTTGTGATGCACCGTCACATACTCGCATCAGCCCACCTACCCTCCGACAAATAAATATATAATGTTGGTATCAATTGATCTGCATATTAAAACATATTTAGACTCCTCCGCACACACACACACACACACACACACACACACACACACACACACACACACACACACACACACACACACACACACAGACACACACAGACACACACAGACACACACACACACACACACACAGACATATATATAAATACACATAATCAAACACACACTCACACATATAATTTCTAAAAATTCTAATGTGTGCAACCTTCTTGTTAAACCGCGAAGTTCCTGTTAAATTCGTTGCCGGTTCGCGAAACCAAAACATTTGATTTGAGAAGCACTGCAATATTATATAAAACATGGCCTCCTTTCAAAATACAAGTTAGTGTATATGATTATGATTATGTATATTTATGTGTTCTATAAATTTATTTATTCGTAACACAATAATATATATTATAATAATATAATTACATTTTTAATAATATTACATCATGTAATGATATGAAGAGAGCGTCACATTTTTAAATGTTTTCAGCTAATAAATTTTCAATCTCCATTACGATGGTGCATGTCTTGAGAGCAGCTGTGGACATAATGTTTATATTTGTGAAGGAAAGCACTTCCATGATGGAAGACAACGTTCAACGAAGGATGCAATGAATTTCACGAAACACACGACCTCTTTCAAGCTTGTTAAATTGGTTCTGTGTGACTGATCAGAGAAATTAAGTTAACGTTACATCTCATATAAATCAAATTGGCTTTCTTGTGCGCGCGTGAATTGTCTCTCTCTTTTTCCATTTGTGTGTGCGAGTGTTCTTGTGCGTGTGTGCGTGCGTTCGTTCGCGCGCGCGCGCGCGCGCGTGTGTGTGTGTGTGTGTGTGTGTTCTTTACGAAGATGATTTATATGTGAACGACCGAATTAGTTTTTGGGTGTTCCTGTGTCACAATCATGCAATCATTCAATGTGATGATCATGAAAGCTGTAAACACTTTTATTTTGTTGTACACTTGTTTAATATGTTGTACACTTGTTTTATGTTGTACACATGTTTATTTTGGTGTGAATTTTGTTGTTCACTTGTTTATTGTGTTGTACATTGATATATTTTAATGATTTTGCACTTTACATTGTACGCTTATTGTGGTGTTGTATAATAGGTCTGTACGATGTTTAGCATAGAGTCGGAGTCAGTCGGAGTCGGAATTATTTGAGATCCCGGAGACGGAGTCGAATTTTTTATCGGAAAATGTTATTTATTTAAAAAAAATTTGAATATTTTTTTCTGAAATTTTATTAAAGATTGTGTTTAATGGAGAATAAATATACGTAGTAATAAGCAATCATCTTTAATACTGAAAATAAATGTTAATAATGTGAATAAAATCACATAAGTTTGTTGTAGAACGTAAAAATGTACTTTTCCTATGAAAAACATCCACATTGACTGATTATAAGTGTTTTTTTTAAGTATTTTGTTATTCAATAGTAATAATAAGGTGAAATTATTATATAAAAGTAGAAAAATTTTCTGCATGTTTTAAAACACAAAAATAAAGTAATTTTAAAATGAAAAACAATTACATTAACTGATTTAAGTGTTTTTTAAAGTATTTTTCATTTAGTAGTGATAATAAGGTGAAATAATGATATAAAAGTTTAAAAATTTTCATGGAATTCGAAACCTGGAGTCGGATTTTTTGAGGAGCCTGAGTCGGAATCGGATATTTTTCATCGGACTCTGACACACTGATGTTAGGTAGATAAAATAAGGGCGAACAAAAATCTGGTAATACCAGCCGGACATGAGTGGTTCTGTGTATGTCTTTGTCATTGTGTGTATGTGTGTGTATAAAATTATTCTTCGTTCCTTTGCAATATCTGTCTTTGTCTGTTTCTCTCCCTCTCTCTCTCCCTCTCTCTCTCTTTCTCTCTCTCTCTCATTCTCTTTCTATATATACTGATTGATAAATTAATCAGCGCAGTTGAAAGGATTAATAATGCGCCAGGAATGTTTTTATACCCTATAACTTGAAATTGGAAACATCGTAATGTAAAACAGATGCAAGGTGATGATGTTGAGGATGTTGATGATAATGTTGATGATGATATCGCTGACGATGATAGTGATGATATCGCCAATAGTTACTATGATGATGATGATTTTGATGTTGATTATTTAAATGATGTTGATGTCAAAAAGTGCAAAATTGTTGTAATTTCGTAACAAAAAACTTTTAGAGAACAGAAACTGAAATAATTTTTTTTTAAATTTCACTTTTATATGTCAATATAATGCAACCATGTTGGGGTTGTCAGCGTTCATAACAATCCTTTTCCGCAAATAATCACTTGCTTCCAGTTCAAGTTATCCATTTTGCTTTAATTTTATATGAAATAAATGACGTTTAGAGAAAAATTAAAAACTTTCGTACCATTATAAAACTTCTAAAACAACAACTACTACCGATACTACTATTACTGCTGCTGCTTTAACTACTACCACTACTAATACTATTACCACTACTACCACTACTACTATTACTACGACTACCACTGTCACTAATACTGCATACTCCGGATTACATCCTTGTAAACTTAGGAGCCCAAAAATGCCAACGATGTTTTCATTTGTTAATTATAATTAATTAATTAATTTTTTACGATTGTCATCTATGAACCAAGACGAAAAATTGAAATATAAAACATCAACAGAATTTTTTTGTAACCTACAAAATCTCACCACTCACAACGACTACAACTGCGCCGACTGACACACTTCATAAAAATTGCCTCAATTTGTTTGAAGCAAGGACTAACAAATCAATATGAAAACATGAACTATTCAAAATATTTAAAATACTTACGAGTTACTATTTGAAAAAATTTTTAAGGCGCATAATTGTTTGCAAATCAAACTGCACGTCATAGGGTTTTTTTTAAACAATTTTAATTCTTAAAAATTGAAATTAGGTGCGTCCTTTACAATAAATGCTACATTTTAAGTGTCTTCAAATTTAAATTGAATCAATTTAAAGAATAACTAAAAAAAAATGAAATTACAGTTCGTTACAAAAATTGCAACTAAGATAATATTTATAGTGTTCGTTCAGTTAGCTTAAACAAACGGTAATGAATGCATGTTAAGATAATTGGATCAAAATAAGCGGATATATATAATATAATAATTTTTAATAATAATTTTTACGACAAAATAAAGTAAACACTAAGAATAAAAATGTACATTAGAAAAGTCTAAAATAGAAATGCAACAGTTTAAGGCAAACTAAGAAAAATAAACAATAAAAGTTTTTAATTGACTTTTAAACAGATTGTAAGACTCGATTATTTTCAGGTAAGAATAAGAAGGCAGTTCCAAGTTTTCGAAGCGTAAAAACAAAAGTTTTTACTGCTTCTGTTGTTGTTTTCAATTTTGTTAATTTTCTGCCGCTACTGGTTCTGTTTAATTTTGGTTCTTGGCAGTTATCAAAAACTGTTTTCAAGTGGTCATCTATCTTATCAATCCCATAAATTTTTTCGTATGAGTACAGACAGGCTTTGTAACTGTTTGTCTAAAAAACGTCATAATTCGTTGTGGGATTTTTAATGAAATAAATTTTATACATTTTTTTTGAAGGGTAAAAATTTTTCTAAATTAGTTTTGTGGGCAGGGCCCCATATTAAATTGCAGTAATGTAAATGACTATAAATGTAAAAAAAAACAAATGAGTTTCTTAGAGTTACGGATTAATAATGAATTGATTCGATAAATAATTCCTAATGTAACATTTGTTTTACTTATAACAGTTTTAACCTGATTTTTAAAGTTACATTTAGAGTCAATGGTTATTTTGAATTTCAAGATTTTTCTTTTTATAACTTTCTTCTGACATGTTTGTTGTTATAAAAATATTTGTTGTTATGTTAGAAAATTAACTGTACATTTATTTATTTATTTGTATGTGAAAATTTTAGTTCTATTGAGATATAAGGCAATTAGTTTTATCATTGTTTGGATTAGCTTTATCATCATACAACGATTATCATATTTTCATCATGATCTCATCATATCACCATCATTGTTGACACCATCTCTACCACCCTCATCATCACCATTATCATCATCGTTCACCGTCATCTTCTTCTTATTCATACCGTCATCATTATCACATCACCATCATAATAATTATAATCACCATCATCATCATCGTCTCATTTTCATCATCATCATCATCACGGCAACATATTTCTTCATCAGCAGTGGCCCATGAGAGAACATCTTAACTTGTTTGTGATCTGATGCGTGAAAGATTATAACCGCATTAATACATTACATTACTTATATACATTATATACGTTTCTACACACTCACACACAAACACACACACACCACACACATACACACACACAGACACACATACACACACATTTATTTATATAGATTTTGGAACGAGGATTTCGGCTATGGAAATTTCATTGAATATTTTTGCCCACTTAGCATTAATTAACTTTTTGAAATTACACCCAACAATATGGTGAATTGTCAATATGATCATATGGCTTCTTTGGATGTTGAAAGTTTATTTACTAACGTACCTACCCACCGACTACACCATTGAAATCATCTGCATAATTCCATATTGTGTATTCTCAATTAGTAAGTTAATGCTAAGTGGGCAAACACATTCAATGAAATTTATATATATATATATATATATATATATACATATATATACATACATACACACATACATATATGTTTATATATATATAATATATGTGTGTGTGTGTGTGTATGTGAATGCAACAGTCCAGTGTCCATTTTTTACGTGAAAGAATTTCTGCCATTTCATTCTCATCTCATTTCTATTCATTCATATTATTGAAATTTTTTGGTTTATTTTTGTTCGTACAAAATGCGAATATCTCATTCCAACATTTTACTAAATCTTCCGTTAAAATATTCCGCGTTAATAGTTTATATTGGTAAATAATGGATTTGTATTGAGACGCACGCTTTTATATCTGGGACAGCTTGTCGGTATGTTTGAATTTGTACGTTCGTGCTTTTGATTGTATCTGTAGAGATGTGCGTTTGTATATATTTGTGCATCCTTGTGTACGTGCACTCTTGTGTACGTGAATCGTTGTGTACGTGCATCTTTGTTTACGTGCATCTTTGTGTACATGCATCTCGTATCTCGTGTTGAAGGAACTTTTATTTATGTTTACCTCCGTGCTTCCGCGTGCAGTTGTGGAAAATATGTTGGGAGGGAGTAATTTTATTTGAATGCTGGTTTGATTTGGTTTTTTAGTACGTATGTCGTACGTACGTACGTTTTTTTACATGCTTATCACTCATTCAATCAATCATCCAATCAATTTTCAATCATTCTTTGAAAAACCGTTGAGGTCGATGACGTCTTTTTAGATTTCTAAAATCCATTCCTATGTTTGGTCAGATTTGTTGAATTCGGTATTCCCACTCCAGTCTATTCTGTAACGCCACCATCCATTCTTTGGCTGGTCTTCCCCTTATATAAAACAGTCCCTCTTCCTCTCATTAATATCGATTTAGTTAATATTTCATCCGGCATTTTGCGATTATGTACAAAGAGTTCCGACTTTTGACTCTAACCTCTTAAAAAACATTTTTAGGTTTTCCGAGTTGGTCACTTACGATTTCGTTTTCTACTTCTGTTCCCATCTGGTGTCCACGCGTACTGATTGTTGAACTCACAAGCGGGAATATTAAGAGTTTTGTAATGTTGCTTTGATGTTTAGTAAGTATCATACAACTCTGACAACTCTGTCTGTGTCTGTCTTGAAATACATATGATTTAGTGATGAAATAATAGTTGAAAAATGTACCGTGCAGAAAACGTTCAGCATGTTTATGAGTTCAATAAATTGCTTATTGATGCATGTATGCAATTGATGAACGAAAATCAACCAAAAATTAACTTGATAGGCATAAAAGAAAGGTCGCCAGCTTAATTATCTTGGCTCCCCCCGTCAAATTTCAAAACTTTTAAACATTTCCAAAATTTTTGCCTTATCCGCAAATGTGGAGTAATATTTTTTGATAATTTTCATGCTTAGAATGTACAACGCTAAAAAAACAAGTTAGTAATAGTTGCTTACATATCAAGATATTTTGATAAGATATCATCTTAATCACATCTTAATGATATCCTAATAACATTGACGTTATTGACACTCACAAACCTTGAGATTTTAAATTGCAAATGTATCCACGTAAATAATAATTTGTGTATTGAATAACTGTTGCCGGTGTGGAGTTGTTAAAAAAATTGTTATTATCGCTTTTTCTATATCCCTCCTTTATTCCCAGTATCCGTTCTTTATACCAGACTTCCGTCATTCATTCCGGAGTTCCGTTCTTCATTTTTTCTGGATGATTTCATATTTCCCTAAAGCCCCAATCTCGAAAAAATGGTTTTTTAAATCCCCATGAGGGCACACTCCCGTGCTCACCTCACAGTAAAATTTTTTTAAATATATTATTTGTTCATTGTAATGCTTATGTTATTAATGCTGATTGTTAATTAATTCAATTAGTTGAATAATAAATGCATAGTTTTCCGTTTATCACAGGGTTTTCATATAGATGAATGTTACGTTATTAAGTTGTTTACTGTCCTGATATCATTTGCGATGTTATGTTGCGACGTCTTGCCTATTTTGCCGCAAGTTTGTTTTCGTGCGTTCATGTGTAGTTGCCTGCATGAAGTGGAATTGTACGAACAGGTGAACGGTAAAAATACACGCACGCAAGTTAAATGGCGTACCAGCATCATCCATCAGTATACGGTTCCTTCTTGAAAATTCTTTAAAACTCTTCGATCTTGCAGTCATAAAAATGTTGGTGAGATTAATAGCATGCTACATATTAATTTCGCAATTAAACAAAATCTGTTCAAAAATTACATAAAAATAAAAATTTTCAGATATGCGCAATAAAAAAACTAAACAAACACATATACATAATATACAAATACATAAACAATTACAAAAAAAACATATTTATAAACAAACACATACAAACACATAAGCATGTACAAACACATACTTCGTTTTCTCCTTTTAAATATACAAGTCCTATCTATTTGTGTACAACAACAAATTCAAGCAGACTCGGAGGATAGCAAATAAACAAGCGAGTGTACGAAAATATGTGCACACATCTGTCCAATAAATTTCCACTTTATTTTTCCACAATTTTCATTCCACAGTATACAAACTGCATGCGACATATAATTAAAACTTGTGCACATGTCAAGACTAATGTTCAAATAGTTTCACAATTAACGCAGTATTTTAAAAGAACAATAGAGTTTACAGAAACAACAACAAAACAACAACAAAACAATAACAACAACCACCAATAAAAATAACATCCAACCAACCAACCATCTAACCAACCAACCGACCAACAACAACATAAAAAGAAACAGCAGCAACAACTGCAATGAAAATAATTTTCAAACAAATCGTTAACATTTTTAAATGCATGAGTCAACTTGATAATTACTGATCATCATGACCTGGCGAATGAAAAAAAACTGATTTTAAAAATTATGAAATGTTGCTAATTTTAATTTAAATTATGGTCTCATTCATTTTTTGTAATGAATAGCAACAACAACAACAACAACATTAACATAAAAAGAACAGCAACAACAACAACATTAACATAAAAAGAACAGCTACAACAACAACATTAACATAAAAAGAACAGCAACAACAACAACATTAACATAAAAAGAACAGCAACAACAACAACATTAACATAAAAAGAACAGCAACAACAACAACATTAACATAAAAAGAACAGCAACAACAATAACATTAACAATTACAATAGCAATGATGTTTGAACAAATCTTCAGCAATATGTGCAGTTATTATGTAAATAATACAACTCAATAAAATACAACAATAACATTCACTTAATGTAATGCATTGCTCGTGCGTGTTCGGTTGTCCCATCGTGTAAGTGATGAGCGAGCATTAGAGCTCGACCATGGCATCCTTACATATTTGTGACGCGATATGAAGTTTTAAATAATAAATGTTTCAATTAGACGGGTGGCTTACCTCTCTAACTCTCAGACAAATTGATGATGTTCTCTGCATTGTTGCGCGTGTCTGTGTGTGTCTGTGCGTGTATCTGTGTGTAAGTGTGTGTGCTCAAAATGTAATGACGCAGTTTGGTTTAACGAATAAGACAGATCTGCTCGTATGCTATTCATGTATTAAAGTTCAATACGACTGATTCATAGTGACGTTATTTGATCACAACGTAATATGAGCAGAAATTTCTGCCCCAAAATAGATAAATTTTAAATTTCAGAAAAGTCGATTATTTTCTATTGTAAAAATCTCTTTGAATCAGCATCGAAGAAAGTGTTTTCAAGTAGAACACTATTGCAAATGAGATGGAAAGATAAACTAATGACGATTACTGGCCGACCTCGTTACCGCAAACCTTTCCAATCATTTCCACATTAATCGTCCTTCAGTTTTCAGAACCGATCTGTCTCGAAGATAATCGAGACATCTAGCCAGAGTAATAAAGAGACGTTATTACGCAACGCAGTGTTATACGTCGTCTCGTCGTGCTATGTGTGTCTGTGTGTGTGTGTGTGTGTTTACGTGTGTGTGCGTATGTGTAGGTTTGTGTGTGTGTAATTAAAAATTAATGCCATGTAATGTGATTTGAGTTTATATATGTTTTGTTTCAAAAAATTTAAGAGTTATTGAAAGATGTGTAGATATTTATTTTATGAAAAACCACAATTTTAATGCAAACCAACAAATTTGGTGTTGGGTTTTGTTTCTAATTATTCATATCTGTTGAGTGTTGAGTCCCAAGTCGATGCATTTTCGTCATGCAGAGCACTCTGAATGGTGCTACAATGATAATAAACAACAAGACAAATGAAACAACAAGATGAATAAAAAACTGAAAGTGAAAACAGGCAGTGATATTTAAGTCATTCATATACATCGGGATAAGAACAAGCTCATAAGAAAGGAGAAATAACTAGAAAAACATGAATGGAGATTCAGATCAGTGGCTCGAAAAATTAACCGCCAATCTTTCGCTGTTGCATAGATATCTCCATCCTCATCGTCCTTATCGTCATCATCATCTCAGCGTTATCATTTTCTTCATCATCATCTCATCGTCATCACCATCAACGTCGTCTTCATTTTCATCATCATTTCAGCGTCATCACCATCATTAACATCTTAATTGTCATCATTATCATCATTGTAACTATTCCTAGAATTCTTATTGGCGTAAGGAGCATATATATATATATATATATATATATATATATATATATATATATATATATATATATATATATATATATATATATATATATATATAGGTAGGAACTGAATTAAATCTGAAATTGTTTGAAATTTTTAATTTAGCGAGTTAACAAGTTGTTGTAAATAATAATTATTTATTGTATTGACCAATGATCAAGATTTTTCTTCCAGGTAGGTGTTTTTATTAAACTTCGTCTGAATTATATAGTTGAAACGAGATCTAAATTTTTGGATATTGTAACTGAACACTTCAATCAGGGTGCCAAAACACAAAAATTGTTGCAAACTGTTAAAAAATACCATTTAAATTTTTAAACGTCCAGACAAGTGAAGTAGTTTTCATAGAGTTGCTTTGGAGTCATTTGTAGTCATATTCATATAGAAATATCCATATGATATCCAGAGGTGTCGTTTGGTTGTAATAGATAACAAATGAGACAGGGGAAAAATTTTTGGTTGGTTGAACTTTTTTTTATCTTAGTAAGGTGGGTGGTGAGATGTTTTACGTCAGATAGCCTGACATGTGTTTTACAATACATCTTTACGTCATATTTTATTTACATTTTGAAAGATTTTTTGAAAAATAGAATAGTTAAATGAAGTATTTTTTAACCTCTGTGGTCAGTCTGATCTCCTCATAACTAACAATTAAACTTTTTGCTTTAAAGTGATACATTTGAAAACAAATGAAGTTGTTAAGCCAAGTCTCAAAGTTTTCCTATCAACAGACCTCCACTGTTTGTATAATTGGGCAACGACACGGTATGATGGTTAAAAAGTCAACTCTCAGTTACTGGGTTTGAATGCAAAGTGGGTCGGCAAAGGTGTGAAACGTGGACTTGAGGGCATTCAAAAAAGAGATGTGAGTTAATTGAGTTAATGATGAGAAAATAATTAACATGTGTGTTGGTGTAGTGTCTAGAGCATCATACAATCTTTATTTCGTTGTGTTGTTTTGTTATCACCATCATCATCATTTTCATCATCGTCGTCATCATCATTGTTACCATCATCACCATCATCATCCTTGCTATCATCATCATCGTCATCATCATTCCACTTCAATCCTTGTTTTCAACATTTTAAAGTCAGCAATAAAAAATAAAAAAAATATAAATTTAAAATATTTAAAACAAAACATTACATAATTTATTCAAGACACCTGACAATATTGTACCCTGATTGGACGTGCGATGAATGAATCTGGTTGAAGCACAGACATCGGTCGAGCGATGAAAAGCACATTAGGTTTGAGCAATACAAAATAAAAAAATAATGCGAAATGTACAAAGATCAAATATAATGTATTAAAAATGTACTATACAAAAACTTGATATAAAGTGAAACGTTGGGCACGAAGGTACTGTGGAAAGTCATTAAAAAAAATTTATGTTTAAAGTGAATTGAATAATGTAATCTTGCAAATGCAAATAAATTGCAAATTTTAACGGAAAAAAATTGAAAAAAAAATGGAAAAATGGAAAAGTTTCCTCACAAAAAGATGAATCAATCAATAAAATATATCACGATCACTTATCGTTACATTACTTCCTCACTGCTGTTAATTTTTCATTAATAATAATTAGCTCGTGTACAATGGCAAATTATATATAATAAATAAAATTTTATCAAATTAAAATAAATCTGACAACATTTTAACGACACTTTAATTAATTAAAAAATTGAAAACATCAATTAAATTATAATATAGCATTTGCTGCCTCTACTTGGAATTATTTTATCATTGTACAGTACGCGTGAAACTTGAAATAAATAAAAGTTTTTAAAGCTTATACATTAAAAAATCATCAAAACAATTAACTATATATATATATATGTGTGTGTGTGTGTGCGTGTGTATCTCATTAGCGCAAGAATGAATGAGGTTGCTTATTTCACAAAATGACAGTGCGGAACAAATAATATAAAATGTTCACGGATGAAAGTAAAGTCGCGCAAGTTGCCCAACCTCACGATTAAAACTTCATTCACACACAAAAAATGGCAAATTTAAAAAGTTTCTACGTACATAATACTTTGACGGCATTATTGAAAGTTATTGAAAAAATATTGCCGCCACTTCCATAGAAATATTGTACTTGCAATGTACGCTCCACTTCAGCGCCAGGATATTCGAAAAAGTAAAAGTGAACACATCGGCACATTAACGGCTAAAAAAAATACATAATTTTTTTAGCCGATATAAAATAATTTTTTAACTTCAATAAAAAAATATATAATTAATTTAACAGCGTGAACATAATGCCACTAGTAGGTTATATACTTCGTATATACTATCAAACTTGAACATTAATGATCAGATAAGTTTTGTAGTTTTTAATTCAATTTAAATTTTTTTTAAAACCTAAACTTTCTTTAGAAATTCCGTTTTTCTTTCCACAAATTTAGAAATAATGCCTCTCTTATGCTGGCATTTTAATTTCATTTTCCCTCGCTTGAACCTCGCTTTCTCCTGCTGCCAGTTGAATCCTTCCTGCGAACATTTGTGTAGACAACTGGTTCTTGCTGCTCGTCCACCTGATTTTGTCTGTTCATCTCCGGGTTCACCAAACTGACCACAGAGTTGACGTCTGAAATGATCTGATCGAATGTCGGGCGTTCCTGGGCATCCTGTGTCCAGCACTTCATCATTATTGCGTACCTTCATGAAAAAGAATTGCTATAGGCCGTTAAATGAAATGGCAACGTTCGAAAAGTTATTAACTTTGCAAGTGCGACCTATTATAATTAGAATATCAAAATCATAATTAAATTATAATTAAAATTTTGGGTAGACTTTTCATCTATCAGTTTAATAATTATGTTGTTGATGAACTTTTAATTAAACAATATTTTCTATTGTTATGAATAATCTTCATAGTCAATCGACTTTAAAAATCTTAAATTCTCGGCGTCACTGCACTGATGCATGGTATCAACATCATTCGTTTGCAAACCACTCAGCCGCAGAACTAACACAACATCGGGACAGAAGGGTGGTTGTTTGAGGAGTTCCCCACTCTGAATGAGGCCTGCCACCTGCCAGTTTTCAACCTCCGCGTATGGAACAGCTCCTCTGGTCATCAACTCCCACAGCAACACCCCATACGCCCACTGTCGTTCGTTTCAAAAATTTAAATCCAAAAATTCAGATAAGAATATTTTCATAAAATTATTTCCTTTTTCTAAGCCAAACATAATTATAATAAATTGATTAAAAAATGCGACTGGAAAGAAAAGAAACTTGTAGATGAAAAAGTTCATACAAGCATCAAGAGTACAAAAATGAAAAGGTACTGAATGTAAGAAATGTACGAATGTAAAAGGTAAGAAATGCTGGTTTGTAAGCAATCAACGTGGAAGCCAAAAAACGAACCACGTCACTTTTTGTGGTGAATATTTTGGCTTCAAGGCACTCGGGAGCCATCCATCTGACTGGAAAGGGATCTTTGCCATGTTTCACCCTGTAGTACTCACAACTTATCAACTGCCTCGACATGCCAAAGTCAGCTATCTTCACCACTCCAGAGTTATTCACCCTTCGGTGATTCAACACGTTTATTATTATTATTATTACTAATATTTTTGATAGCAATATTTTTATTATTATTATATTCGTTGTTGTTTTTGTCGAATTAGTACATCTCTTAATGTATAGTACTATTTATTTTATGTTACAATTGCTGCTCATTGTGGTTAAACAAGTTAGTGAATTTTTGTTGTAACGATTGGAAAGAATGATTAGAAATTACTAAAACTAAAATTACTAAAATTATTATTATCATGATAATAATAATTATCATTAATGATCTCATCTTAAGCAACAGGACATTCATAATCATGATTACATGCAATTCCTGGCAGCCAGATCTCGATGGACAAAGTGGTGACTCGATAGGTAGGCCATGCCGTGTGCCACCTGCATCCCCATCATCAGCAGGTTCAGTATCGTTATGTTCTGCCAAATGTGTAAAATGTTTTGTCTTAAGTTAAAAATTTTTACTCATTTGAATAATATTTTTAATTTAATGCCATATTGGCAGTTTCATCCAAAAGCCAAAATGACGTTTAAATCTTTAATTCTTGTGTTCTATTATTACTGATAACCTGACTTAAGGTATTAAAAAATTAAATTAAACTAGACTTTTTGAATTTGACAGTCTTGTAACCCTTTTTATCACAGAAATTTTTCTCTTTAAACTTACAATGTTTTTATTAACAGAACGGGACATTACTAATAATCGTGCATACGTTTACACTTACAATAATTTTCGTCAAACAACATAAAAGTTGCATACGAAATTCATGTCATTTTAATTTAATCATAATATACATTTTTATGAGTCAGAGGAACGTTAAATTTGTCACCAAACTCGATTTTTAACCAATTTACAACATAAGATGTTAATGAAGAAAGATGTAGCCACTTACCAGTTCTGGGTTGAGAATGTAATTTCTTAGATCTCCGTTGGCCATGAAAGGAAGAATGACCATTGGCGTGGAGTCATCGGCGAATGTTATGCCTTTTATACCTGTGTTAATTTAATTAGAGTTGAATGCTTTTTGTTTCATTTCATTATCCATTCATGCCTATGCATATTTGCATTCTAAATATTAAATTAATTCTACTGATGTAAAAACAAAATTGAAAATTGTAAACACAAATTCGGACAAAAAATTTGTTGATTATGAAAATGAACAACTTAAGCGGCAATGGATTCATGATACAAAGGACCAGCGCTGGAACCTACCAAGCACGTGCGGGTGTTGGAAGTCCTTCATAAGAACTGCCTCTTTCAAGAACAACTCCACCATTTCGCATTCCTCAGCTTTGTCTGAATAGTTGCATTATAGTTGAAAGAGTTATGAAGAGTAGTTGCTGTTGTTTGTTATGAGTTGACATATTTTTGAGAAATGATTGTAGCAAAGATTGTTACTCTGATAAAAAGGTTTATTAATCAATAAATTAAATGTGAGATTATTGGTTGCGATTGAGATTAAAATGTGTTTGCATGAAGGTTTATTAAAAACATAATTTGTTCAAAAACTTTAAAAAATCGGTTTAAAATGTTGAAATACATTCCAAAGTTGTGTGTAAAATTTGAATAAAAAATTCTCGTTATTTCAGTTAAATATTAGATGAAGATCTGACATTTCATAGTCTTCACAGCCACAATTTCAGCCGACTGGTTGCCATGCATCAACGTGGCCAGATAAACTCGTCCAAAGTGACCTGTGCGTTGTGATTTCAAGAATGATTGTCAATCGTGATGAAAAAGAGAACAATTACATCGCTTACATCTACTTTTACTGCTAATATCTGTTAAATTTAATATTACTACTCTTACAGGAGTGGTTAATATTCTAATATCATCATTCTTCTATCTAAATTAAACATTTTACAAATAAATATTAATCTATATTTCATCAATGAAATAATGGATTACAGTATTAAAACAATTAGCAAATAAAAAATATAGCCTATTATTCACCGTTTCCAATGCATTTCTTCAACTCGAGACTGGTCCTGGGCACCAGGAGAGAGCTGATGACGTTGATGAGGTCCTTCTTAAGGGAGCGAGAGACCATGGGGTATGCCGGTGTTTCGGACATCAGTGATGAAGTGTCTGTGTTATCTGCAAATGCATGATGACGCTGACAAAAAGTAGACAACACATTTGCTCTTTATCCATGTTGTACGATGTCATTTAAAGTTCTACGGCTTTTTCGAGCAGTTTTAATGCGTTATAAAATAACAATTTGTGCTACTGTTGTTTCCTTTCCGGAATTTAAAAAAAATATTTAGAGTATTTATCAAAACTGATATTGCCCATTAATAATTTTTTTTTTAAATTTAAACTTAAGAGTGTTTGTTCTGGCAATTTCGAACTGAGAATATTTTCAACAGATCGCTAGATTAATGACAGAACTTTTGCATTGGTGATGCATTGTAATTTGAACTTAAGTTTTTGACCGATATATTAAACCGTGTACCGTCCCGTGCCTATGTTTATAACAGCTTCTAATAACAGTTTTTAATAATATATTTTTAAGTTTGTGAATGGGGCAGAGATTATCGTTTAAGTTAACTTTTCCTGCTTACAATTTCTTGCACAATTATTACTTGGAGGCTAGCAATACCGGCTCAAGACTTTTTCTGTTTCGTTATGAAAAAACAAACTGTAAATCGAACCGAACGAGTTAGAATTGCTTAATATACATTCGATGAAATTTTCTAAATTAATTTTAAGCAAAAATAAGTTTGAGTGAATTGATTGATTTATTGGAAATGTTTTTGTCTGGTCATTCATGGCAAACATGTACTTATAATCTGTTATTTATTTCTTGGGTACATTTCAAAAGGATTAGATATTGAAAAATCTTAACCTTCGGCATTCAATCCTTTGATAATCGGATTAGCAATCTGTTGAATCTTGTGGGATTTACTTCGTCTAGATTTGCGCAACTTCATAACGCCCACGAACAGCAGCGCGAGAAGTACGAAAAAGACAACTCCGCCCACTGCAACCAACAGCATGCCCCACCAGTTATCCCCTGAAAATTAATTTCACAACTATTTTAAATTTTAAAATTATAATGTAAGATTACAACAGAGATAACATTTTATTTTCAAACTAAATTGGAAAAATCATGGTCGTGTTGCGGTATTACATAAATTAATAAGCAAAATCAGTTGACGAAAAGTATAAAATATACTTTTTCTGATTCAAAAAAGATTAATAACAGATATTTTAAGTAATAAAGATGTACAATGCAAGTTAATTTTACGCCTGAGGTCGAAGAAGATGTCTCTTTACGATCGCAACATTTATGATAGGGTTCAATGTTAAATACGTTCTCCGTTTTTCCGTGCAACATTCAAAAGATTTTTTTTATTTTGATCAAATTTGGAAGCATTTCAAAAATATAAAATTTATTCAGTGTTTTATTCTCAGCAAATCATCACACCAATGAACGATTCAACGTACATAATTTTTTCAACTGAGTTATTTTTATTTAATCCAATGCGAAAATGTTTCAGATATTCCTGTTCATTTTGTAGTTTTCACATTCCCATGCGAATAGAATTAAACGTTTTTAAATTGCTTAAGCAAGTTGTTCGTTATGTTTAACATTGATTTTAATTCAGTTTTAACTGTTCGATAAAGTTTCTTCAGAGCTTTCAGATCTGAAAATTGGTTAATACTTGGTTAAAAAAGTTATCCATAAAAATTCAAGTAAATTTGAAATTTAAATCGATGTTTTGATGAGAAAATATTTTTTTAACAGAGTAAAACAAAACTTTTCAATTTTTCGAACATTTTGCAAAAATATTGTTTTTCAATTTTATTTTGCAAAATTACTTTTTCGATCATCGCACCTGACAATTCGTTAAATTTTTTTGAAAACTCTTTGTCATCTCCATAAAAATCCTTCTCGTAATCGTCCATTCCATCTTCTTCGTCACAGTCATTATCATTTATTACATTCGTTCAAATTTCAATGTTTAATTCTTTCAAACATTAACGCGTTAGAATTTCCAGCCGTTTCGAATTATCAGTATTTCAACAAATTTTGCAATCAACGTGCACTATTTTAGTGACAATTTTTTACCGGATAATTATTTTTTTTTATACATTCAACGATAACATTGAAAGTTTGCCGAATTGTGTCAACTGAACTTCTTAAGCAGTGTTTATTAAAATTTATCTTCATTTAAATTTGCGAAGTAGAAAATCGTGTGTCCGGGAAATTTAGAAAATTAAGAAAATTTTTGGGAAACTTCAGCTTTTAAGCTGATTCAACAAGCGAAAAAATTAAAAATGCCAAAAAAATGTAGTATGTCAAGAAGTATTATAACTTTTTAACATTTGCATATATATATATATATATATATATATATATATATATATATATATAATACATTTAATAACAATAATAATAATAACAAAATTTGAAATGGTTCAGTAGACCAGCATCTGTATAAGAACCACCCCAAAATAAACGTCCTAGTATCCTAGTTCTCCTAGCTTGATTTTAAAGTTGTTGATTTAATCCACTGAGACAATTTTATCCCTCAGCTCGTTCCAGGCGTTTACCACCCTGCTGCTGAAGAATTTTTGCTTTATTAGATTTTCTGTCTTTTGAAGAGCTTGAATCTGTGACCTCTTAATCCTTTCCTTTTTTCTAGTTGAAAGAACCTAGTGAACGATGTTTCTTCTTTTCCAGTTATTAACTTATGTGTCTGAATCAGATCTTCTTTGTATTTTCTTCTTTCTAGTGTGGTTAATCCGCATTCTTTCAGTCTATCCCTATATTCAAGTTTTCCAACACTTTCGATCATCTCTGTTGCTCTACGCTGTACTCGTTCAAGATTGTCTTTGTCCTTTTGCAGATCCGGACTCCAAACCTGTGAACAGTACTCGATATGAGGGCGAACTAATGTTTTATACAAGTTTATAACGATCGACTTCTCTCTGCTCACCACCGTTCTTCTAATACATCCAAGTATTTGATTTGCTTTGGCTGCTGCCAAAGTATATTGTTTTGGTGTTTTCGTGCTTTTATGAATTGTGATTCCTAGATCCTTTTCTTCCTCTGTAGATCGAAGGTCCTTCCTGTCCAGTTGATATTGAAAACCTTTGTTCATTCTTCCCATGTGCATAATTCTATATTTGTCTATGTCAAATCTTGTCTTAGTACTTCAGCATCTTCTTCGTTCTTGACCCTTGCACGCAGCTTCGAGTCGTCCGCAAATTTTGATATCTTTGACATTATGCCAGAGTCGATATTATTAATGTAGATAACAAATAGTAGAGGGCCCAGCACCGAACCTTGAGAAACTTCACTTTTTTGCCCTTGATCCGCACTTGTTGTCTTCTGTTCTTCAGCCAGTTAGTAATCAAGATATTTCAAGATAATTTCAAGAAAATTTCAAGATATCTCACATGCCTGTAATTTTTTGACGGGTCGTTTATGTGGCACTTTATCAAGTGCTTTTGCGAAGTCCAAATAATCTCACAGCCTACATTGTCGTGTACCTCCTTGACGAAATCCAAAGGATTGGACAAACAAGAACGTTTTTCCATGAATCCTTGCTGGCTGTTTCCTATTATTTTGTAGTTTGCCAAATAATTAACTAAGTTGCTTTTCCCAATTTTTTCTAAAATTTTGCATAATATACATGTTAAGCTGACTGGTCTGTAGTTGCTGGTGTTGCACCTGCCCCGGTTCTTGAATAATGGTGTGACAATGGCATCTTTCCAGTTTCTTGGTATTTCACTTGTTTGGATTGATTTTATAAATATTTCAGTTAGTGCTGTTTTATTAATTTAATTTCTCACTATTTTTAGAAATTTTAAGTGTAGTTTGTCTAATCCAGGAGTTTTGTCTTCCTTCAGAGATTCGAGCATCTTTTTCTCAGCAATATCCACACTGAGTATCTGTTCTTGGTTTTCTTTCAACAGTATTATCGGGTCTGGAATGCATTTCGTGTTTTTTTTCCAATACAGATCCAAAGTATTTATTAAGTATTTCCGCAGTTACTATGTCATCTGTGACAATGATGTCGCCTTGGTCGTTCTTTAGCGGTCCAGCCATCGTTTTCCTATTTTGCTTGCTCTTCCTGTAGTTGTAAAAACTTTTGTTATTTCTTTTTATGTTCTGACTAATTTTAACTTTGTATTCTTTAAGAACTTTTTTGTTTGTCTTGTTTGTCACGTTTCATTTTTCCACATATTTTTTTTAGCCTTGTTTATTAGACTTTAAGCGTTTTTCCTAGTAAAGTCTCTTTACGTGTATTTTTCAAGGCTTTGTTTTTATCCCTCCTGGCTTTCTTTACTTTTTGTTGTTTTTTCTGTGGATTGGCATTTTTTTTCCATAACCTCGTTCATACATGACAAAAACTGCGTCCATTTTTTCTGTACATTAAGGCCTGCCAGTCTATCTTTATAGTTTATATTTTTGATTTTCCTTCTGATTTTGTCATAGTCTGCTTTGTAATAGCCGTATCGTCTTTATTGTGATACTGTTTTGGTTTCATGTTAAACAACTGCTTCAAACATCATTATCTGATGATCACTGGAGCCAAATATTTTTACGACCTGTACACCTTCAATCATGTTTTCCTCTGTAAAAAATTGTTGCTAAGGTATCTTTTAAAAAAAAACTATCACCCTAGCAAATTCAAATTATGTGCAAAGATCGGGATGCTATCTATCAATTTGTCGTAAAGTTATAAAATTGAATGACAATCATACATTCGAAGATGGAAAAGTACTTACTGTGCATGGCGTTCCTCAGCAGTGAACCACCGTCCGGCTGGCCATCTTCCAGGTACAAACGAGACGATTAAATTTTTTTTCATTAACGAACGTATGAAAAGTAAAATTGTTAAAAATTCAACAACGTTTTCACAATGTTAACAAATTCATTAAATTATAAAATTAACAAAAAAATGTCTAACGAAAATGAATAAAAAAATATTTCATGATGCTTTAGATATTTTCTCATCGAAAGTGCAAAAATTTAAATTTTGTTAAACAATTAACATAAATAAATAAGTAAATGAATAAATGAATGAATGAATGAATAAATGAATGAATGAATGAATAAATGAATGAATGATTTAACAAATGAATGAACACATATGTATGTATATGACGTATATGCATGTATGCACACATACATGCATATACGTAAAGACTAAATAAAATAAATAACTTGCCAATAGATGTCTCCTTCAAAAGATCGTTGTCTGAGGGACAAAAATAACACAAATAATCCACCAATATAACATTGAACATTTGATTTAACAGTCAAAATTAAGTCTTATTATTTTTTTTCATTTTTTCGGTAAAGCTAAATATACAATTACAAATTTAAAGTCGGACTTTGTTGACATTGTTATAATCAAAAATCTCACTTGATAAATATTTTTTGGAGTTTGATTCATTGTTATTTGGAGTAAAAATGTAGTTAACGTAGGCGGTTGAAAGGTCGTTTGTTGCCAGGCATGTTATGTTAACCTTGGCTGCTGATATGTGCGAGCATTGGATGGTCAGTGCGTCTTTGGCTATTGCCGAGATATCGCAATCCAACGATGGGGACTCCAAATTCTCATCCACCGTTTCACGCCTGTCCATGTTGTCGTTGATGTTGATGTACTCGCCTTGCGGGATTACTTTCTCGTTGACGAACCACATGATTCTGATTGGCGTTCTCTGGTCGGTGATTGCATTGCAGGTCAGTTTCAGCAGTCCGATGCTCTGCTCCTGGTAGGGTTCGTAAATCGTCTGCATCTGTTCACGCCGCTGCAGGTGCAACTTTTCGTATCTGTTGTCCAAAGTGAGCATCACCTTCTCAATGGACGAGATGAATGTCCTTTCTGTAAAATAAGTACGCCAATTGATAAAGTTTAATTTTTCAACATTTTTTATTTTGATTATACTCACTCTAAATAAATTTCATTAAAATTTTATGAGTCTGCTAATGATAGAAGATGCGACAAGATATAATGAAGAAACTGACCATAGACAGTAATGTAGGTGTATCTGACAGAAGCCTCCCACCAAACATTCGTTACGTAACACATTATTGAACCTGAACTCTTCAGCGTCACTGACTTCATCAGTAACTCTGTGATGTTCTCTCTGTTGATCCAACTGTTCAAGCTCTCTTAAATGCAAACATTTGATTTGTTTATTACATATGTCGCCAAACAGTCGTTATATTTTGTGTTTTAATTTTTTAGATATAGCACAATTATTGGCATATTTTTTGGTAAAAAGACATTTAATGTATGGAACTATTAAAGTTAAAAATACTTACCAACTTCGTTGAAAATTTGGCGTGCATTGACATACCACCTGATGGTTGGGTTGTGGGCCTGGTACTCGCACGGCACCGTCACGTCATCACCAACGCTTGCAAGCACGTACGGCGGCATTCGATATATGACCGGCGAGACTGCGGTCGTTTTGAGGGGAATTGTACGTTATATTTGTACATTATATTTGTACATTGTATTTGTACATTATATTGAAAATATCCACGGCTTCAGCATTAATTCGTCACTTTCAAAACAATAATGCAACACCAACTCCTTGCACAAATCAAACAATTTCTGAATTTTTGCAAGTTGAAAACAATATTTATAAAATGATTGGTTTTTTGTAAAAATGGTGAAGCGGACAAAATTAATTCTGTTATAAATTAGTTTCTCAATTGTTTACGCTATGATAGAAATTTTGCTAAGTAGATAGTTACAAATCAGAATTATAAATTACAAACATAACATGTGACCCACCGTGGCCAATTTGCCTGAAATGTTTTATTTCTACGCGTCCATGCTCGTCATGGGCCTCGCATCTCACAGAATCGTTCTTTCCGCGAAAGATTTTCATGACCATGTTGTCGACTAGGAGGTCTCGATGGTGGTCAGTGAAGAGCTCCTTGCCTGTTACATCGTCGTACCATTTTATAGTTGGCATTGGTCTGTGTTCATCGGTTGTTAAAGAAAATTAATGTAATTTTTCAAAATAAGGCTTTATAAACTTTAAAATTACTTGATAATTGAAATTATTTTAAACTAAAACTCATACCTCAGCAAGAAAGTGGTCAAGTTACTAACTAGTTAATGCACATTAATCATTTGTCTACCTGCCATAGAAAGGACAGTTTAGTTCACCTGGATATGAACTGGCCACCTGGACCGTATCGAAAGAAACATTCTTCAATTCTGTCATCGGAATGTTTTGTAGCGGTTTGCCTTCAGATGGAAGTTCACAAATACCATTAATCGCAAATCAGATTGCTATAGAATGTTATTCATTATAGATTGTAATTATTGCAAGCATACGTCAGATACTATTCAATAAAACGTAGTATTCAATAAAATTATGAAAATTGTTTTTTTATGTGATGTTGAAATGTCAAAGAACCATCGTCAAGGACGGTGAGATTGATTATGCTGTGGACGACATCCTTTTCAAATTCATGTAATCTTCTGGTTATGCAACGGTATCTTTTTGTATGATGCACCGTCAGGTTAAAAAGTACCAGATATCCTTTTAATTATTAAATTGCTTAAGTTAATTTATTTAACATTTATTGTTCAATATAAAAAAATTTAAAGGATCTACAAAGAACTATTTTTTTTATAAAATGGTAAACAATACTCGATAGCAATGGTGTTACATAATTTTTAAATTACTTCACGCTCAAAATAACGTTCAAATTGTTTCAATGTGGTAAGCTTACAGATACATACAATTTTTCGCTTTGAAACATATTTTGTAGAATCAGTGCTTCGTGTTGAGTGAGAAACATTGACAAAGATTAACGACAAATGATGAAACATCTGAAACAATAACAGATATTTGTACCATCTGTGTAACAATGAAATGAGTATAATTAACCTTTGTTGGTAAATAAGGAATTTGGATAAAGGTGTCTGTTGTTGGTGATTCTATCATGCCAGCCCTCCTCTTCCCAAAACAAATACTCAAACTCATCCAGGTACGGCCAGTAGACGTTCGGCACGCACGGCATCACAACATGTTCGCCTACATTTTTCACAAAACTGTAATAACTGACTTCTTTTGGGTACTCTGAAATTGAAATGTAACACGTTTTCCTGGTGTGAATGTCATTTTCAAGTTAGTTGAAACAAGTTAGCATAATTACAGCAAGTATGAAGCAATAACCAGCCAGTTTAATTTTTAATTAAATCTAAGAACCATCGTAATTTGAAAATACTTTTAAATTTGTTATTATTTTGCTCATATCATTTGCTATAAAATTTGATTTTGTGGTAAATTATTACAAACATTAATATTTTGATTAAACTCTGAATTGCCATCTGGAATCAAAATATTTGCAGAAGATGATTTCAAGTTGATAAAATTAGTAGTACATAATGTAACAGGTGATAATGAGTGATAATAATAAATGCTGATAATAACACAAGATAAAATAAAATTAACTTAATTATTAATCGTAAAAACATAAATTTAGAGTGAACCAAAATAAATTAATCGACCGGTCATTTTGACCGTTACGTTGTGGCTCCTTGTAACGCCAAACTCGTTTTCGAAGTAGGCGTAGAACGTTCCATTGTAAAACCTTTCAGCTGTCGGAGGGATGGAAAGTTTTATTTGCAATGAAAATTTTCTCAGATTCTCCACTGTGGTTACTTCGCAGTCATTATCCAGGTTCCTGCACCAAGTCACTCTGTAAAACATTTTTTTAAAAATCTTGAAGGACAAGTACTAAAGTCACATCAAATTTTTAAATAATTGTAAATAATCCTTAACATCAGCCAATATTTTTTGATTGAAGAATATTAATGTGTCATGTTATATAACTTGATAAGTTGAAATAAGTAAACGCAAAAGGGATTAAATTAAATGATATAAAATCACATGACGACAGAAAAATTTTCTATATAAAAAAAATTAAAAAAAAAACAACATCTTTATTCTTCGGCTAACAATAAGCCTTCAAACACCAGGTATTTTGGAATTATTCTATAAACAAACACAAAAAAACGCGTGTGTCTGTACATATAAATATATTCATAGATACATATGCGTGTCTTATTTCAAGTCTATTATATGTTCAACATATAAATATAGAAATGTAAATGTTATTTATTGGATCAAGTTCATAATGACAAAATTATGAAAAATATTTTGTGCATCAACAGCCGTTACAGGGAGAATTCTAAACATTTTAAAGGTGAGAATTTCTCATTTTCAAATTATTAATGAATCGTCCAATGATTTCAACCAATTGAATATTTGAAACAATTAATTCTTTGAAACAATTCTTTGCGTTTCATTTTCCATAAAAAATTCCATCATTGAGTAAGCTCAGCCACTATCATCTAAAAACAACTTTATAATGCATAGAAACCATTCAATCGGATAAAAATTTTCAGTAGAGAGAGACAGTGGCAAATCCAGAAAGGTTGGGAGATGCAAAAATAAAAGATTCTGTGTAATATATAAATAGGAATTAGCAAGAAAGGTCATGAACTTTCAATTTTGAATTCCATCGCCATCGTATTGTTTTGGATCCGCCACTGCTTGTTGTTTTTATACTATTTTAAATTATAATTTGAGATTAATGAACGGCAAAAACGATTAATTGTTGAGTATGAAATTTGATCCAATTCAAATAAGAGTTTTTGTAGTCAAGATATAATTAGTGGCCAGCATGCAACTAAGTTTATTAGCACATTAAGACGAGCATTATTCACAATAATCTCATTTTATTTCATATCGCCATAATTTTTCACATGTATTCACAACGTGGTACGTAATTTTTTTAACAGTAGAACAATTTTTTGCAAACAATTTATCAATATAACCTTTGAAAATATTAAAAATCATAAAAACTAATAAGATGAAAAACAGGTTGATCCGATCCTACTTGGTACGTCCAGGATCGCGTTCGAAGGAGCAGCTCATGTGCACATCCGTGTGAGTCACACCAATCGGGTACACATTCTCGCCTTCAAAATTTTTACTTTCTATTAGCGTTAAGTGATTTTGAACTTCACAGACTTTTATAACAGGCGGTACTCCAGCTGAAAAAATTATTGTAATTGTTTCAGCGCCATCAACTCAAATTGGATGTTGGCTAAATATTTGACATACTTGGAAGAAAATAAATTTCTTTATAACTGTATCTTGAACGACTGGAGTGACATTCGGTCTGCACGCACACCTTGATTGAGGCGACATCTAAGCTCGATTCGTTGAACCACAAACTTGTTGAAATCTGTTACAGCATTAAATATTTGCAATCTAACTTTTAAAATATTAACTGAAATGAATTTGGAAATGTTATTGTTTCCAACCTGCTCTTCTCTGCCTGTGATAGAAATCGATGCGTTTGCAAAGTTTTCCAGCTCACAGTTTGCTTCCGATGTCAAAGAAACTACACAAGTTGCTTCATCGCTGCCGGGTAAAATTTTCAGTTCCACGTTCACGACGTTCTTGGCCACCAAATCAACATGGTTGATGACGCAACGTTTGTCGACATACGTACCTGAAATGTTTTTGAAATTCTGAACAAATAGAAGCAAGACGAATAAGAAATATTATAAAACTTAGGTTAAATGTTGAACAACATGAATGAAACGAGCTCTATTCAGTCCCATAATTCTGTCTTTTAATTACATTTGATAAAATTTGAACAAAACTGTGGCGAGTTAGCGAGGTAGTGCCTTAAATTGCTTAATCTTTCTACTTGATTTGAGTATGATCATATGCTATTGCTATTTTATTGCGTTACAATGTGAATGATGTAAAAAACGAATAAGGAAAAATGATAAGTCATACAACAATCAATGAACGAGGGTGAGCGGCACAAAAATCACATTTGAAAATTGTAAAATTTTAAACGTTTATAAAGTAAAATGTAAACTAATAAACTTACTTAATGCTGGTTGTGAAGAAGAGCACAATACAATCAAAAAAATAGCAACAAACATAATACTCATAACAATTCTATAAAAATATTTCCATTAAGGTGATAACAAACATAAACAGTTGGCATTGAAATGAAAGGGTCAACTTGTTTCAAATAATGTTCCCATTTTATAAGTGGGATGTTTAGTAATTAAGATAACAGGATGCAATAATTGATGGATGATTTCAATTGGTCTACTGTAATTATGGATTGTACGAGCGTTCGTTGGTAGGTTGAAGATCATTCTATGAATGCGTGCTAATCATCACACATCACAAACGCACGCAGTTTAAATCAGCTTAATTGCATACAATTATTAAGTTGAGTACGATAAACAACGATACAAGCAAAAGTATATGTGAGAAATTAATTTTTATCTAGAAATGGTAACAACATTTAATAGTGATATATATATATATATATATATATATATATATATATATATATATATATATATATATATATATATATATATATATATGTGTGTGTGTGTGTGTGTGTGTTTGTGTGTGTGTGAGTGTGTGTGTGAGTGTGTGAAAGAGTGTGCGTATGCGTTTTATTCATTTTCTTTTTTCTCTTTTAATTAATTGACGCGAGTTATTTTTTGCATTCGGATCCAGTCGTCCGTGCAGTTGCTCACCCATTACCCCATCTTGCCGCTCGTATGTGCATTCACAAATAAAATGTATCTATTTATAGGCATAAGGTTTATTTACTTTAATACATGTTTCTGATAGAAACTTTAAGTTGACGGAAAATGGTCAACCGTCTTTAGTTTTAAAAATCGTTAATAAATTGCTACGTTGTTGACCTTGATTATTGTATCAAACAGTTGTTATATTTTATGATTGTACAGTGTTTTCCTATTATTACATACATTTTTAACCAACAACTTCTACTTTCACCCCAACCCATAAAGTCTCACGCCCCCTTCGAGAATAAAATTAACCCCGACCGGTGGTCACGTTGTGAAAGCTTTATATAGAATGTTCATCGAACCTCTGGTTTGGTGCTATCCAAACTAGGTTGTTTGGTCAGATATAATGTCATTGGTAAAAAAAAATTAGCTTTTTAAACAATGGAATTAAAATCAGGAAACACTTGCTTTGTCTTAGGTGATTTAAACAATTCATCGTTATGAAGATCATTTTCATGCTATATATTAACTACTGAATGTATTAAATTTGAAAAAAATTAGTTGTTTTTATGTAACACCGCTTAAAAAGTAAAAAATACCTAAATATTGGGCCAACTTTTAAAATGAGTATCGGTGCTGCATTTTAAACCAGGTATTGTTATTAAATCAGGTATTGTTATATCGGTATCGACCATATAATTTTTGGGTAATGTTATATAACCCTGTATATAAATAAAACTTTACGTTTGATAGAATATTTCGTCTTTTTCCAAATCAGATATGTGATTGTTTTTGATCACAGTTTGAATTAAAACCACACTTCTGTCACGCATACAAAAGTTGTCTACGCATGTCTATTGACAAAATCAAAACCACTGTAGTTTTAACGGATTTATACAGATTAAACCCCCAAACCACTTGGCTACTTGGTGGGGAAACACGTGCCTGCGTAAATACCTGGGATGTAGTGCTGAGTAGAGACATTTGAAACTGATATTCAACTAAAAAATTTATTAGGAAAACGATTTATTAGAAAAATAAAAATTTTATCACCTTTATTTTGATTTCAGGCGGCGTGGTGGTCTAATGGTTTCAGGTGCCTGGTCCTGTTTCGCAGTGGGTGCCGTGACAGGATTCGAATAGGACAAAAAGATCCCCACTTATGACATGTTTTGTATGCACTGACTCATATACGCTGTTTGTGGTTTATGTTAATATTTTTCACTGAATTTTGAAAATATGTGTAAGACCTCATATATATAGAATTAAATTTATAATACCTAGACAGGTAGACACCTGGAATAGGAACTTCAAAATTGTTCAACCCGTTCAACGTTCCATATTTAAATTTATTTCAACATTCAGATTATAACATCAAACTAATGTTACCAAGTGACAACGCACCAAGACAACAAATGATAAATAATGGCAGGTTCTTTTTTTATTGAGGTTGAATTATTTCAGTGCTGCGAAGTCATGGGTTAATTTTTAATAGAAATTAAATATAGTTTAATAAATTGCAAACAGAGCATTAATTATTTCAATTATGCAAATATTTTTTTTCATGGAATGAATATGAACTGAAGAAAGACTTTCAGTTCATTCATTCATTTCAAATATTCTTAAAATATTGTTAGAGTTATTGTATTATAAAATTGTAATAATTAATTATTTAAATTTAAAAAATCCCAGTTATTTATTGTAAGTTGTAATAGACACTGATTACAACTCTTTCACATGAGTGCCAAATTTTGAACAGTTTTGATGGGTCGAAGAGATTCAGACAGATCAGCTTCATTACCTGTTGATCAATACAGAAAGCAAATTGGTTAGTTTATTTAGTCTACAAAAATCTTACATTTTGTCTTTTATATTGCTTTGTTTTTATTATTTAAATTTTAAATTATTGAAAAATGATTAAACAAAAAGATGTTGAACCATTATGAATTTAATAAACCTGTAATGTAACTACATTATTTTCCATCAGGCAAACATCTTTATAAAAAGGATAAAGAGGCTGTTAAAGAAATAAAAAGACATCATGACTCAAAACAATCTGCCTTGGGAATCAAAGTAATTATTTGAGAAATAATCTCATTTATAAACTTTGAATTTGCATAAATGAAGAAAGTTAAATGGGATAGAATTATATTTGATGAAATTATTAAATTCATTTATTGTACAAGCAGTTTAATAAATTAGTTTTGCTTTTGATGCAGAATTTGGTAAGCATAAAAGCACACCTTCGGCTTTAAAGCAACACTTCCTTTTTTGTTTCTGGTGTTTAGTCATTTAGTGAATTCTGATTTACTGTTATACTTGATTCAAGCATTTTTTACCTGCTTTTTGCTTTAATAAAAAAGTTATCAGTTATTGTAAAATTTTCTAACTTCATGATCAAGCCATTAAAGTGACTCCAATTTTAAATCCTGTTTGAGTGATTCCATTATTTTTGTTTACATATAAAACTGCAATCATTTTTATTTGCTCTCATCAAATGCAAATGTCTTACAGATGCTGTTCAAGATGACATGTGACGATCATCAAAAGCAAAACAGAGATGATATTTTAAATATGTAGACAGTGCATCATTCAAATAAAATATGAAAAACTGGAACGATTAACCAGTTCATGTACATAGGCAATCGTGTGATCAGCTTCAACAGTTGATAGAAAAATAATCATTGCATAAGAAATGTTTTCATAATTGAAAGTTTTTGGAAAAGTGGTATTTGTCAAAAAAAGTTTAGTTAACATACATTTGTTGGAAGAAAAGCTAATGAGAAAAATTTAAGCCCATCTGAAATAGTTAAATGATGTTACAGAATAAATTGGGGAGATCATTGAATTGGTTATAGGAAAAAATAAATTTAAAATTGACAAAAAAGGTAGAACAGTCTGAACAATCTTTTGAAAGATTAGGTATGGTTGATTTATTGATCAGTTTGTTGAAAAAATTGCCTATGAGCGAGATGAAACTCAATTTTTTTAGTCAAATGCTCTTATCTCACCCCGCATCAAGTTGCCCTGGTTCAAATGTGAAAAAAATCTCTTAAGAATGTAATTTATTATTTTGTTTTTATGTACTTTGAAGGCTTTTTAAACTAAACACAAATATTAAACAAATATGTAAAAGTTTTTGCCGAATGCTGATATCGGATAGGAAGCTTTTTAAGTAATTATAACTATTACCACTATAAATACATTCAACATTTTTACAACTATATTTTAAGCTTTTTTAAAACATTGAAGGCAACTGCTCGCGGTTGTTACACACACACATTCAAACACTCATAATTGATTAGACACATTTATTGAAAATGTCGATCAGAGTATCATTTTTTTATACAGGACGTTTTGATTGCCTTTGGAACGGTGCTGGCCGTGTTTCTTGCAGTTTATTGTGTATTTTACTACTACTTAACCAAGGAAGATACGGAGCAAAAAGTTGCTAAAAAAACGTGACATTTTTTACATCATTTGATTGATTTTTTAAATTAACAAACATTTATTTATAAAATGTATAGAAATTAATTTGTTTTAATAAATTTAGCCATATAGATGTAAAAATAAATACATAAAAAACGAAGCATCCAACCTATGTTTTATAAAAGTCTGAAGCAATTTAAAACGGAATTCCCTCTCCTGTCGTATTCTTTCCATCGTATTAGTTTCGGTTGAAAAAAACTAGAAGCCAAAGAGATCGTGAGAAATAAGTGTAGGCTTAGAGACAATACTGGAAGATAACCTAGGAAGTCCCATTCAGCTATTAATTGCAAAACATCAAACAATTACCAATAAATGGTTTTGGGGAGTAATATCAGCTGCATTCAGGTGCCTTCTAACAAATCTTGGTATTTAAAAAATCATTTCAGATAACTCGTCGTAGAACTTACTAGAAAGAAGTTATTTTTGGAACGGACACCAGTAACTCCTTTTGACATGCCGATAAAAGATTCTCGGGTTAAACAGCCGCCAACATATCTGCTGCTTTCTTCTTCCCTGATAGTTTTTGAGTTTTCATCTCATTTGGAGTTCTGAATAAAAACCATCAACCCACTGAAGCCTCTTCCTACTGTTTTCCCTTACCGAGAGAGGCCAACGTTTTCATTATAATGATATAAAAATTTAAACTTAAAGCGATTGAATATAAATTGATAACAAACAAATTTAAACTTATAGCGATTGAATTGAATAAAAAAAGTTAAAGTCAAAGATCTAAAGATTATTAGATCTTTACATGATATGGTATATTGACGATAATAAGTTATTGTATAATTGTATTATTCTACTTATATGATACATAGTATAAAATAATAAATATAATAGGCAAACCAGTGTAAACGTTCATGGATATCCGTGATCCGTGAATGTTATCGATGATAACGTTCTCTTCTATTTAATTAAGTTTCTGTTTGTTTTCACAGCGTTCATCACAGCCAGGCAATCTTTTTCTCATTTATTTTCCCATATTATTGAAATTGATGACGTTTTATTTATATTTTGTTGATCAATCCAATTTTTCATGAAGAATTTTTTTTAAATTAAATTATACATGAAAGCGAGTTGTGTTCGTGTTCGCTTTGTTTTATAAGCAAAATGTGCCAGTTTTTTTAATGAATTAATCAATTTTACAGGCGAATAAGTCAATTATAGTAGTAATTGATTCAGAATTTTCTTGATAAATTTTATTTATTTTTTGTTTGTTATTCTGTGTAATTGTTATGAAATGTTTAACATAAACTATTTTTTAAAAACGTTTGGTTGGAAAGAGTGGCTGCGGTACCCCTAGTTCCTTGGTTATGGCTTTATATATATAAATAAACGGATAACCTGAAAAAATAAGATAAATTTAAAACATCTATGGTTGCGTCATTTTAAAAATATAAACTCACAACATTAGTTTCGCAATATAAGTTTTTGCTTATATAATATAGCACGCTAACATCTTCCGTTATACCGTAAGATTCACTAGGCAACATCTGTTTAACGAACAATACCAAACAACATCAGAAAATCTGGTAACATCTTTGTAAGATTTTTTAGATAACATCTTCCTTTTTTTCATGATTTCTGTTTTAAACATAATGGCTACACCAAAGCGTGAGCGGAAACCCAATAGCCTTATGAATTCTGTATTGTCTTTGAGTAGAAAATCTATTGAGCACAAAGAATTAAGGGAAACTCCTCTGGAAAATCGCGATATTGGTGCTAAACCGCCCATAACAATGCACATTGACAAAAGATTTGCTACTAGCTACGACAAGGATGAGGGTATATATTTTTTCGAACATAAAACTATTATAACATATTACAAATATAAAACTTATATGTTTTTCAAGTGAAAACCTCCCGCAAGAAATTGTACCATGAGATAAAAGGCTGCCATCTTGAAGATCAAGTCAAGATTGGGATTGCGCCTCCTGCTCCCCTGCTCAAGACATCAAGCAATCCTCGCTATATTAATGCTCGCTATGAGGAAAACAAAAAAAGTTTCCTCAACATCTTTGGCTATTCCCCCAGCTTTACCTAGAAGAATTGTAAAAAGAATTATGGAAAACTGTCTTTGAATGCTATTATTTTGTTGAAAACTGTCAATGTTTAAATTAGACCGTCTAACTGATTATTTATTTTTGAAAATGTTTGAAAAAAATAGAAATTTTGGCTGAGATTTATAGAGTTGTATTCGTTAAATTCGTTAATGGTGTACCTAATTGTATTCGAAAATTTGATTGAATGGTGTGTCGCAAATCGCAAATGATCAAATTATTACCAACAACTGGTTTAACGATCTTTTCGATGATATTCGTATCCGTGGTGAAAAGCCTTTTATTAAAAAAGACGTAGAAGGACCAAAGATATTTTGATTCGAAGTTCGTGCCGCTTTTTCCAAAATGAAATCAAATAAAGCGCCAGGCCCGAGATAAGATGGTTGTTGAAGAAATTAAATGCCTTAATGAATTTGGCATTTAGAAAGTGGCAAAAATTTTGAATGAGATATATAACAGCGGCGAAATTCTTGAAGATTTATCAAAGTGAACTACATCGAACAATCAACTTGAGTCAGTCATCTTACAAAATTTTTCTTGAGAATTCTTATGATGAGAGCACGAACTAAAATCAGGTTTGAAATTTTAAATGTTCAATGTAGTTTTGTCGAGGATCGTGGCACAAGAAACGCTAACTTTAGGCTACGAATGATCAGCGATCAAAAGAAAGACGCGGTCAAAAACGAATTATATTCGTGAAATCCTCGTGTCACTTGTTGAAAACCACCACATTTCCAACTACTACAAAGTGTTGAAGTGTTGAAGATCGGATTTTGTGGAGGTCGATGGTCACCATGGTCTAGATAGGAAAAGGCACGAGAAAGAAAGAATGATTCGTTAAATAGCGCGCTAAAACTTATTTTTGAAACCTCAAATAACTTTTAAAAGTTTTGTTATGTTGCTATGGCCAGTTGCTATGCTAATAAATTGTTTTGAGTTTTTTTATTACGATTTTTTTCTCAATTCTTTATTATATTAATTTAAATTACATATTCAAAAATGCAATTAAAGCATATCAAAACGTTGTTACCAGCACAAGTTAATTTTCTTTTTCACCATTTACTTACTTTTATATTTTAATTAATTTAGTAATTCAATTTAATAATTTAATTTTTAATTCATTTTATAATAAAATAAGATTCAGTTTAATTTAAATTTACTAATTTAATTGATTTAATTTAAGTTATTTATTAAATTTTAATAAATTTAAATTAATCTCTTGAAGTCTTGAATAACTAAAAATTTACAAAACACATCAAAACTTTTTAATTGGTTTTAAGTTTTTTTTTAGGAGTTAAAGATTATGTTATATAAACTATTAAAAAATAAATATAAATGATAATCACAATTAAAATAAAAATTAATTAAAATGAAGCTGAGTTATAATTAAATAAAAAGAAAATAATTTTTGGATAATAAACGACAGATGTATGCCTGATTCAATTTCAAAAATTTTCTTTTTAACATTAAAATCAGTATTTTAGTTTTAGTTTAGGCAAACATTTTTAATTTTAGCCTTTTAAAACAAGGAATATACTACAGTACCTAACGGGCATGTTTAGTTATGCTGCCTTTAACAATTTTTATTTCATGTTTAAACTTCTTACAATATAGTTTAAATGAATTGGTTCTCCACAGATATTTCAATTTATTTCTATGTTGTGAGTTTGAAGTATATATAACAGATTTTTTTTTATTTTGAAATTTTTCATTTCATTTAGGAAGGTGCAGCAAAAATATGCTCAATGTGCTGGTCAATGAACAGTAAAAAATTTGCAGTCTGTACCTATGATCGAGTCATCCTGCTGTTTGATGAATTTGGCGAGATGAAAGACAAGTTCAACACTCGACCGTGCGACCCAAAAGTGAGAATTATCTAAAAATATATCAATTGATATTTTCTTAGAAAGTTCAAACTTTTAAATTTTAAAATGACACCTGAATTTATTTTTATTTCATAATGAACTTATGTTTCTGTTTGTATAAAAGTTGGAAAGCCAATTTTTTTCCGATGAAAATATTCATTTTTATGAAAACTTCATTTTGTTTGTGACGATTGTTTTACAGTTTGGCAAAAAGAGTTACGTCATAAAAAGTATAGCTTTCTCACCAGATGCCACTAAAATAGCTGTTGGACAGACGGATGATATCCTGTACGTCTACAAAATTGGAGATGATTGGTTAGATCTTCCAAATCTCTTTTGTTGGATTCCATGAAATTGATGGTTTCTTACTCATCACCTGATTTCTTAATTTATTTCAACTGTGTCTGGTCGAAGTTGTCATTGATAAAAAATAGATTTATTTTATTAATGGAAACAAAAATCTTATAGGGGTGAAACGAAGTCAATATGCAACAAGTTCATTCACAAGGGAGCGGTGACTTGTGTGGCCTGGCTGCCCGAAAACCAACTCATATATGGAACAGCTGAGGGCAAGGTT
>NW_008703839.1:2526801-2544995 GCF_000326865.2 Helobdella robusta
CCACGTTTTGCATACGACCTGTGAAACTGCTACAATGCTGCTCTCAATGGCTTGCCAAAAACCAACAATTAAACGTATAGTACAAGATTACGATAACCGTGATAGAATGGATTATCTTCGTGGATTGGCCCATAATTTTAACTTCTAGGCGCATCTCTCTTGACATACTTGCAAATTTTCATTGACATGGTTGAATTTCATTGACATTTTCATTGACATGATTTCATTGACATGGTTGCAAAATAAACACATTTTTGAGTTGAGTTGTTTTAAATTTCATTACAGAAAAGGTTAAGGATAGAAAAGTCCTCAAACTACGTATTTATAATCTACAACATTCATGGGGTGTGTAAGGTGTGTAATTGCAAAAACTGTTTTTCACAATAAATTTTACCCCACTATGAATTTTCCCCCTCGAAGAATTTTCCCCCACGATAAATTTTCCCACGATGAATTTTCCCCCACGATGAATTTTCCCACGATGAATTTGCCACGATGAATTTTCCACGATGAATTTTCCGGACACCTTTTTAAAGTGATTGAAATCGTGTTATACGAATTAGAATGTTTAGACAGTTTATATTGATTTGAGTGAAGGAAGTTTGATTCATGGCAGACCGTTAGTTTCAATATCTCGATCGTCTTTCCACTGAGTAGTGTGATGTCAGGACGCCGTGATTGGGAGAGACAGGACTGTGGTGGGCGGATCACAGACCACACGCCAGCGAATCCTGAAACTCCTGGCCGGCACATGACTTTAATTTATTCACAATTATCTTCAAAATTGTTGTGGCATGTGATAATAATAATAATAATAATAATAATAATAATAATAATATAAAGAATAATAGAATCCATTGCACGTTGAGCAGGTGCCCTGGACGGCAACAGGCGGTCACGAGAAGTATTCCTTCGATTATGATAATGTTTGTTTGCCATTTTTTTTTCAATTTGATATTTTCCCTTTAATCACATCATCACACTCACCGTACTTATCAGCTTTTTTTTGACTTCTGATTTATTCTCCATGCAAATTTCCTGAAATTTTACTTTGAAAATTACGGAAATATCTCCAAGAATTGACATTTAAAAGATCGTTTTTAAATAATTTTAATCCAATCTAACTTTTTTTTTACAAAAACCATTGACGTCAAAATCTGTCTGTCTACTGACTGATATTATTTTTCGTTTTGTTTTTGTGAACACCCTCAGGTGTGTTTGATCTTCAATGCCGGTGAACTGAACATTGTGGAGTATGGTCGAGATGAAGTGCTTGGTTCTGTTAGGACTGAGTTCACCAACAAACATCTCATTAGGTTGCCTACGTGTTTCGTTGTTGTTGTCGTCGTTGTTGTTGTGGTGGTGGTGGTGGTTTGTCGTTGCGTGTTGTGCTTTTGTGGTTTGTTGTAGTTGTCAATATTAAATTTTTTTAATTGTGTTATATATACGTTACCTTAATAGGGCAATATATGTTAAGATTGATTTGTAAATTGTTTTGTTCGTCACCTTCAACATAACAATTGAATAGATCACAATGAAGAGTGTGCTCCTCAATTGTTCTCTCTTTTCAAATTTCAATATGAATTTTTTGTTTGATTGCGATTGGTGGCAGTGTGCGAATCAACGAACGCAAGAGTAACGACAGCCGACAGAACAAACGACTCGCCTATCTGATCGATCTCAAAACAATCGCAATAAGTTAGCTGCTGATGTTGCTCGTGATGACAATGTTGTTGTTGTTGTCGTCGTCAACGTTGTTGTTGTTGTTGATGATGGAATTAATGATTGGGCTGATGATTACATAAATTATTTGTTATTCAGTCGATTTGGTATCCGGTTCAACTCTGGGAACAGTCAGTCATGACCTGAAGGTCGGCTGGCTTGAGGTACTTTTATTCCACTTGCTTCGTTGAAAATTTCATTTCTTAAAATGTGAACGATAGTTATCTCAGAGATAGCTATTATTTTCGTATCACAACTGGCTTCAATATCGCCAACGTGTTGTTCTTTTTACGTACAACTTAATCCAACACCGATGTTGCTTTTGCAATCATGTCCGTAATATACAAGTCTGTTTGAATGGTAGTCCGTAGACATGTCAAAACTGACGACATTGAGCAGGTTCAAATTCAAAAAGCTGATTTATAAGTCGATCGTATGGTCAGGTACGGCTCTTAAACAAAACAATATAGTAATAATAATATAATAATAATAGTATAATAATAAAAGGTTAAAGGTTACTCTCTCTCTTTTGCGTTTGCTTCAGAGGTTTCAACGACAAACACACACAGCGTATATGAATACGCGTGCAAACCACGCATCATACACATTGCATATGATAGGTGGGCATCTCTTTGTATTCGAACCCGGTCATTGCAATAGCAAGACCAGGCGCCTTTAACCATTGAGCCATCACGCCGCCCTAATGATAATAATAATAATATAATTATCGAATAGATATGTATGTGACATCATGTAAATTATTGCATCATCATTAATCATCGTCGCCGCGATCATCATCACGGTTTTCATTATCACAACTACCATTGCACCTTCATTGCTTTGTAGTTGAATGAGACAGGGCACAAGCTGTTGTTCAGAGACAAAAAGTTGAAGGTACTTGTACATCTTTTCATAATTGTATGCCATTTTTAATTTTCATACTTTTTCAAATCTTACAGTCGAATAAAATAATTTGCCTACTACTCATTTTAATGCTTTATGAGACACTTAATTTTAAACACTAACTGTTATCATTCTTCATTTGTTCATCCATCCATCCATCCATCCATCCATCCATCCATCCATCCATCCATCCATCCATCCATCCATCCATCCATCCATCCATCCATCCATCCATCCATCCATCCATCCATCCATCCATCCCTCCATCCATCCATCCATCCATCCATCCATCCCTCCATCCATCCCTCCATCCATCTAGTTGCATTTGTATGATGTAGGCAGCAAGAGCAAAACAACCATCCTCAACTACTGCTCCTACGTTCAGGTTCAGCTTGCTTGCTCAGCAGCTCCATAAACTGCTTGCCCTTTACAGATGTCAACTCTCGTTTATAAGGATTTTCAAAATTTTCAGTTTTAACTACTAATCGCAGAAGTTATTGATTAATATGGAGGGAAAAACAAAAATTTAACGATTCTATGATTTTCAGAAATATTACATTTATCGATTCATTTGTAGATCATTCAGAAACTACCATAACAACTCTTTAATGTTTACGTTGCAACTTGAAAACTTCACCAGTGGGTTCCCGGCAGTGATGTTGTGGTGGCTCAGAACAGGAACAACTTGTGCGTCTGGTACAACATCGAGGCGCCTGACAAGGTCACCAACATCTCCATCAAGGTCATCACACTTCTGTTCTGATTAAAAATAACTTTTGCAAATTTTTGCTGTTTCTGTAACAGTGCGATACAATTTTAATTCTTCATCCTGATAATGTAATTGCTGTTGCTAATGATGTAACTCCATTTTTATATCATTTTCAATTATGTCTGGACTGTGTGTGTCTGGACAAAGAGAATGAATTTGACAGTTTGCAAATGAATGAACGTGAATTGACTTGATTTGAGTGAACCTGTGTAAACTTGAATGAACCAGGGAGATGTGACGGACATAGAGAGGGTGGAGCACGTGACGAATGTGCTCGTCAGTGACGGGGGCAGTGCGGTCAAGAGGTACAAGCTGGATGAGTCACTCATCGAGTTCAGGACTGCCATTGATGATGACGACCTGGCCAGGTTGGCTGGTCGGCGGAGGTGGTTGATGGATTGTAGGAGCAATTGATTGATTGATTGAAGGAGTGAGTGATTGATTGAAAAATTGAATGATGAATTGGGAGAAAGGATAATAGATTGAAAGATTATGTGATGGATTGAGGAAGTGAAACGGAGGAATAAAGAATGAATGATGCGTGAATAAATGAATGAATGAATGAATGAATGAATGAATGAATGAATGAATGAATGAATGAATGAATGAATGAATGAATGAATGAATGAATGAATGAATGAATGAATGAATGAATGAATGAATGAATGAATGAATGAATGAATGAATGAATGAATGAATGAATGAATGAATGAATGAATGAATGAATGAATGAATGAATGAATGAATGAATGAATGAATGAATGAATGAATGAATGAATGAATGAATGAATGAATGAATGATGAAATGGAATTTATTGAAATTGAACATGATGCCTAAATGAGGGTTGTTATTTGTTCATTGCTTTCCAACTTTCTGCTTTTTTTAATTTCTGGATCACAAATTATTGTATTGACATTAAAGAAATGATTCAGCAAGTAATTTTTAACCAGCAATTGAAATAATGTTTAGTATTTTGGATCGGCGGATCATGAACTAGCAGCTTTTCACACGCGTGTGTTATGCGCTAGAAATTTAATTTTGTTTCTTATTCACATACATTTCCAGAGCCATTTTATATTTGGAATCTTTGGATATGACCAGCGAAACGGAAGCTATGTGGCAGAAGTTAGCCGCCGTATCCATGGAGACCAACCAACTCAATGTTGCTCAGAGGTGCTTCATTCATTTTCCTCTCCACTTCCTTCCTCTTCTTTTTCCATTTAGTTATTTATATTTACATGTGATGATCGCACGACGTGATTGGGCCAGTGCCATCAACTCGTCGTCGTCCCCACGAGCCAGCATCTACACATCTACATTAACAAATAAATTACGTTTTCACGCAACTGTGTGTGTGTGTGTGTGTGTGTGTGTGTGTGTGTGTGTGTGTGTGTGTGAAAGCTTTCATGGTCCGACAGCATACGTAATTTTGCAAAAATGGACAGGAATATTCGGCCATATTGACAAACACGTACACACTCATTTATATGGTCATACACGCACACATACACATATACATTCACACATACATACACGCACATACACACACGCACATACGCATTACGCCAAACGTTTGCAGATGTTACGCAGCCCTTGGTGACATAGCTAGGGTGAGGCACTTGGATGAAATAAGCAACATTTTAAGAGATGAGGCCGTTAGTTACTGTGGTCATTCAATGTTCTTCTTATTAGCGTTTAATGTTATTCTATGTTGTTGATGTTATGAGTGTTGTTGTTGATTTTATAATGTGTTGTTACTGATGTTATTAATGTTGTCGTTGATGTTATTAGTGTTGTCTTTGAATTTTATAATGCATTGTTGTTGTTGTTGATATCATTAGTGTTGTTGTTGATGTCATTAGTGTTGTTGTTGATGTTATTTGTGTTGTTGTTGATGTTATTAATGTTGTCCATGCTATTTAATGTTGTTCATGTTATATAGTATTACCTATTAATGCATCATTGTCATCATTATCGTTATCATCATCGTTATCATCATTATCTTCTTCTTTATCATCATCATCGTGGTCATCATAATTATTCTCATCATCAACAACATAACTAATAACATCAACTACCAACAAAACATCATCATCATCACCATCGCTAACAACAACAACAACAACCAGGGTAGTGAGGGCATGGAATACTACAAGGTCAAAGCGGAACTTGCCATCATGCAGAAGAACTTCAAACTGGCTGAACACATATACCTCGATCAGGTAGGTGCTTGTCACGTGTCTGATGATGATGATGATGTTGTTGTTGATGTTGATTATGATGATGTTGTTGATGATGATGATAATGATGACGATGATGATGATGATAATGATGATGACGACGACGACCGTGATGATGATGACGATGATGACGATGAACGTCGCCATCATCTTCCCAACTAAGAACATGGTTGATGAAGCAATGAGGATGTATCAGGATATGCACAAGTGGGAAGATGCTATCTATGTGGCTGAGTTGAAGGTGGGTAGGTTGGCTTGATGATGATGGTGATAGTGAAGATGATGATGGCGATGATGACGATCATTATGATAATGTAAATGATGATGATGACTGGGGTGATGATGATGATGCTGACGATGAGGATGACGTTGATGATGATGAAGATGGTTATGTTGTTAATGATGATGATAGTAACATTGGTGATGAAGTTGATGTTCGTGAAGATGATGATGATGATGGCATGACGGTGATACTGGCTGTGATGTTGTGACGATGATGATGTTAATGATGATGATGAACCAGAGAAGGAGAACGTTGATGATGCGATGTTGCTAATAACGATGATAGTAACTGTGGTGATGATGATGCTGATGGTCACGACGATGATGATGTGATGAAGACGATGATGCTTTGACGTTTAGGTTGTTGTTGGTGGTGGTGGTATGGCGATAGTGACGTTAACGACGATGATGATGATGATGTGAGGCTGTTGTTGGTATGTGTATAATGACGATAACATGCCGATGACGTCATAATACTATGACGTCACTTCAGAACCATCCAGATATTGAAATGCTGAAGAAGAAGTACTACCTCTGGCTGATGGAGACCAGGCAGGAAAGCAAAGCTGGAGACATGAAGGAAGGTAATGATGACGTTGACGGTGATGATGGTTGTGGTAATGAGGATGTTAATCCTTTCAGTTACGACGTATTGATAATAATGATAGCAATAGTGATAATAATAACAATAACAATAATAATAAGAATAAGAATAATAATAATAAAAACAACAATAATAATAAAACAGACAGTTTGTATCATAAAATATATCAGCCACTAAATGGATAACAGCATTACATGATGACACTATAATAGAAACATATGGCTTATTTAAAACATTTGCTGTCGTCAGCAATGTTTTAAAATTAACTTTCGAGAACGTATTGAACCCCAGCTGAAGGCAACTACGAGACAGCTGTACAGCTCTTCATCAAAGCCGGTTTGCCAGCGAAAGCTGCAAGATTAGTCACCAGCCGGAGCGTTAGTCGCTGATCTCATTTTAATATTTATTATATTTATCAGCTATATTTATTTTTAAAATTATTTGTTTATTAAATTAATTAATTATTTATTTATTTTTATTACCTTTTCACGAGTTGGTTGACGAATTAATTGATTATCAGTGTGAGAACTGCTTGAAATCAACTTCATCATCACAGGATCTGCTGAACAATCCGCAACTGGTCAGCACAGTTCTCAGTGCCCTCATCAAGTCAGAGATGCATGACAGGGTGGGTTGATGGATGCATGCGTGGATGTCGATAGCTTGCTGAAAATAACACCTTGAACTTTTTAACATAAAACTGAACCATTCAATATTCAGGCAGGGGACCTCTGTGAGCAGCTAGGTAGGAGCCAGGAAGCTATTGAGTTGTACAAGAAGGGCGGGTGCTTCAGGAAAGGTGCTCCGTAATTTTTACCACAAATTAATTAATTATTTCTCATTAATTTATTCATTCGTTCTTTCGTTCATTCGTTCGTTCGTTCATACGTTTATTCATTCATTCATTTGTTCGTTCGTTCATGCATGCTATGGTTAGTTTGAATAGAATCGAGAAAGCAATAGAAATGTTTCTTGATAGTCACATTTATTTTATGTACGGAGCATTAAGGGCTGAATGAGACGGGCAGAAAGCATGCACAATTATTCAAATTCATTTACATTTCCGTTTGTATTTAACAGGATGATTGTTTTCATTTTTTGTCATTCATACTTTTTTCATTTTAGGTAGAAGTAAATAAATTAATTATTTTTATTTTATTTATTGAAAATTGTTTAAAATTATTTAAAATTAAATTTTTTTCAAACTAAAATTGAATTAAATGTAATTGATTGAAAACTCGAAACCGAAAATGAACTTGGCAGCTGTTGAGTTGACGCGTGAGACGAACCCTCAGATGGTGGTGAAGTTGGAGGAGGAGTGGGGCAACTATCTGGTCAGTCAGAAGCAATATGATGCCGCCATCAATCACTTCATCGAGGCGGGGTTTGTTGCTTTTTAACTTGCTTTCGTAATATTAAACATGGGAGGCTACTACGTCTCATCACAAGTTTATCAAGTTGAATGAATGCCCGCCAAATAACCATCCATTTGTCTAAACAATCACCGAACCATCAAATTGATCAGGTGTACCATGAAAGCAGTTGATGCCGCCATAAATTCGCGCCAGTGGGTGAAAGCCTTGGAGATTCTTGATGTTGTCGAAGATAAGCCTGAAGCCAAGAAGTATTATCTGAAGATTGCTCAACACTATGTTCAGGCTGCTGAGTATGAGGTCGGTTGTTTGGTTATATAGTTGGATAGTAGGGAAGTTGGTTGATTGGATGGATGGATGTTAGATTGGATAATTGATTGATAGTTTTAATGGTCAAATGGATGAGTGGTACTTTGTATTTATATGTATTATTAGGTCGGCGTGTTAGCTCTGCCGGTAGAAGTGCCATGTCTCGTGCAGTAACGAGATGGCCTAGTTCGAATACGGTCGGTCCGAAACTCAAAGACCATCATACGCCATGCGTGTGTGAGGTGTGCGTGTACGTTGTGGGGTGTGGATGGTAGGTAGAGCCTTTGAGGTGCGGAGGTTTAAATGCCGTAAATGATATGTAAGCAATTTAAAGTGAGAGCTGCTTGATAAGGGACCAAAAAAGTATTTGGCAGTTGTATTTTTTTTTGTTGTTTTACGTTCTCAATTATGTTTTCCGATATTTAATTGATTGCAGCAAGTTATCTATTGCGAAGTCGATTTCAATGAAATATAATTTTTCTTTGTTAATTTCTCCAACTGCAGCAAGCAGAGCGTTGTTTCACATCTGCTGGCTGTATGAAGGAGGCCATCGACATGTACAACAACGCTGGCAAGTGGGAGATGGCTCACAAGGTCTGTTCATGGCCGCGTGCACGCATTCAACTTGCCTAACTGCAGTTGTATTATTATTTGTGTGCTTGTTTGCATGCATGTTTTGTTCCTGATGCATTGTGTCGATGTAAATTGAACTAGTGCTATGCAGTTGAACGAAAGCAACAATTTTAAATATTCTACTAAAATGTGGAAGTTGAAAATTTCTGACTCAACTTTTTGTCCAAATAGTAATTCTTTAAGTCGTTCAATCGGTTAATTATTTCAGCAAAGAATCACGTTGTTTGTCATTTCATTTGCTGCTGTACTGTTTGTCAATAATTCTGTCAGTCTATCATTGAAACCATAAAACATGTCATAGTAGTAAACTATTAGTAATATTAACCAGTAAGCAACACGATGATTTGATGATCGACTATCACATATTCCAGCTGGTGTCGCAAACGATGGACCAGGACCAAGGGCATCAGATGTCATTAATGCAGGCCAAGCAACTGGAAGAGAAGGGAAAGTTCAGAGAGGCAGAGAGGTTTCTAACGTTTCATCACCGTGATATGCCGCTATCATTGTCTATGTTGCATGTAAATGTGCCATCATCATCATTGTAAATATTGTAATTGATTCAAGCTGATTTCCAGATGCCAAAATTAAATTTTTATAAATTATATAGTATAACTTATTTTATCACCATGATAGTCACCATCATCATCATCGTCATCATGGTCATCTTCATCGTCATCATCATCATCGGACTGCAGGTTGTACATAGCGATAGAGTGCACAGATGATGCGATCAGCATGTACAAGCGTCATAAGATGTACGACGACATGATCAGGATGGTGAGGCAGCATCGGCCCAACCACCTCAAAGATACACATCTGTATCTGGCCAAGGTTTGTGAATCTGCTGAAGACGATGGTGAGGATGGTGGAGACGATGACGATAATGAGGACGATGATGATGATGAGGACGATGAGGATGATGATGATGATGAGGACGAGAATGATGATAATTATGTCGGTGGCATTAATCATGAGATTATTTTTTTGTAGAAATTAACATTATTATATTAAAAGGATAGAAGATGTTTGACGTTTAACTTTTGAAAAAAAAACTTTAAAATTGATTTTTGATTTGTCAAGTTCAAAGGCTTTTTTCATGCAATTTAAGACTTTTTTTTACAATGCTCATTTCAGGCTTTTAGCGATTTTTGTTTTTCTTTGCTGTTTCTACTGTTTAAAACCTTTCAACAAGATCCTTGAATCAGAGAATCGTCTGAAGTTAGCCGAACATCACTTGATAGAAGCCAGGGAAATCGACCTTGCCGTTCAATTGTACTCAAAAAATAACCAATACGAAGAAGCCTATAGAATAGCAAAAGGACACGGAGGCGTGGTTACTCAACAGAAGGTGGCTTATGATTGGTCCAAATGGCTAGGAGGGGATAGTGCTGTCAAACTATTGGTCAAGTTGAATATGTTTGAGGCTGTTATAGACTACGCTGTTAAATCCAGGTAGTGTTTCTTTGTGCTCTGCTTGTTTTCGTTCAACCAACATTGCTACTTTTTTTAAATTTAAACACCATTTGTGCTTGATGCGACTGTATAAAGTATTATTTTCAATTTCACTTTTATTACCTATTAATATTTCATTATTTGCTCCTGGCATGTGTTATTTTTACCTCATTTGAACTTTTGACCAGTCCGCCAGATTTTGAGTTGGCATTTGACCTAGCGAGAGGATCGAAGACGAGCAAGTCCCAGCAGGACATGCTGGCCTTTGTCAGCGAGAAGTACGCCGAACATCTCGAGGAAGCTGGAAGATTCAAGGAGGCTGAGGCCCAGTTCATCAAGGCTGGCATTCCTAAGAGTGCTGTTCTCATGTGGGTTGTCATGCTGATGTTGTGCTAGGGTGATGTTTTCATGATGACGTCACTCATGATGACGGGGGATAGGGAGAAGAAGGGGGAAGAAGAGGATAATTCTGATGGTGATGATGGTGTGATGAGGAGGACGATGATGGTGATGATGATGATGTGGCAGAGATGATGTTGTCGCTGGTCGTTACGGTGGCAGTGGTGGTGGCAGTGGTGGTTTTGGTAGAAGTGGTTGTAATTATGGTTAAGGGTGATGATGATGACGCCAACGTGGTTGTGAGAATAATTTCAATATGGTGAGAATCTTGGCTGTGCTGATGATGATGGATGTTGTTGGCTGCTATTATATTATTCATCATGTCGTAGTAGATTTATTTATTTGTTCATTCAATCACCTCTCATTGGATTACAAGATACATTGCAGTATCTATATTTATAACAAACAATTCCGTGTTAGAGTGAACGCTCGCTTCTCGCTTCATTCCGCTGCAGGTACGTCAGTTTGAAAGATTGGGATTCAGCGCAAAGGGTTGCCGAGCTGTACGATCGATCTTCCCTCAATGACGTAATGACCGCCCAAGGTCACGTGGCTTTTGAAAATAAAGAGTATCAGAAAGCTGAGTCTTTTTTTCTGAGAGCCCAACGACCCAACATCATCATTCAGTGCTACAAAGTTGTTGTTGTCATTTTTATTGTTGTTGTTGTTGTTGTTGTTGTTGTTGAAATGTTCATCAAGTGCATATCGTCAGATACATGTTTGTCGAACTTTGCATGTTTGAATACTTTTTGGAACTTTGTAGTGGTTTATTTTTATCTAAAAACGTCTGACACAAGTTAGGATTAATTTGTCAAAGTTAGTTTAATAAAGATCATTCATTCATTTCTACGTTATTTCTCAACTCTTGTTGTCCACTTTGTGTTGGCGGGTTAAAAGCGACCAGGTTTGAGTGCATGCATGCCCGCCTATCTCGTTCCTACGCATCGGTGTGTAATATGCTGGTTCACGCGTAATTTCATAAGTGCGTGTGTGTGTGTGTGCGTATGTGTGTGTGTGTTGTGTGTTTGATACATCTGATCTGAGTAGTCTAATTAATGAGAGAGAGAGAGAGAGAGAGAGAGAGAGAGAGAGAGAGAGAGAGAGAGAGAGAGAGAGAGAAAGTTGCTATCATTACCATATTAATTGTGAAATTGTGATTGATAATATATCTTGTTACTATTTCATTCATTTAACATTTTTCAACAATTTATCTATTTAGATACAAATGATTTTTTCATATTCAATGATGTTTAACGCATCCTCGTCATCATCGTCATCATTTCATCATCATCGTCATCCTCCTCCTCATCATCATCGTCATCCTCCTCCTCATCATCATCGTCATCCTCCTCATCATCATCGTTCTCATCACAGGAGCAAAACATGTGGGCGGATGCTTTAAGAGTATGCAAGGAGTACTTGCCCGCCATGTTGGATGACCTACAAAGCGAATATGAAACTAAGTCATCGGCAGGAACTGGAGCCGGGGGAAGCAGGTAGGAGAAGTCTGTTGTTTCAGTTTTGAAAAAAATAGAAAAAGAAATGGAAAAGAAATAGAAAAAATATGTTTATTCATTCATTTATAGAGAAAAAATGTTTATTCATTCATTATTCGTCTATATTTCATGAATCTTACTTTTAAATAGGTAGGTACCTGTAGTATTTATTAAAATTACAAAATTTTCATCCTCATCATTTTCATTTTTTTCTTAAACTTTTTTTTTCAAAATGTTTTTCAAACCATCCATCTCCGTTGTGGCCGAACAGAGCGATAGAAACGACGATACAGAAAGCCCAAGATTTTGAGACGAAGGGCGAATATGCAAGGGCGGTCAAATGTTACGTGGAAGTGACGTCACAAAATGAGGATGACGTAACCATCGTGGAAAAGTGCTACAGAAAGGTTAAGCTGCTTCGAATTATCATATAACATACAGACAGATAATTAATTGAATGGGCACACAATTTAATGGTTAATCATATGAACGAATAAATCGTTTGAAGTACAACAAGTTGGTAATAAATGATGATGGACTGTCAATTGAATTTGAAGTATGACAGACGAAGATTCCCTGGGTATATGAATTGAATATCTTTTTATAATAGCTTCACTCTGACTGAACACTGAGCATAAATTCGGATAGCCAACGTCCGTGTTTTATTGTTTGATGCATATATCAGAATGAATGTGTGTGTTTGTTTAGTGGCACGTCTGTTCTTGTTTATTGAATATTCATCTACTGTTTAATCCATTATTTAATTATGTATTTATCAAAAAAATAAATGCTATAGAAATAGATTCACTTCATTAAACAGGCCAGTCAGTTGGCTCTGAAGTTCCTCAGCCAGGAAAACGCAACGAGGGTTGTGGAGGTGGTGGGTCCCAGATTGGTGGAGATGAAGAGGTGCAACGCTGTTAGTGGATGGGGCGTCATTGTTGTGGTAGTTGTGGAATAAATATTTGTTGTGGGCGGTTATGACTCTTCAGATGATGGCTGGTTACTAGGTGACGATGATATAATAATGCCTACAATGGTGATGTGATATTTATGATGATGAATGATGAAATAATGTTGGTGTCAGGGTGATGTTGTCGCTGAAGATGGTGCTTGACGATGATGGCCACGGTAGGCTTATGATGATTACGATTAATTTTACTCACTTTGATGAGGAAAATAATATTTCTGCGATTTCATGATCATCGGATGGGATGTAGATAGTAAGAACTTTTGAACGGGTTAAGTTTGCGCTATTGGAAGATGTTTGCGAGTGTTTTCCACATTTCTTTAAGCATTTGGACAACGATGAAGAGAGACAAAGACAGATTGGACGCGTGTCAGAATGTTGGTTGGAATAAAATAGATTGAGTTGCTGGCATAAGGGGATCCTAAAAATCAGCTTTGAAATCAGAAAAATATAAAAAGTGGATTTTCGTCGGATATATTTGCAACTAGTTGTATTTCGATGTTGTATTTCGATATATATGATTAATGAAAAATGGTGAGGATGATGTTGATTTTTACGATATTTGCTCTGTCGACATACGCAGTTGTGATTACAATAAGCAAGAAAAAAATGATAGTAGCTGATTAGTTTGTACAATCATCAATTATGCATTGTCGGTACGACATGATTTAATTGCTGAGTTGTCTATTATTGATGCGGTCGAACAATAAGCTGGCTGGTTGTCATTTGGATAATATTTGAGATATGATTATTACTTTGTTGTCAAAACAATTCTAGTGTTAAAATTTTCATAGTCATCTAGATGGCAATGTTGATGATCTTGCTGATTTTAAGATTGAAGAAGGCCAGATAAGGCATAAAAGTCTTGTGAAGGCCAGCATAAAACACAGAAGATTGGTATAACAAGCCTATGAAAATATTTACAAAGTAAAAGTGTCATTTTCAAATACAACATTGATATTCAACTAGTAAAATTAAAACAAAGTCGAGCAGGCAACTTAGTAGATTTGTACAATTTTTTGAAAGTGTCAAATTAAAAAAACTTAGACAATTTTTTGAGAGTGACATATATGAATAAAGCATTAATATTTGACCAGTTAAATTAAAAGTTAAGTCGAACAAACAGCTAAGTAGGTACGAACAATTTTACGAAAGTGTCGTATTGAAATGAAACTTAGATATTCAATCACAGTTGTGAATACACGTGAATCAACGCATCGGACACTTTTGCATGTGGCAGGCGGGGATCTCTTAACATTCGAACCGGGTCACTGCATCAACATTGTCAGCACCTTAACCATTACACCATCGCCCACACGCATACACACAAAAACTCGCACACACAAACACAGATACATACACGCACGCACGCACGAACACGCAGGCAGCGGAATTGTACTTGCAAGCAGATCTGATAAGAGAGGCAGTGGACGCTTTCATGACAGGCGAGGAGTGGAACAAAGCTAGGAAGGTGGCCACCGAACTTGAACCCAGGTCAGTGAGATGGTGATGAGGATGATGCAGATGATGATGACAATGATGAGGACAATGATAATGATGGTGATGATGTGACGTTAATTGTTGTTGCAGCTTGGTCTACTTTGTGTTAACATACCATGCAAATCTTTTTTTTAGATTGTTGCCACACGTTGAAGAGAGGTATAAAAATTATTTGAAAGACAAAGATAAGCTGGATACTGTTAGTTGCCTGTTCAAGTTTTTTCGATTGTTTGTTTATGTTGTCTGTCTTGTATGTTTCGTCTATACTTTTGTTTGTGTTGTTTGTTTGTTGCTTATTTGTTTGTTTATTGCTTATTTGTTAAGATTTGTGGTTTGCTTGTTTATTGTTGTAAGTTTTCACTGTTTTCCATTAACTTTTACTATGCTTGTTGGTCACGGTCAGTCTTTACAACTGATCGCTCAATTAAGATATTTTGTATAAAAAGAAATCATTGTCAGCGTCTGTCTCTAACGAATGTTCTGTTTCGACAACCCAAGTTTATAGCTTTCATTTGCGGATTGCATCTTAGAACAAACTTTTGTTTATATGCACAGATCATCAATAAATTAAGAAACAGTTGTTATGATTTAAAACGAATTTTGATGTATTTAAAATTAGGTTTGAAATATTCGGGAGTTTAATTATTATACAGTTAAAACCACAATGAATTTGACAATGATTTGGAACGAATATGTTATAATTGTATGAGTTAGCACAGCATCAGTCTTTGATGATGACCTCTGTGATTACTTCTCGATGATTTATTCAGAAAATGAATCGAGCAGGCGTGTTTCGCGCTGGGCATTTTTGAAAATTTTTTTCGCTTGCAGTTGGAGAACGTGGACACAGAGGCAGCGATTGAGAGATACATAACGAAAGGTGATTGGATGAAAGCCATCAATCTAGCTGAGAAGAAGGTTAAATGTAGTCCTACGAACACAATTGCCGCTTATATATTTTTTTATTTATTCTGTACCGCGATCTTGTCATCATTTATAACGCACAGAATCCAAAAATGCTGCCGAAATACGTGGCACAATACGCAACTGTACTAATTAAGGAGAACAAAACGAAGAACGCTCTGACCCTGTATGAAAAGTACGGCACTCCTGCCATTCCGCAGGTTGGCCAACTAACTCACTCTGGCACTTTTTTAATTCTCTTTTTGTTATTTATTCACTTTACATTCATTTGTTCAATTTATTAATTTTTCTCTATTCTGTCTTTTCATTTCATTACCTGGTTGTTTTATTTGCTGTTAAATCGTCATCTTTTCATTATGGCATGTGTTGCATGAGCAGAAACGCAGATACCCACCCATACATGTGTTTGTATTGTAATTGCATCATGCACGCACGTGCACATGCACTGTGCATACACACACATGTATGAACACGCACACACGAACACACACACACGTGTGTGTGCGTGCGTGCGTGCGTGTGTGCATACAAGTTGGTGCGTGCATTGGAGTTTTTCAAAGAGTGAATCACACTAGCACACCTTGACGACCGTGCCACACGATTGAACAGGTCCATTAAGTAGATGGATGGTTTGACTGGAGTCTCGCTTGATTGATTGACGAATTAAATTAGTTTAGTTGCTTGATTGCTGTATTGATGGATTGATTGGTCGATCGATTGATAGCTCAAACAAATAACCGTCTCTCAGAACTTCAACATATACAAACGCATCTTCTACGACATGGTCAACCTGCCAAAAACAAACAACAGCGAATCATTCCAGATGTGGTCTCAACTTAGGAACATGTTTTACAACCTGGTTAACTCAACAATACACTATCCTTTCTAGTTTTTTTTTGTTAATTAATTTCCTATTAAACTCACAATTTCTAAAAAAGCAATCCTTTAAAAGTTAATATAAATACAACTGCTCTGATCATCTTACGTCAACAATTTTTGTAGAAAAAAAATTTGGACCAATCAAAAAATGCGGAATCAGATGAGTTTTACAACATGTTTCTAGCTGCTCATTACTACGCCACCAGATCGGCCTGCATTAATCATGATTCATTGGCCCAATTAACATGCAAATTATCTACGTCACTGCTACGTCACAGTGATTTGGTTCCCGCCGACAAGGCATTCTACGAAGCAGGAGTGGCTTCTAAAGTGAGTTTCAAACGAAACGTGCTTTTTTTAAGTTGAAATGATCAAAGATATCGGTGGCGGAAGGTTATAATACAATGGCGCTAAATTTAATGACGTCAATGTTGAATTAGGGTGATGGCAACTGTGAATGTTATTAAGATGCTAATTAGTTACACATCATGGTAATGAATAACAAATTGATATTTAATGATACAAAATAATTAAGAATGTTGGGAACGACAGTGCGGCTCTGGCATTCTTCAACAGGTTCTTGGACATGGTGGAGGTCAGTTGGCTTAGAGTGATTTTTAATGAATTGTTAATACTCAGTGTTGTGGTTCAGTCATGTTGTATGAACTGTTAATATCAGTTGTTTATAAATTTGTCACCCATAATTCAGTAGGGAAGCGTTTTCGAATTCCTGTTGAAATAATGAGGAAGTGTTGTACTGTGCAATAATAATTCACAAGGAGTGCTTGCTTCCTCGTGTAACTGGTCGAGAGATGGCAAATACTGATTGGCTGACGACTCTTTAGAGCAAGATACTTGTAGTCTCCAAAATTCATAGTCAGACGAAAGTCGGTCTCTATTCATCTAAAGCTTCATGAAATGCATCGCAGCAACGTTTCATGTTGTCTCCACCAATTAATATTCATATGTGCGTTTCATGTTGTTTACACCAATTAATATTCATATGTGTTGAGACGTTTGAAATAATTCACGCCCCCAGGCCATCGAGGACCAGTCGTTGGACGCCTTGGACCACTCCATATTCAGTGACACGGACATTCCCAGCGAGATCCCACTCCCAGAACGTCCCTACGTCTCCGTAAGCTGGAATGTTTGCCTCGATATCAATAAGCTTAAAAAAATTAATCGTGGATTTTCGTCATTACCGAGCAAATAGAGTTGAAAGCGAAATGAATGTTGTGAATGTTTTATAGAGGGCTAATTGTTGATTATTTGTGGTGCCATCCGTCAATTTGCCTCGTGCACCAGCACCATTACGACGGCAAACAAAATCCGAATAAAAAAAACTTAAAATAAAACCCATTAAAATGCTTTTCGCGCTTTTGTTCTCATTGAAAGCACTGTTGTCGTCATTCTTCCATCATCATCATCATTATCATCATCATCATCCTTTTCCTCCTCCTCCTCCTCATCATCATCTTGTTTAGGTGTAAAAAATTACAAATCGTCATCGTCTTCATCATCAATACCACCAGCAAATATTATCGTAGTCGTCATCATCATCATCACATGCATCATCATCATCATCATTTGCATCATCATCGTCATCATCACTTTCATCATCATCATCATTTGCATCATCATCGTCATCATCACTTTCATCATCATTTCATTCATCATCATCGTCACTTCACTAGCATGTCATCAGTAGCATCATCCTCTTTGTGTTGTATTG
>NW_008703839.1:2545627-2547023 GCF_000326865.2 Helobdella robusta
AACATCATTGTCATCATCATTTTCATCAACATCTTCATCATCATCGAATCATCATCATCATAAACAAAACAACAACAACAACAACATCATCATCATCATCATCATTGACGAAATGCGAGTTTGCACACTTCTTCATACAGCCCCCATCACCCCGAAACCTTTTACCTCAGTTATTGTGATAGACAGATGAAATGATTTGCTGGCATAATGGTTGAGTGAAAATTGCAGGAATAAATAAATGATTAAATGAATGAATGAATGAATGAATGATCGAATGAATGGATAAATGAATTGATGAATGAATGAATGAATGAATGAATGATTGATTGATTGAATGAAAAATGTTTGAATGAAGAATATTTGAATGAAGCATGTTTGAATGAAAGGATATCCTACTAAATAAACGAACATTTAAATAATTTTTTAAAATTAACCCATGATTGATTGATATACTGATGTATGGATAGATAGATGGATAGATAGGTAGGTAGGTAGGTAGGTAGGTAGGTAGGTAGGTATATAGATAGATAGATAGATAGACAGACAGACAGACAGACGGACAGGCAGACAGACAGACAGACAGATAGATAAATTGATAGATTAATTGATTGGTTGATAGATCACCTCAAAAACAATGTCACCCAGTCTGCGGAGCACGAAGAAGTGAGGGAGTGGGTACTTGCCATATCGATGGATCAGAAGGTGAACATGGACCTACCACGCGACGAGAACGGTGTCTACGTCGGCAGCCTCATCAACCACCCTGACGCCCAGGACACCGCGGGCCGACTGCCTGCCTGCGTGCTCACAGGTTTCAGCATGAACCATCATTCCATAAAAATGATATTTTGACGTTTTGATTGTTCTGCTCGTTATTTTCTTCTTCCATTTCCATTAGCGGTTGTTTTCCATCTGCTGCTCGCTGATGTTACGTCGGTAAACATTGCGACTCTGTCTTATTTGATGATGGTGATGATGAAGATGATGATGATGATGAGGTTGATGATGATGGTGGTGGTGGTGAGGGTGATGACGGTGGGAAGATAGCTATGATGATGAGCTTTGTAGTGATGATGATATTGAGGATGATGTTGATGATGATGACGTTGATGGCGATAATGATGGTGATGATGATGGTGGTGGTGATGAGAAAGAATGTTATTATCATGATTTTTTTTAGTGATGGTGATATGTTTATGAATAAGTTTAAATTAGAGATGACGACGATAATGAGGCTGATAAATAATCATTAGATTAGTAATATTTGTTGTTGAGATGAATATGATGAATCTTTTATTTTTTCATCACTATTGATAAGAGCCTCATCATCGTCGTCGTCATCATCATCATTGTCTTAGTCATCATCATTGTCGTTGTCATCATCACCGTCGTCGTG
>NW_008703839.1:2558504-2565952 GCF_000326865.2 Helobdella robusta
TACGATGATGACGATGATGATAATATTAATGATGATGGTGATGATGACGATTAATTATAACGATGTTAATAATAATAATGTGAACATATTTTATTTATCCAATCGACACAATGAAACTATAAGATATTAAGATAATAAATTGTAACTAAAATGTTAAAATGAATAGAATAAAAATAATCAATCGAATAAAATAATCAAATGTACGATCCACCCATCCTCATTATAATAATAATAATAATGATGATGGTGATGACGTTGAGATAACGATATGATGATATGTACAATGTTGTTCCTGCAACATGAGAATGATGATGACTGTGAAAAAATAAAATTAACATAATCATTATAGTGATATATCTTCTACTCACTATCCTATCATCTTAATTTATTATTATTATTATTCTTAACTTTTTCCATTTTCCAAATAAAATATTTGTGAATTACGTTACAGAATGTTCGATGTTTCTATTTATGTCATCGAATGTTCGATGTTTCTATCTATTAATAGGTTAATTTGAATATTATGATTGAAAGACGGAAAACAATATGAGTCTATTTTGGTAGTGAATTTTAATTTTATTTGTGTTGTATTAACTTCTTTAATGATTTAATTTTAATTAATGAAATAGTTTTAATGGTTTTTCAGACTTTGTTGGTTAACAAATTTTCAATAAATTTTTTAAAATTTGTAAATTAGATTTAAAAAATTATTTTAAATTTATCTTAATTTTTGTAAATAAGGAAGCAGTCAACTTTGAAAAAAAACTTTTCAATATCGCGAAAATATTATTTACTATCAATGCAAACAAACTTCTTCTCTCATTTCATTCGCCACACATACCAGCAGCCACATTATCTCTTTCATTCCTTCCTTTCAGATCGCTCCATCCATCTTTAACTCGTCCTTTTATTAAATTATTTACGTCCTCCTTTTTTGTTCCTTCATTCAATCTGTACGATGCGTTTTCTGTACAATTAGATAATTATTCAAATCAATCTCCATTCGCCGCTTCAAACTTTTGCGTGCAAAACATTGTACAGGCGGCGTGCAACTCATGTGTAAAAATGTGAACATACACTTTGGAACCATGCACACGGCAGAAATTTATGCAGCATACATACACACGTACACATTGACACAGTGGTGGAACTAGACAACTTTAACGAGTAGGCTAAGATTTTAAAAATACATTTGACGACGAATTCAAAGAACAAAAAATCGATGACAGTGAGGTGGGGAATTTTCATTCAACAGAAACATTCACGAACGGGGTGGGGGATTTTCCAAAAAGGCAATATCCGGGGAAAATTTTACAAATTTGTTTCGAAAATTTTTCTGTGCCCACGGGGAGGCCACATTTTGACGGGGGCCAACTTTTCCGCTAATTTCAATTTTCCTTCAAAAACATTACTTTTTCGGTTAAAACAACAACTTTTACTAACTTTATTAACACAAATAACATACATACATACATACATACATACATACATGCATACATACATACATACATACATACATACATACATACATACATACATACATACATACATACATACGACACGAAACGAAATTTTATTTGCTCCTCCAAATTACAGATAATAAATAAGAGACAGGATGAATGTGATCGAGCCCCTAATGGGCTCATCTAGCACAGCCACCTAGACAAATATGTTCAGAGTTTTGTGGTTAATATCAAATATTGTTAGTTGTTAGTATGTTAATAACAGATAATAAAACAAAAGGTAGTTAACTAAAAAATAATGTTTCATAGATAATTATAATCACATTAAAAATATCAACAAAAATTGTTTATAGATAGAGAACATAAATTTCATGATGTAAATACATTTCTTATATAATTTATTAAATTATTAATCAAAGAATTAAATTAAATTAAACCATTCTTATTAATGTTATTCCAGGTCCTAGGACATTAAATGTTTAGTGATTTTATAAACATCTCTACATTATTAATAAGGATAATAATTTTAATAATTGTTAATTATTAAAAACGATTTAACTTTTTTTTAAAAATCAGTAGCCGATTTCGCCTTATATTGAAAACCATTCTTAATAATGTTATTCCAGGTCCTAGGACCCTTACAGATTACATGCGAATGTAAAATGTTAGTTTTTGATTTATTCGATTGAAAATAATTAGACATCCTATGACTGTTAGCATGTTTAAAATAATTAGCAAACGTATTAGGCAATTGATTATTAAGCTGCTTATACACAAAAATCAAAGTACGATAAATATTCAATTGATTAAAATTAAGATTATTGGTTGTCGTAAATAACTCCTTGGTATGTGATCTCATCGTTGACATGGTGATGGTTCTGACGGCCCTTTTCATCATAAGTTTAACCGGATCCGTGACTGAAGGATACGTGCTAGCCCAGACAATGTTGCAATAAATCACGTGTGGCATAAAAAGTGAGTGATACAACAAATTCAGACAATTTTTTGTGAGGTAGAATTTCACCTTGTTCATCAGACCAGTTGATTTGGCAAGTTTGTTTGCAACACTATTAACGTGATCACGGAACGTTAACTTTTGATCTAGATGAACGCCCAGAAATTTAACTGCTTTATTTTCATAGATATCGATATACATACATACATACATACATACATACATACATACATACATACATACATACATACATACATACATACATACATACATACATACATACATACATACATACATACATACATACATACATACATACATACATACATACATACATACATACATACATACATACATACATACATACATACATACATACATACATACATACATACATACATACATACATACATACATACATACATACATACATACATACATACATACATACATACATACATACATACATACATACATACATACATACATACATACATACATACATACATACATACATACATACATACATAAAAAAAAAATTACTTTTATTCAATCAAACAAAACAAAAGCAACATATTTACAATCTTTCCATCGTCCAAGGAATATTTCCACAATGCTTCAAAACATCCAGAGTAGTTCCAATTCACAAAAAGGGGAGCAAATTAGAGACAAGTAATTATCGACCAATATCTCTACTTTCTCCACTTTCCAAAGTACTAGAAAAAATAATTTTTGTCAGAGTCACCTCATTTCTGTCCATAAATAAATTATTAAATGATAATCAATATTGGCTACAGAGCCCAGCATTCAACTGAGCAAGCTGTGCTGCAATTAGCACAAAATGTTATGAATAATCTTAACGAAAAGATACTGTCTGTAGGTGTATTCATAGACCTCTCAAAGGCCTTTGACGTCATCAACCACGATATACTGATTAAAAAATTAAATTCACATGGAATAAGAGGAAAAGTAAGTGCATGGTTCAAAAGTTATTTAGAGAACAGAGACCAGTATGTGGCAATAAAAAGTCACTCCTCAACAAAACTTAACGTAAGATCAGGCGTGCCACAAGGATCAATTTTAGGTCCTCTTCTATTCATAATCTCCATGAACGATTTTCAACATGCAACTGATGCAAATCACCTTCTATATGCAGATGACACTAACATCTTCTTCCCAACTAAAGACCCATTGAAAGAAGTAGAATACATCAATAACAGTCTTCAAAATATATCAACCTGGTTTATCAAAAATAAATTAATAGTAAATTATTCTAAATGTAATTACATTATTTTTGGTCCGAAAATTTTAACAAATATTACACCTAACCTAGACATAAAAATGAACAATATTTCTATTCCTCGCTCAACCAGCACAAAATTCCTTGGAGTAACAATCAAGGACAATCTTTCTTGGGATATTCACATAGATACTATGTCTAAAAGAATATGCAAAACCCTAGGAGTTATAAGCAAAATTAAAAATAAATTAAATAAACCTACTCTAATTGACCTGTATTATTCGTTAATCTTTCCTCACCTCATCTACTGCAACGTAATTTGGGGAAACAGTCCTGACATTCATCTAAAACAGTTAACAAAATGCCAAAACCGATTCATCAGAATATTTAAAAATCTTCATCCTCATTGTCACACAAGTGAATATTATCTCGAGATGAAAATACTCAACATCAAAAACTTGTTCATCTACCACGTTGCAACATTCATTTTTAGATTTCTACGTCAGCAATTGCCGGCATTTTTTAGAAACTTTTTCACTTTTGGAACTTCCATTCAAGCAAGAACTACACGCCACACGCCACTTTTCTATGCTCCACCAGCCAGAATTAAAGTACTCTGCATGAGTTTGAAACATACCGGCCCAGGAATATGGGAGACGATTCCACAAGAAATTAAAGATTGTAACACTTTGCATCTTTTTAAAAATAAACTGAAAAATTTTTTAATTACGGAAAGTTCTGTTTTTCAAGGATAATAATGTATATGTATATATATATGTATATAAGTGTGTACATATTTCATTAACATTGATACATTTTCTCCTATTGACAATTTTATTTTATCATTGAGAAGCAATTTTGAGCTGCACGGTGGCCGAGCCCACAAGAATTAATTTTCTTTTTTTTGGTCTCCGAATCATTCATGCTTTTGTTTTGTTTGATTGAATAAAAGTGATATTGATTTTTTTTTGATTTTGATACATGCATACATACATACATACATACATACATACATACATACATACATACATACTACATACATACATACATACATACATACATACATACATACATACACACACACACACACACACACACACACACACACACACACACACACACACACACATACATACATACATACATACATACATACACATACATACACACATACATACATACATATACACACATACATACACACACACACACACACACACAAACACACACACACACATACATACATACATACATACATACATACATACAGCACACTAAAAACGGTTGATTTGAGTAGTAAAATGTAAAAAAAAATAGTATTTTTTTTAAATATGGTATTAACACGACAAAAGTCAAAGTGTGCGTGCTTAATAAATTTTTTCGACTTCGTCTAAAGATGTAACCAGTTATACCAGCTAACTAACTTTCATAAAGACAGAAACAAAAGCCCCGTAAACATTCCTCTGCTTGGAGTTTTGTACCGTACCATTGCATAATTACATTTCGTTATAAATATATAAATAGCCGACGTAACCTCACATGTAGACACCCGCCTATCTCATATTTGTCTCTAGAAGATCTCTCTTGTATGCCGTTAATTGCTTGATAGCTCTGTAGTTTGTAGTATATACAGACGGTGGGAATATAACTTGCTTCATCAAGTACTGTCAAATACAAACTTATAAAAATATACGTTAAGTACAATTATGCACTGTGGGCTCATTTTATTTATGTTACTAATTGTCGTTAAGATTCGTAAAGATTTTTATTGATATTTAAAATTCCAAATAATTGTTCTAAAATAATAAATTTTTAAATGATTCATATATATATTATAGTTATTTTCATACCGTCTGGAAATTTTCGATTTCAAAAGTTTTACTTATGCCGACTTGATTAGTAAAAAAGCCATCAACATTGAATTATGTACGTAGACATCGATGTTTTCAATCGTGTCCCAGTTCACAAAAGAACATCTCAGAATAGAGTACTGGCTCCATACCTACCTTACCTTTATGCAGTGATCGCAAAAGTGCAACTCACTGCGTGGAGAGGCACAACATTTTATAACAGGGGGGGGGGTTGCTGGGGTGACCAAACCCCATGACGGCCTGGAACATTTTTCAAAACTTGAATTTTTTTGCGTGCCACATTTATATACGTATAAAAAAGGTTTTTATTGATCGTTTTTCATCATAAAGCTTTTAAATAAAGTTAAAATTATCTCATTGAAACAGTTAACTCCCGCTGTCTTCTTCTTTCTATATTTTCAGTTTTTAGCAATGATCATTCGCTTAAAACTGAACGTTTGCCAGCTACATTCAATGCAAACAGAATAATACTTTTTTTAAAATGTAATAACTCTTAAAAATGAGTTCCATTATTGAAAACCGCAAATAACCCTTCAAAGAGATGCACGCAGTTCGGGAGTTGCAGCTTGGCCACCTCTCTGCCTTGTAACTTCTGCTCCAACCCCTTTGTTGAAACGACCCAATTCACAAATGTTGCAGATGATATTTTGAAAATATTTTGTAGAAACATTGAAAAACTGTTTTCATTTATTTTTAGTTGATAATTAAATGTCTTTTAATATATCATAATAATTGTTAATTAACTGAACTTATTAGAAATATTTAAATTTATTTAATTGCCTATAAATAAATAGTGATAGCCTGTAAATAAATTTGAAAACATCAGTATCTCTCTCTCCTCTCTCTCTCTCTCTCTCTATATATATAATATATATATATATTCGTGATGATATTGTTAGATTTGTCCAGTGTTTGAAAGAGGTTGGATATTGGATGTCATCAAACTCGTTCAAGCTCAATGAATGTAAAACGCAGTTGCAACCGGTGGGTACGTGGCAGCAGTTGCCAAAACTTGATTTCTGTTCAGTTGAGATTGGAGATGTAAAGATATCATTTTCTGCAACTGCATCAAACTTGGGAGTTTTACTTTATAGCAATTTATCAATGAAAGATCACATTAAGAAATATATATACAACAAGTAACATTTAAGAACATTTAAGAAACATATATCGAATCAGACATTCATTGAAAGATCGACACTGGTGACGCTGATTCATGCTTTTACAACATTGCGAATTGACTACTGCAACAGTCTGTTTTATAAACTTCCAGCAGGTTAATCGCTCTTCTTCAGTCGATTCAGAACAGGGCTGCAAAATTGGTAACTGGCAGGATGAAGTTTGATCGTGACGCCCATCCTGGAGGAACTACACTGGTTGACAATAGATAAAAGAGTAACTTTTAAAATCGCTGTACTTGTGTTTAAATCACTGAATGGGATGTCACCAGAATATCTCGTAAACAAATTTACCAAAAATGTCTGCGTCGTCTCATCTACGGTCAGATGATCGAATTTGTTGACAATACCGGTTTCACACTTGCAGAATGGTGCACGGAGTATCTCTGTTGCAGGTCCGACCGTGTGGAACAGCTTGCCACAGTCATTGCTATCGTCCGGACTGCCTCTTAGAACATTTAAAAAAAACTGAAAACATATATATTCCTTGTTGAACTTTGATAATTTTACTTAAGTTTTCTCTTATTAATAGTATTGTAGACTTTTATAATTAAATAACTTCGATAGCGCATTTGAGAATATTTAATTGGTGCTATATAATATAATTTCCTATTGATATATTATATATATATATATAAATATATATAAATATATATATATATATTTTGATAATAGACCATAATTTTCTATAAATTCTACCGAATGTTTGGCGTTAATATGTTTGTAGTCCGTTTTTTCGAT
>NW_008703839.1:2566002-2566585 GCF_000326865.2 Helobdella robusta
GCCGGCATTTTTTAGAAACTTTTTCACTTTTGGAACTTCCATTCAAGCAAGAACTACACGCCACACGCCACTTTTCTATGCTCCACCAGCCAGAATTAAAGTACTCTGCATGAGTTTGAAACATACCGGCCCAGGAATATGGGAGACGATTCCACAAGAAATTAAAGATTGTAACACTTTGCATCTTTTTAAAAATAAACTGAAAAATTTTTTAATTACGGAAAGTTCTGTTTTTCAAGGATAATAATGTATATGTATATATATATGTATATAAGTGTGTACATATTTCATTAACATTGATACATTTTCTCCTATTGACAATTTTATTTTATCATTGAGAAGCAATTTTGAGCTGCACGGTGGCCGAGCCCACAAGAATTAATTTTCTTTTTTTTGGTCTCCGAATCATTCATGCTTTTGTTTTGTTTGATTGAATAAAAGTGATATTGATTTTTTTTTGATTTTGATACATGCATACATACATACATACATACATACATACATACATACATACATACATACTACATACATACATACATACATACATACATACATACATACATACACACACACACACACACAC
>NW_008703839.1:2568919-2585954 GCF_000326865.2 Helobdella robusta
TTTTCTCTTATTAATAGTATTGTAGACTTTTATAATTAAATAACTTCGATAGCGCATTTGAGAATATTTAATTGGTGCTATATAATATAATTTCCTATTGATATATATATATATATATATATATATATATATATATATATATATATATATATATATATATATATATATCTGTGTGTGTGTGTGTGTCGATGGAATTCGACGCAATATCAATTTAAAGTTCGACATTTACGGGTTCACTAAAACTGAAAATGATTTGTGAAAAATCTAAATAAGGCCTACTTGCATGTTGAATTTGGGTAACAATAGTTTCATTAAATTTTCATGATAAACTTATATAATAATTCTATTTTCAATAAATTGTACAATTTCCAAAAAATTCTAGTAGAGAAATTTAAAAAGAATTTAAACTTGAATTGATTGATGCCAACAATTCTGTAGATTTTTCAATTCAATTCAATTTATTCAGCAAAAAGCATGGAGACACAAAAGCTTAAACGAGCTTGTACGGCCACCCAACCCTAACCAAATAAAAACATATATTTACATGAAAATAACAACATAAATGAAAATATAATCGTATAGCTAGCCAGTGAAAACAAGTTAAATTTTACCAAGAATAGAGCAAAAATGATCATCAAAATTTATCAAGTTAAACAAAACAATTGAATTCGTATTAGAAGTTTTTCTTATAAAATAACTTAAATAGTTGAAATAATTAAATCATATCTTGTAAAAAAAAGTTGTTTTTAATTAAGTCAAATCGATTTTTTAAATAGCCCATAGTTTTATGAAATACTATATATATATATATTTATATGGGTTCAATAACTTTATATTTTTATATATATATATATATATATGTGTGTGTGTGTGTGTGTGTATGTGTGTGTGTATTTTTTATATACATTTATACTCTTCATGTCCATACATGCTATCATGCCGACGATTAAATATTTGTATACAGCCATACATGCATGATACATCTGCCATCATTTGAAACAGGATGAGGTTTTTGAACGTACGAAAATGTAGACGCAGATTATTCTGCATCGTTTGTAAGAAATCTTTCAACTTGCTATATAAAACGTTCTTGGGTACATTGTATAAATAAAATCACACTAGAATAATTATTCCCAATATTTCTATATATCATATTGATATATAGAGATACACACACACTATCATTTCTAATATTTCTATATATCATATTGATATATAGAGGGACACACACACACACACACACACTATCATTTCTAATATTTCTATACATCATATTCATATATAGAGGTACACTTACACACACACACACACACACGCACATACACACGAAAACACACATACACACGCACACACACAATTTTTAAAACACACACACGCACACACACAGTTTCCAATACACCGACACCCACACACGCTCATACACTCAAAACATCCATATGACATACATAGAGACATACGTAGTCAGTCAAGCACTTTATAACAAACGAACAGCACTGCCATATTTTCTCAGTATATATAATACAAGTTGGAGTGAAGCCAAATCAACACTTAGTAAATATTTGTCGGCTGGAGGTTGTTGTGCTTCAACAGGATTGATGTTTGTTCTGCCAGATTAAATTTTATTTCTACACGACAATTATTAATTTTCAGTTTAAACAATTTTCTATTTTCTCGCTTCATAGCTGTTGATAAAAAATTATTAATATCTTCATAAGATGAGCATATCATTTGAAGAATAACGTTTATTATAATTTATAAAATATTGTAATAATATATTATGTATTAAATTATTAAATTGTTATTTTAATTAGATTATTATTATATAAATATCAAATTATATAATGTTATACAACAATTATTACAACTTCAACAAAATATCTTCAAAATGATTTGAGAAGCCACCATAGATAGAAGGTTAGTGTTGAATTAATTATTAATTGAGTTATTTTTTCATTAAAATATTCTTACGACAAAAATGTGACAGCTGTAAAATTAATTATTGATACTGCATTTTGTTGAATCTTTCATTAACGTCTATTTTTTTATTTTGCAAAATGTAATACCTTTTATATATAGTCAATAAAATCGTTTTTTTTATTGAAAATTAACAAAACATGTAGTCTGCCATCAGTATTATTGTATTACTTTTTCACATTTACAAGTTGATTTCAATCAAACTCAGCTTCATTTGTGTAGGTAATAGTACCTAATTTTATCTCATTTAATCGTAGGAGGAAAAATTTTTTAATGCTGGCACGAGTCCAAATAGACGTAGAAAATTCTAAACGTGTATTAAATGGAACATCTGATCTGAAAGACTTTTTCTTTCGTGAGCCGATTTGAGAACAAAGTGAAAGTAAATCAAATGTTGGATATTTTAAAAGAAGAAGAAGGTTTTTCTTCTTTTCTTCCTCTGGGCGAAACCAAAGTTGGATTATTAATTTCTCTTCTGTTGTGTTGTGGTTGTGTAGTGGCGTTGCTGACAACTCAAAATAAATTCGAAACTCAATACACTATTTTGGGTAAAAAACACAAATATTTATATATTTATTACAAAAAAACCACGAAATGAAAAAAATTAGACTTGAAGTGCATTGTGAGTAACGAACGCTGCTTAGTTTATGAAAATATTAAATTCACAAAATCGCTCCAACAAATATGTGCATATGAACTTTAACATCAGAAAGCGAAAAATCAAAATAATGTAAAAGAAGACACAAACCTACATCTTAACGAACCAGCGACAAAACTAAAGAGACAACAAAACCAAACTAAGTGACACCAATAAACAGCTCGAAAGCACCAACTGCCATCAAATTAACTTACTAAAACGTAAACAAAGTCACAGAAACAACTTCAACATAAAACAACAACAATTGCAACAACAATAACAACAACACAAAACAATAACAACAATGACCATCAAAGCACTATTAAAATAACATTCAAACGGCAACAATCACAACAACTGTGCAACGTTAACCATAACGACAACAGCACCGACAAATATTCACAAATCAACATCAACAGACACAAACCACATCAACAATTTGAAAATCAAACAAACAAACAAACAGCAAGAGGAAGAAGAACCCTGACAAGCACCATCCTCACTGATGAAGAAGAAACAAAGCCAGTATTTTTGCTTCAAGTACAACGACAACAGCAATTATTTCCCAGCAATCGTAATGACCATTGTTAGCGGCGTCATCGCTCGTTACAACTCGCACCGAACAACTTTTAAAAATTTTATAATGCTGATCAGTTCTCGAAGCATCACGACTTTTAGAAATTCATATTTTGGAAATGTGAAGAAAAAATTCGTTTCAGTATATTTTACTTATGCATTAAAGGGCATTCTTCAACGTTGCATTTCGTTACTTCCAACAATTTTTTAACGACATTGAAGTTATCATTGTGTCGATGTTTGAAATTTGAATTTACAAACATTTCATTCCATTGATTTGTGATTGTTCTACGTGAACTGGTTTTAATGAAAGTTTCATCGTCGGATTCGTGGAATGTTCGATGCGCTTTTTGATGGGTCATGTAAACATCCGATTGTGTTTGTTTGTATGTGTGTATGTCTGTGTGCGTCTGTGTGTTTTTATTTATGCTGTGTTGTTGTTTTGTAATGTTGTCCTATTGTGGTTTGAGTTGTGTGTCTCGTGTTTTTCTCTCGTGCGTCCTGTAATGTTGTCTTTGGTGTTGACTTTTGAGTTAACTTTTGTGTTGTTTTTCTGCAGTGTTTTTGATGCTGTGTTTTGAGCTGTGCTGTGTGGGTTTGCTCATGCTTTATTGTTCAATTGGGCTACGTTTGGGCTGGCTCTATAACCAGACGAACGCACGTAAGATAACTTTAAAACAATTTATTTTGTAAAAAACGATCTCTCTTCTATTTATTTTTGTCATTGTTTTTAAAACATAGATTGCTTTTTGTAAAAATAATTAAATAATTTATATGATCTATCAAAATGATGAGCAATGATACTGTTTTTTAATCATAGGAAAAATAATGCTCTAAACACACATTCAACTGATGTTGAAGTATTCACAGTGCCACTAACAACATCGCTGGAGGAGGAGGTCATTTGTAGTGCCTACGATGGTTTTTAATTGGAATTTTAAAATTTGCTTTTCCCCCCACACAATTGATATAAAATGTTTTTTTAGGATATTAAAGATAAAAATTTGTTAGAACCTTCAACTCCGCCCACAACAAACTTCTGATCAAACGATTGAACTCTTGTTAAATAATTACGCTCCTCTCGTTACTTCGACAATTTTTCAATTTTTTTTGACTGAATTTTTAACGTAGAGAAAGTGGAAATTTTTTGTTATAAACGTATCAAAATCTTTTCTGAAACAAAGTTTTTATATTTATTTAACACTTTATTTTCCAAAATAAAATTTTGAAAAAAGGTTCCAACATAACCAACCACGTGTGTTTTCCAGTTGATCCTCAACAAAGGTTCCCATTACAATTTTAAATACTATGTTCTGCGTGGTTCTCTTTAATTTATGGTTGTTGTCGTCTCATCATCAACACCGTTGAAAATGTTGTTGTTGTCTTTCAAATTTGTATTGGGTGTAGTGTAGTAGATGGTTTTTCGTGCTCGTTATCCCGTAAATAAATGATCGATAAATAATGAGCAGGTATTTCCGAGAGCATGGCTTGCAATAAATTATTCAAACTTCTCATTTTTGAAGTCTGGAGATTGGAAATTAAGGGAAACGTAGGTCAATATTATGCAGACGTAACGAGATGAGATGATATTGTGCCGGCCACTTTGCAGGCCAAATAAATTTATTGAAATCTCTCGGTCAACAAGAAGCGTCCATACTACCGCTTATATTGTTTTCATTAATATTATTATTATTATTATTATATTATTATTATTATATTATTATTATTTTCATTAATATTAATATTAATAATTAATATTATTATAAGCAGTAGTAATAATAATAGTAGGGTAACATGGGGTAAGACCTCTAAGGAAAAAGTTCGATTAAATCACATTTATGCTATAAAATTGAGATTTTTAAACTTCCAGAAAGATCACTCATAGTATTTTATATAAATACATAATTTTAACAAATAAAAAAGACCCATATTTTGAATTAGGGACACCAATTCTTTTTCATATTGAATGGGAATATCCGATTCGAATCGTCCCAATTTCAATTTTCCCGGATATAATACTTTCTTATCCCAATGTCGTCTTAGTATTCGTTGAGGAATACCGTACTGCCGTGCAGCTGTTTTCACTGGTGTTCCATCATGAATGGCCGCTAATGCCTGACGAAGCGACTCTTCTCCGTATGATCCTCTTGCTGATTTTCTTTTGCAAGACCGTGGCATTCTGTTAAGTTAAATTAAAAAGTATGACTGTTAAAGTTAAAAAAGAAACCAACAAACAACTGTTAAATTTTATTTTTTAATTTTAAGGATTAAAACAATATCAAATAGTTCTAGTATAAAATTATTCTTTAATTACATAATTTAAAAGGGGGCGTTTTACCCATTTTATAGGGGGCGTTTTACCCCAAAGTGTATTGTAAAATTTTAACCGATAATGTGCTACGATGGATTAAAATATAGATTTAAAAAAAATCGTGTTAAATAGTGTAAATAATACAAAATTTTATCACTTACTTCAACTTTTTGAGAATAACTTCAGTTTTTGAGAAAAAGCTTTAATGATTATGTTTATATTTGTAACAGATAGCCCTAAAATCTTAAACTTTCATTAATTATCAACCAAAACAACGCGCGGCTTCCACAACACAGACCATTTAATTACATAGATAATCTAATATTATGGCAGTTAAAAAAAATTTACATCGCAAAAATTTTGCTCAACATGGACGGGAGGCCTCTTACCCTAGTAGGCGTTTTACCCCACGTTACCCTAGTAGTAGAATGGTAGAAGTAGTGGTAGTAGTGGTAGAAATAGTAGTATTGGTAGCGGTAGTGATAGTAGAAATAGTAGTAGTAGTATTAATTATGGTGGTGGTAGTAGTAGTAGTAGTAGTAGTAGTAATAATAATAATAATAAAAATAATAATAATAATAATAGTTATAGTAGTTTCATTTTAATATGCTAGCGTTTGGCGTTTCTTAAAAACTCGAGTTTATTTGCATCAATTATTTCAATATTAGCATTTGATTGACTTGCGTTTCTCATGAGAATAGCAAAACTTAAAACAAATACTTTAGAATGAGCAATGAAATAAATATCATTCAACGTTTTAATAATTTAAAAACAATTAAGTAAAACTTTTTAAATACGAAAAAAAATAATATGGTAAAAAATATTTAATTTAAAACAGAATAAAATATTCATCCTAATTAAAGAATCAAAAGTGTCGTAAATGGAAAAGGATTTTTAAATTTGAGATAATTTTATCAAATGGAAGATCGGGTGCAAAACCATTAGAAGCCAATGAAGTTGATTGGATGGATTCCACGAACGTAACTGCAACAACTTCAACGTGTAGTCCAGCACTTGAACGTGTCACCTGCTGCTCAGTTTGTCATGAAACTGCCGCTACCACCGCTGTTTTGACACGTGATCAAAATGTTCGAGAATATTATTTGGTTGTGATAAAATTTTCATCAATCATCTCTCAGCTAATTAAATCATCCGTATGTTGTTTTGGCTATTTTTATAACAACAAAAATTTGTTTTTTTTTTCAAATTTTATAATTTTTCAACATTTTGACGTATTATTGCTAATTAATTGATGGTACACAACTATAGTATAATCATCATCTTCGTTCACAACTTTTATTTCATCATCACCCCATTTTAGTATCATCTTCAGTCCTTCTTCCTCGTGCCTTATCCTTTCAGGACATTGGCGACCATCGACCTCCACAAAACCCGATCTTTAACACTTTGTAGTAGTTGAAATGTAGTGATGTTCAATAAGTGACACAAGGACTTCACGAATGTTATTCGTTGTTGACCGCGATCTCTTTCCCCTGCAATCATTCTAGTAGTTGTTAGATTTTCCATTCCTTCCTTCCGCATGATGTGACCAAAAAACTTAAACTGCCCCATTCTGATTATTTGTAATGATTTTCTCTTTCAATGGCCGGACCGTTTTATTATAAGGTATTAGAGGTCCAACTAATTTTCATAATTTAATTTCAATTATTTAATTTTAATTTTCATAATTCATACTTTTGATCTTCAGTCACTACTTTCATTTCATCATCATCCCTATTTGCCACCATCTTCGTCACTACCTTCACTTCATTATTACATTCATCAATTCATCATCTTTTTCATCGTCGTTGTCATCATCTTGTTCATCATTGTCATCATCATTTTTGTCATCAGCGTAATCACCATTTTCTTCCTAAACTTCATTTTTATCTCTCCCTCCTCCTTCTTATCATCATCATCAGAAAAATTTTGCTGATGAAAATAAAGCTCTAGTCGTTTGATTTATTTTTATCGTACATTAAACAGTCCAAAGAATTAATTGGAAGAACGTTTGATATATATATATTTCTTTAAACAAAAAATCACTAAAATTTTTACAAAAATTGTATAGGTATATATGTGTGTGTATGTGTGCATGTGTGTGTATTCATATATTTAATAAAGTTCACTTATTCATTCGCAATTTTGTTCATTCACCTTTCTCTTATACATTCATCCATCCATCCACATATCCAATTTATCCATCGATCCATCCATTATTTATCCGTCCACCTATGATGCAGCTGCTGTCAATCCTTCCAACCATTTATTAATTTTCATGGTTAAGTCGTTTACTTTTTCATTCGCCATTTTGTTGATCTACCATTTTTATTCATTTAAGTAAACAATCAACGACTTGCAATTTCTTATTCAATCATTTCTTGCAATCACTCTTATATAGCTGCTCATTCACTCAGTAATTCACAAATTAAATCATCTCAATCAATCATCAACTTATCCATTAAACTTCATCCAATTAATCATTTGATATATCATCCATCCAACCAAGCCTAGCCTTATTTTTAGAACTAATTTTCGACATTACGTCACCAGCCAGCTTACATCAGTATCCACACACACACACACACACACACACACACACACACACACACACACACACACACACACACACACACACACACACACACACACACACACGCACACACGCACACACGCACACACACACGCACACACACACACAAAACAAATACAACACATCAACACATTCGAAACACTGCAATACATACAATAACATACATTCATATTCATACTCTTCTCAACAGTTACAAACATTGAGGTTTCTTAAAAAATTTATCTTACTCTCTTTTCTTGTCTATCTATCTAAATGTGTTATATGCAAATAAATACATACATTTATAGACATGGAAGCATATATTCATGGATGCATAGCATAGGGAGCTTATTCAGAAGATGTATGACGTAAACAATGAGACATGATGAAATGATTACATGCAAGTGAGTGAGGATCAAGTGATGAATTGAGCGATAAAAAACAAATGAATTGATATCTTAAAATATTATCTAAAATGTTGATCAAATAAACTTTTTTTTAATGAAATGAAATTAAAAATATTTAATTGAAAAACAATTGAACGGCCGTAGATTTGAAGTCGGAGTAGGTTTGTTATATGAATGAGCGCTTGAGAAAAATAAGTTTAGCAGTTAATTAAAAATAAAATATGAATAAACAATTTGAAGATCAAATGACTAAATAGATGAACAGATAAATTAAAAAATAAATTCAAGAGCAAATGAATAAATACACGAATGAATGGATGAATGAATGAATGAATGAACGAACAAACGAACGAACGAACGAACGAACGAATGAGCGAACGAATGAATGAATGAATAAACGAATGAATGAATAAGAAGAGAACAAATAAATGAACGAATGAATGGAGGAATAATATAAACAACCAAATAAAACTTCAGCCTAAACGTTTAATTAGAAACAGTTGAAATTTTTTCATTATGAACTACGTCATCGTTCATATTTACGCCTCATCAGCCTCAGGCTCTCTCTCCTTCTCACCATCTTTTTTGCTCTTTCTCTCTTTTTCCTCTTTTCTCTCTCTTTTTTCATTTTCTCATCTAATTTTAGCTTAAATATTTTTTCTTGCTGCTAAAAATTTATATTAACCATCATACATCTTACTATTAAATTATGTATAATAAGTCGCGTAGTTCTCCCTCTCTCTCTCTCCCTCTTTTTTTTCTCTCTCTGTCTTTCTTGTTATTTACCCATTATGTTGTGAAATAATATGATTTTATAGATTCTCTTTTTCTATCTTTCCATTATTTTTTTTCTTTTTCCCTCTGTGTTTTTGGTACTAACTCTCTTTCCTGCTGCATGCGCGTTCGTTGTAATGTTTCTTGATAGATCTCTTTTATGCACTATGAATCCTTATGTCCAGTAACAGATAACAACATTGTTGGTGATCAAACGAATGTACATACTATCTCTCACACACACACATACACACATACACATACACTTACACACACACTCACTTACACATACACACGCACGTGCATGTACATACATGGTATCATTTGACGGTAGTATTATTTAACGTTTACTTTTCACTGAAGCAAATTCAATTCCATGGCCAAATGATTGTTGAATATATTGAGCGTACTCTATGTTCCATATGGAAAGGATTCTATATTGAATGTATGGAATGTATTAAATGCTGGGAGTATATTGAAAGCATGAAATGCGTTGCCTGTTGACTATATTGCGTTATGTTACGCAACGAATACGCGCGTCCTTTTCGGAGAGCACTTTCACTCGATTACCACATCGTGCATGAAATTTTTGGGCTTTCAAAAATCAGAACTCTTAAAAATTTCTTTCTTCCATAAGTAACGTTTGGATGTAAATTTCTGATCTAGTATGATTATGCTAACGGTTGAAGAAAATTTAAAATATCTACTAATATTTGCTGTAGCACGCATGGCTAACTAATGTTGTTGTTTTGTTTAGAACTTTGCTACTTTATTAAATTGAAAATCATTTACTGAGTAAATAATCTCAACGATTAAAAAATTTTAAGGCAACATCTCGTCATTTTTTGCATTATTAAAATTCTCTTCAGATGTTCTTGAAAGGTGATTTATTATCTCATTCAGTCAATATCACAGAACCTGTGATGTTTTCTCCTTTTCAGCAAGTAATATTAAAATCTGCGGCTACAGAGGCACGATCTGCAAACGGCGGCTGCAATTGAATTTTTCATTTTGCGCTTCTACGCGAATTTCTAGTTGATTAGGATTAGGACGAGATGTGCGGACATCACGCATATCTGCTGGCACACTGCTCGCAAATCAGCTTACGGTGGGAAGCAGGCATGGAACCATCAAATTATTACCTACTCCATTTTATTGCCATTCATTTTAGCTAAGTGATTATAAATTTATTTACGATTTGTAAACATTTTTCGGCTATTCTAAATTTGAAAATTTTCACACCGTCATCAGGAAAACTTCGCACATTCACATCGACATTTAGGCTTGCTGACGCGCAAAATAAAAACTAAAAACTATTGCACATTCATCCGCGCATTAAATAAATTCTTGATACTTTCTTAAGTTCAAAGTCGAAAATAATTTGTAAATGAGATTGCATATTTCAACAATAGGCTCAATGCTCACACACAACTACACAATTTCACAAAGCCAAGAATTCCATCTTAACAACCCAACGTAAGAAATTAGCCCATGTACTTTTTCACAAACATGCATGCATTATGTATCGCTGTGAAGACCTTACAAATTTTTACTTCATTAACTATTCTGCAGTCCTCGTTCACAATATGCGCTTATTTTATTCATTTCATGCCTTATATTTGTTAAGAAAAAATTAAATTTTTTGTAAAGTTTTCATTTTCAAGAATTAAAAATGTCTGGCGAGTTTAATTGAGTTAAAAATTTGAAAAAAGAAAATTGAAAAAAAATTTTGTCTAAAAAAATATTCAAATTATTTATTTTTTATGTAAAAACATAATTCTATATTTATGAAACAGTTTACAGTAGTTAAGAAATAAATATGCTCTCTAATATGTAGTCATTATCCATCTAATAATATTTTACTACAATTCGACTGAACATCTTTTCTCAACGCCAGCATCATCAACGTGATGATGAAAGTCTTGTGTGTATACTGTAATATTACTTTCATCATTGTTAAAGTACAAACATAAGTACAATCATCACTGCTGCATGGGCAATAAATGCTAGGTGCTACATTTATTATTATTATACCCTTCATTAATGTATATTTGTGTACAGTGGTTTATATATGAGCTTGAGAAAATTTTGTTTAAATGAGATATTTATGGAAAGAATTAAAAGAAATTGAAATTTTGAATAAATTCAAAAATTTAAGGGATGTTCTTCGGTTGAATGGTGGAACAGCCTGGGTTGAGTGGCTCTTTATTTTTATTTTCAATGGTCTGGTTCATTTTATAGGTCAGACTTATTCGCATACGATCTTATGTGCTGATGTTATAAAAATAAATTCATATGGATGAAAATTAAAACAAACAATATGAAAACAATTCACTCAAATGTTTAACCAAATGACAAGTCGCCACATTCAGTAGAAAGGGGTTTTTCACATTTTTGTATAATCGAAAGGTTGGTTGGCTGGTTGGTTGGCTGGTTGGTTGGCTGGCTGGTTAATTGTCTGGTTTGTTGGTTGGCTGGTTGGTTGGTAGGTTGGTTGCTTAGTTGATTGGTTGTTCAGTTAGTTGGTTGGTTGGTTCTTCCCGTAACACGCGATGATTATCATACAATTCGTGTGTAGGAGGTGACGCTCGACAAGAAAGAAGTTGTAATTAAGTTGTACGTACGATTTTGGTTGAGGATTAGTAATTATTACACCGCAGAAAGTTTAATTTAATTTATCACCGTTTAAAAAATGGATTGAAATATATAAGTTATTTCGATAAAAATTAATATATGTATACTATACTTATATGTACATATTTCTATATTTGTTCTTATAGTACATATATCTCTCTTATTCTACATGTATTCAAAGAATTAGAAGATTCATTTGGACAGATGTGTGAATGCCTCCCCACTGGCTCACAATCTTATTAACACTCCACGTTAATTCGCGCCTTATTAATTCATCCCATTCATCTAATATCTTTTTTATTCCTCATCAATCCACTTTAAAAGAAATACGTTCAAAAACAGCGCGCTAGGTGCCAGGTTGGCGTCATCTTCTTCGCCAACTTGTTCATCATTGTCGTTGGATTTTTTTTCACCGTCATCATCAATGACGTCATTGGTAGGAATGGAGGGAATTCAAATTTACGTAGGAGAGCTCTCACTGGTGAAAATATCTTTTCTCTGTTTTTGTGTATCAAAGTGTTAGGCGTCTTCAGAAAATAAGGATACAGAGGTGAAAGTAGTGATTTTATTGAATGTTTTACAATTTATGTTATATATTTCATTATCTTACTTTATTATATAATCCTTATCATCATCATCATCATCATCATCATCATCATCATCATCATCATCATCATCATCATCATCATCATCATCATCATATCATCATCATTATCATTATCATAATCTTCATCATCATCATCACCATCGTCATCATCATCATCATCACCACCATCGTCATCATCCCTATTATAATCACCGTTATCAACAGTGTCATCATCATTATTGTTATCATCGTCGTCGTCATCATCTTCATCATTTTATAATGTGAGACATCTAGAAGACGACATACGTTTCATCCCATTTATCTTGCACAACAATAGAATCTCATATGCTTAATGTTCTGCATGCATTAGTTTAATTTCTTTTTAAAATGTTATTTCAAAAAATTTTTTAAAAATTCATAAAGGCAATTTTGTTTAATGTTCTGTCTAGATTCACTTTCTTTGATTTCATGATTAAAATGATAAAAATTCACTTTGAAATGTGTAGTACGCACATATGGACACATTGTTATTATATCTCAAATGTATTTTTGAAAATCGTTTTTGTATCTATGATGCATCTCTAAAATTAATGCTATATCTATAATGTATTTTTAAAATTGATGCTATAACTATAATGTATCTTTAAAATTGATGCTATATCCATAATGTATCTTTACAATTGATGCTATATCTATAATGTATCTTTACAATTGGTGCTATATCTATAATGTATCTTTACAATTGATATTATATCTCTAAGAATATAGGCGGGACACAATGTTGTCTTTGTCTTACAGAACAAACAGTTCATCTACGCAAAACAAACTGAATGAAACGTTAGAAAATAATTTATATAAGTTATGAGAGAATAAAAGAAAGAATAAAAAAGAAGGGAAGATAAAAAAGTGTTGCTGGCATGCTGGGTCATGAGACGGTTGTAACCCGAGACCACAAGTTTATATACAACCTCAGTGTCTAACACTGAGACACAAGAAGCAACGACAACAAATGGCAACAAAAAATACATTAACAAACAACATCAAATGACATTAACAACAGCCAACGACAGCAACAATTTACATTAACAACTTCAACACAACTCAAAATTGCGACAAGTTAAGCAACAACTGAATGTAACACTACTTTGTAAAATCACGACAAAAGGGATTAAATTATCATGTGTAATGTTTTGATGAATGTGATTAATTTTTTAGACTTATTTGATATAAAACTTAAAGATTTTTGTAACTATCATTAACAGAATATCCGTTGAAAAGTCCAAACACACGACTGATATCAAACAGAAACCAGCTCGTCAACAAAAAACAAATATTACGACGACAAAATCGACAATACCACAACAACAACAACAACAAATAAAACAGTTTCAATGAGAACAGCAACAACAAACATACTACACCACTCACCGTCCCCAGCTGCTTATTACCATCAAGTCAATGCAGCCAACCTCCTGACAGTCTTCAACCTGCATTAAATGTCAGATGACAAAATATAACGGGGCAGGCAGGCAAATGCTGCAACAAATTTGTGTGAAGTTTTCACGAAACACAAAACAGAACACGAAAATTGGAAGGAATGCGGTGTTGTGTTGTAAAGGCAAGCTGAATATCATCCTTACAACGGCAGTGGTGCAACAAACTACATCACACTTGATATTTTTAGAACAAGAAGATCAAAACAACAACAACTACAACACTCACATCAACATTTATAAATAAAAACAAAACATGATTTGACAACAATAACAACCGTTGAACAACACAAACAGCAAAAATAACAAACCCAAAACAAAAATACAAAAATAATAAAACAAATAAGCAACAACAGATGAACGAAACGGGCAACAACAGCATCAGATAAATTGCAGAACAAGCTCACAACAAAATAACGTAGAACGCAACCAAACACAATCAACGAACGACAACTAAAACAGCCGAACGAACGACAACCAGAGGAACGGCCTCACCAAGTTTTCTCAGAATAGTCAAAAAAACATTAAACCATGCACAATACCGCGTTCAATGTTTTAACAATCGTCATCATCATCAACCTTCTGGTCACCATTTTGTTTATTCAATTCACATCCGGCAAGTTGCTGACGTCATTCGTCAAACCGGAAGAGGGATGGCAGGAGAAGGAAGCAATTAAGAAAGGTATCGCACAATTTATAATTTTTTTTCGTTCATCTTATTATTCCCTTTCAATTGATTATTCTAACTTATCAACAGTTTTTTAATACTTTTTCAATTTTTATACTTTTTGTGCGAGGTAATTAAAACGAATTTTTACAAAAAATTAAGAAAATAAGTTTCTGTGAGAAAATGCATTAGCGATTGACTTTAGCGCGTAGAGTGCTGAATGTGATGAATTCTGCTGTGCTGCGACGTTCGGTGTGCATGTGGAAAAGAAGGAGAGGGAGAAGGAAGGAAGATAACGTAAGGACTAATCTTTAAGAATGGTCTGGCCTACAGGGGAATTGAACATATTCAATATTAATTTCGCCAGTACAAACATTTCATCGCTGTGTTCTTCTTCGCATTGCTTCCATATGAGCGCGCATCTGTGTGTTTGTAAGTGTAATTGTATGCGTCTGTAAGTGTGATTGTATGCGTCTCTGATTGTGCACACTCAGTCCCACACACACATACACACACTTCCACAAACATACACACACTCCCACACATATATACACACAGGTATTTACATTTTCTCACAAATTTTTACACAGACATACACGCTTGCACACGCACACATACATACATGCGCACACATACGTTCATACACGCATACATACTCATACATACTCAAACACAAATTTTCAAAAATTTTCAAAAGAAGCTTTCTGCAAACTCTACAACACTATATGATACATTACAAACAGATTTGCACGTACATAAACGCTCACACGCCCATACTTCCACACACAGACACACACACAGACACACATTCAAAACACAGCAAAACTTAAAAATGTAGGCACCCATAAAACACAAATGAGCACAACTTCTCATGCACACGCATACGTACATGCATGCATACATAACAGAAATTCTGCTCCAAATGATAAACAAACGACATACAAACAAGAACGTAAAGTGCCACAAATCACCTTGACCCCTTGAAGCAGGCCGTGCCCTCCAAGATATCACCAGCATCCTGGTCACGTGATATTTACTGTCGCATTTTCCTTTTTTGTGTTTTGTCCTTTCAATTTTTCTTCATTTTTTCGTTGAAGTTTTTGTTGGAATGTTTCGCAACATTTTTATTTTCGGTACATCACAAAATCTTTTCAGCATGGTAAGACATGTATGTGGTCGTGACAAATAAGTTTCCAGAAATTTGTTTAACAGCTCCAAATTTGACATTGGTTTGAACTGAATGGAAATCATTCAATTCATTAATGAGTGATTAAATTTTTCAAGATGAAAATAGAAAATGTAATGATTAAGGTAATGATGATGGTGGTGATGAAGTGTATACGGTGATGAGGATGATGGTTATTACAACGATGGTGATGATGTTGATGACGATGATGATGACGACGTTAAGACATTTTTTGTTGCAACTTATGTTATATTTTTCTTGGATGCTTTCAGCCATTATTTCTGAATGTTTTACATGCAGTCTTTTGTTATCGAACGTTGATTATTATTAATATTTCTACTCTCTTTATAATTTTTAATTGTTGTTGTTTGCTTTTGTGTGCTGTTGATTAATTTGTTGTTGATGATGTAATGATGTTGTTGTTGCGATGTTGTTGTTTGTGATGTGTATGTGATATTGTTGATGTTATTGTAGATGTTATTGTGTAGGTGATTATGTTGTTGTTATATGTGATGTGTAATTAATAATGTTGTTGTTGCAGTGTACGTGATGTTGTTATTACTGTTGTGTATGAGTTGAAGTGCGTGTTGTTGTTTTTATGGTGATGCCCTTGAATTTTTTTTTTTGTTTTTAGTGAATTTTGACAGTTATGATTTATGCGGAATGGTGTAGTTGTTTTTATTGTGATTATAATGTTGTTGTTTTGTTGTTGATGATAATATTATTGTTTATGATGTTGTTGCTGTTAATGATGTCATCGTTGTTGTTGTTGTTTTCGTTGTTGCTGCTGCTGCTGTCGTTGTTGTTGTTGTTGTTGTGATAGTGTTTATAAAGACTATCGATGTATTAGTTCATTTTTTGTGTCCATTCTCGCTGATCTTTTTTCGGTCATCTGCATTCAAGAATTGGTGAGGGTCTAATGATATGCGTCGAATGACTTTCCTATGTTTATGTGTGCTCTTCCTTGAATGCTGCTGCTGTTGTTGTTGTGGTCGTTGTTTGCATTTCTGTTGTTGTTGTCGTTGTTTGTATTTTTGTTATTGTTGTTGTCGTTGTTTGTATTTCTGTTGTTGTTATTGCTGTGTGTGGTCGTTGTTTGCATTTTTGTTGTTGTCGTTGTTTGTATTTCTGGTGTTGTTGTTTGTATTTCTGTTGTTGTTGTTATAGTTGTTGTTGACGTTGTTTGTATTTCCGTTGTNTGTTGTTTGTATTGCAGTT
>NW_008703839.1:2586004-2610473 GCF_000326865.2 Helobdella robusta
TCATTACCATCAATGTTCTTAACACCATTTTTCTAATTTATCGCCAGCGTCATTCGTCATCATCGTCATCATCACCATGTACATCAGAGTCGTCGTCATCATCATCATCATGGTCGTCATCATCATCATGGTCATCATCATCATCATCATGGTCATCATCATCATCATGGTCATCATCATCATCATCATGGTCATCATCATCATCATGGTCATCATCATCATCATCATGGTCATCATCATCATCATCATGGTCATCATCATCATCATGGTCATCATCATCATCATGGTCATCATCATCATGGTCATCATCATCACGATGGCCACCATCATCATTGTCTTCATCGTTGCCGACGTTGCAACCTTTAGCATTGTTATTATTTATTTCCGTGCATTCTTGTTCCCATTATATCGACCTATTTCACGATTCTCTATCATTTGCAAGAGATGAAGGCAAGTGTGTGTGTGTTTGTTTGTTTGTGTGTGTGTGTATGTATGTATGTGTGTGTGTGTGACGATATGTGTATGTGCGCGTGAGTGTGAGCTTTCGCGTGACTATACATACGTGTATGTGCGTGTGTATATATTGAAAGTGTGTATAACTTTTACTTTGTGTGTTTGTGTTTCGTGTGTGTGCGTGATAGTGTGTGCCTGCGTGTTCTGAAACGCGCTGTTATGTCTGTTTTGTGTTAAATGTGGATGGTTTGTGAACGAAGGAATAGGGTAATGAACGAGTGGATGAGTTTTCAAAAAATGCATCGGTGAATGATTTTTAAGCAACTGAGTGAATTAATATAACAAAGTACTTATTTAATAGTATTTGTTTCCATATGTTGGATGGATAACTTTGAGTTGACTAGAAAATAAATGCATGGAGGAATGAATGAACTGGACCCATTCAATTAGTAACAAACTAAAAATCTTTTAAAATAAAAGTTTGATGGAAAGAAGAGGGAATAAGGTTGAAAATGACGAATAGAAGAATACTTGAACAAATAATTTAAAAAGAAATAAATTATAAATAAGCAAATAAACAGATGAATGAATAAATAAAGGCTAGTGCGTGCGTCAAACTCTGACAACGCGTGGAGTTACGAACTACGATTTCATTAACAACGCAACAACGTACGTGTGTATATTTATTTCTCACTGCTAAAATAATTTAAAACTTAATTAGGTTGACTTAATAAATGAATGAATAAATAAATAAATAAATAAATAAATAAATAAATAAATAAATAAATAAATAAATAAATAAATAAATAAATAAATAAATAAATAAATAAATAAATAAATAAATAAATAAATAAATAAATAAATAAATAAATAAATAAATAAATAAATAAATAAATAAATAAATAAATAAATAAATAAATAGACAAATAAATATTAGATAGAAAACAGACGGTGAACCATGGGAGAGATATATTTAACGTGCAGGGCATATAGTCGTCAGTTCTGAAGGGTAGTCACCGCGTGATTTCTTCGTATAGTCACATTTGTCCTCACCAACCAATTTATTAACTTGCGCAAATTAAAAAGGATTTTTTAATACGATTGTGAATTTGTTTGAATACGCAGACACTTTCAATAAAAATAATCAATTTCATATCATCGTCATATATACTTATGCATCATCTTGATGTTATCTGTTAACAACAGTCATCATTACATTATCGACATAAGAGCCAGTACAGTGCAATATCGCATCAACATCACATCAGCATCGCATTGCTGTCAGCATTTTTTCATGCATGGCAAAATCACATCATCTCTATATTAGCATACAGACGTCAGCATCTTATCGGCCTTACATCATCTACCATTATTACTATCACCGTTGGGAAGGAGGCAGGTCACTCTTTGCCGCAGAATAATTTACTAGGAGGACTAACTAGCCTGTGTTTTGGTTTCCAAAATATATTGGAAAAGTAAAAACTTAGGGAGAAAAAATTTAAAATAATTTTTCGTTCAGTTTTGCATGTCGTTTTTACAACTTTTATATTGAAAAAATTAATAGACAACATTGAAGTTGGTAGATGAGGATTAAAAGATCATCCAGAAATTTTGTAGTATAATTAGTGTAAAACAAGTCTGGCCCACCTCAAACAATTTGGTCCCCCAATATTTTAGCCCACAATAATTCGGCTTCTCTCCAAAAATTTGGCTCAAGCCAGCGTCTATATGCTATTGTTTTATTCATTGTTAATAATATAAAACCATTCAACAAAGAACCTGATGGTTGCTAATATGAAAAGTAATGTGATGCTGCTTCAACAGTTAACAAGCAAAACAGATGACGAAATGATGGTCTCTCTGTCAATAATTGGCTGCCTGCATCATTATTTTCATTCACAAACGTCTCAATTGTCAGGCGGCCACATCCGAAGATGATTTGAAACTAATGCACACCGCATGGATGATTTTTTTGTTTGTGTGTGTGTGTGTGTTAGTTTTTGTTTGTGTGTGTGTGTGTTAGTTTGTTTGTGTGTGTGTGTGTGTTAGTTAGTTTGTGTGTGTGTGTGTTAGTTAGTTTGTTTGTATGTTGGTTAGTTTGTTTGTGTGCGTGTGTTAGTTTGTTTGTGTGTGTGTGTTAGTTAGTTAGTTTGCTTGTGTGTTAGTTAGTTTGTTTGTTTGTGTGTGTGCGTTAGTTAGTTTGTGTGTGTGCGTGTGAATGTGTGAAAATTAACCTTACTGATAATTTAACTAAAACTAAATTTATAAAAAAAAATATTATGCGCATAATCAGCAAAATAAGTACAAAAGTACACATATTTTTCAATAAGTCAATTAGCAGAAAGCTGGAACGCTTGGAGAGAAACACTCCACAGTGCCTCACTGGGAATGGAAAAAGCTTATGATGAAGTGTTGAATGGGAGTTAAATGAGCAAGTGGGAATTGAGTTACATTGAGTTGGTGATGTTATATCGAGATATGTGGCTATGATGTTAGCCTATATCAAACTGGTTGCAATGATGCTATATCGAGTGGGTTGCAATACAATCATATTGTGTTAATTTTGATCAATTAGTACTGAGTTAATTGTGATTAATGAGTATCAAAGAGTGAAATACCAAAGAAATTACAAAAGTTGTCTTCAATAAAGTTTGCTGAACATTTAACACCGCCCGGAGATAATTTTTTGTTTGCGAATTATTTCCTAACCAAATGAAGCTGAATGCAAGATTTAACCAAATTTCAACCGAATGATATTTGCATGAATGAAACAAACACTAACACACAGTATAAGTGCAGGCAGGGTGCAGTTTAGATAACGAACGAACTATGCTTGGCATGACATTGTGGGTTTGTTTGAGTGCATGCCATCCACGCTTGAAACAAAATATTTGTCAGCTGTGTTAATTTGAAGAAGAATTTTGCGAAGTTCGTTATTATGTTTTTGAGGTATTTTATAAAAAAATTTAATAAAAAATATTCTTAATTCTAGGTAATAATGAATTAAAAATGTTTTTCAAACTCAATTTAAATTTGAAAATTTTAATTTTAAAGTTTATAACAACTTTTTCAACGTCATAATGCAAGTCAATTATTTTTTTTCATTTTGTGGCGTCATAAGTTAAATAAATTTTTTTCAAATGCTAACAAATTTTCCGACATTATCAATTTGCCACATTTTGTGCTTGATTTCTGTTGATTTCAAATTCTTTTTTTTTATAAAATTCACGAAACATTGTCGTCCGGCCTGCCTCTGATTGATGGCTTACAGTTAAAATCTTTCCTAGAATGACTAATTGTTTTTTGTCGTTAGTAGTTTTTATGTACACATTGAAAATGGTAAAGGATTACCGAAAGAAAGCTTTTTTGTATGAAAATAAATAAAAGGTAGTTAAAAAAATTTATTAGTGAACCGCACATCCCTAATGTAATCATGTGACGACTTACTATATATAGCTTCAACACAAAGATAACAGCCCTTCCTCTTGCGACATTTTACGATTGAACTTTTCTTTGTCTAATTGCATTGCCGAACACGTTTTCATTTATTTTGTATTACGTAAATAAATACGTTACGAACATTTTTACTTGTTGTTTCTTATATCTAAAGAAACCCGCAACAAATTGGTGACCCCGAACGCGATGGCTTGCGAAACCACGACAAAGAGAACAGCGACGAGAGCCCCACTCCAATTAAACACATTCAGTACGGCGAACCTCAAAGCGTGGCTCACATATTTTGAAAATGTGCTTAAGGGCCGAGGTTTCTCAGAAGAAGATGAATGGTACCCCACGCTGGTCGAAAGCCTACCCATGGATGTCCTCATAGATGTGGAGACGGAATTGGCGTCGGCACAAACTTACACTTCACTGAAGCGCGTGTTAACGCAAAGGTATTCGGCTTCAGACGAAGAAAATTAGCGCACGTTGCTCCGAGGCGTGGCCATGGAAGACAGAACGCCATCACAACTATTGAGGCACATGCAAAGCCTGTGGGGGGCAAACAATAGAGACGAAAGCATTTTGAAACAATTGTGGTTGGACCAGCTACCATCCGCAATACAAATGCATCTAGCAGTCTCAACCGACGGGTCGCTACAAAGGTTAGCAACCATAGCTGACCGAATGCATCAAATATCCAATTGAAATGGTTCTACCACCATAACACACAACGCCGTAACAAAATCTGGTACCGAAGAGACAACGACAAAGAGAGATGAGGTATTTGCATTCAGGCGCAAACATCAACAACAACAACTAACGAAGACAAAATTCCCATCTAGAGCAGCAGATGGTGAGAAGACAGATGTTTGCTGGTACCATAAAACGTATGGGAACAGAGCAAAAAAGTGTGCGAGACCATGCAACTACAAAGCAAAAGTCGCCAAGTCGTCAAACTACCAGGCAAGTTGTTAATGGCAGCGGCAACCTCTGGCCACAACACTTTTAGTCGCCTACATCATGTACAAACATCGAACATCAACAAACAAAAGTAGTGACAAACAACAACAAACAGCCGCAAAAACAACAAGACACCACATCAACATTCAACAAACCGTGTCGCCTTTTCTATGTCACCGATAACATTTCGAAGACAAGGTTTTTGGTTGACACAGGAGCCCAGGTAAGTATCATACCTTCACGACAACACCTTCGAAGACCCAAATCTGATTACAAACTGCAAGCTGCAAATGGCAATACCATCGACACATTTGGACAACAACTCGTAACCATCGACCTTGGTTTACGACGTAAGTTCAAATGGGTTTTCATCATTGCAAACGTCACACAGGCAATATTGGGTGCCGACTTCTTGTCACACTTCGATATTGCAGTCGACATGAGGAGACACAAAATTGTTGACAACATCACGACGTTACAGATACAGGGGGTTGTTGAACGCTCCAATATAATCTCTGGCGTCAAACCATACATTGATTCTGACAACAACTTTGTAAAATCATTAACAACTTTCCTAAGTTAACGATGCCTGTCAACAACAACAAAAATGAAAACAAGATACAACACCACATTGTGACTTCTGGACCACCACATCATACGGCCCCACGACGATTGCACCCAGAGAAGTTGCTAGCCGCCAAAGCCGAATTCGAATACATGTGTCAACTCGGAATCATAAGACCGTCAAACAGTCCTTGGGCATCACCACTTCATATGGTTGCAAAGTCATCAGGAGATTGGAGGCCTTGTGGAGATTACCGCGCACTCAACAACAGGACCACACCTGATCGATATCCAGTTCCACACATCCATCCTGGAACAGGTGCGATGGTTTACGAGGCTAGATCTCGTACGGGCTTACCACCAGATACCGGTGGCAGAAAAAGATATCTAAAAAACAGTGGTGACAACACCGTTTGGTCTGTTTGAATTTTTGAAGATGCCGTTCAGGCTGAGAAATGCCGCACAGACTTCAAAGGTTCATCGATAGTGTTTTGAGAGGGCTACCTTTTGTCCACGCATACATTGACGACATACTAATAGCCAGCAAAACCCTCGAAGAACACAGAAGCCATGTAGAACAAGTCCTTCAACGACTGCAAGACAACGGACTAACCGTCAACCCATCCAAATGCGAATGGGCCAAATCATCCACAACATTCCTGGGGCATCAACTCGACAGTGAAGGCATTAGACCCCTTGACAACAAAGTACAGGCAATCATCAATTTTGCTGAACCAACGACTGACAAGCAACTACGCCGATTCATCGGAATGATCAATTTTTACCGTCGATTCATCCCTAAATGCTCAACTATATTGTCACCTCTCACTGACATTTTAACTGGCAAATTGAAAACCATAAAATTTAACGAAGGGCAGCAACATAGTTTTAGAGAGGCCAAACAGGCATTACTAGCGGCAACCAAGTTATGGTACGTTCAAGAGAAAGGCACCTTTCAACTTTTTACAGGCGCTTCAGACGTTGCTGCGGGAGCAGTACTAGAACAGAAATGTCAGGGGGTTGCAAGACCTATAGCCTTTTTTTCGCAAAAATTTAACCCAGCGCAGACCCACTACAGTACATTTGGTCGAGAACTGCTGGCAGTGTATTCAGCTGTCCGCCATTTCCAACACTTTCTCGAAGGTCAAGAGTTCACAATATTCACTGATCATAAACCATTGACGTTTGCCTTACGTTCAGATTCAAGTCGTTTAACACCAAGAGAGATCAGACACCTGGATTACATTTCACAGTTCACAACAGACATTCGACACGTGAAAGGAGAAAACAACGTTGTGGCTGATGCGCTATCACGCACAGAGGTAACCACGATAACGCCAAAAACAATTAACCTGGAGGAGATGTCGAAAAAACAGGAGGATGATGCAACACTCCTTGACAACTCAAACTCATTAAAAATCAGCATAATTCCAGTCAACAACTCAGAAAACAATATCGTCGTCAACACCTCGTTAGGCACCCCTCGTCCTCTAGTTCCAAAAAGCATGCGGAAATCAATTTTTCTGAATTTCCATTCCCTGTCACATCCAGGAGCAAAAGCAACATCGAAATTAATTAGAGCCAGGTATGTTTGGCCCCACATTGATAAAGACATCCGTAACTGGTGCAGAGAGTGTCTGCAATGTCAACGCAGCAAAGTACATCGACATACAGCTTCACGTCCAGCAGAATTCCCTCTACCAAGCAGCAGGTTTCAGCATGTACACATCGATTTAGTCGGACCAATGTCTTCATCAGATGGACACACACACATTTTAACGTGTGTCGATCGTTTCACCAGATGGCCAGTAGCAATCCCCATCAAAAATACTCTAACGGAAACAATTGTAGATAAATTATTTTCAAACTGGATTTTGTTGTATGGAGTCCCAGAAATCATTACAACAGACAGAGGCAGCCAGTTCACATCTTTTTCTTTCAAGAGATTCACCCAGTTACTAAACATTAAACATATTCACACCACCGCCTACCACCCAGCAGCCAACGGTATGGTGGAACGATTGCCTAGACAGCTTAAGGCCTCACTTATGGCTCACGGTTCAGACAAATGAACGGATATATTACCAGTGACACTATTAGGCATTCGTGTAACGGAAAAGGAAGACCTAAAGTTGTCACCAGCAGAACTTGTTTACGGCACAACACTCCGCCTTCCCGGAGATTTTCCAAACCTACGGCCAGAGACAACCGATGTACACACCTATGCACTAAAACTCAAAAGCTGGGCGGAGACCCTAAAAGCAACACAACCAAGAACAAGTACAAATGTGAGTTACATTCCAAAGGACCTCTTCACTACAGAACAGGTCTTTATTCGTACGGATGCTCACCGCTCGCCACTACAACCTCCATACGAGGGACCCTACACAGTGGTAGAACGACACCCAAAATATTTCGTCATTGACAAAAAGGGGCATAGGGACACGGTGGCAATAGACCGCCTCAAACCCGCATACTCACCGGCACCATCAATACCGTCACCCATGCCACCGACCACAGCGCCGACACCACCTTCTACAACACCTTCAACAAAATTAATTCCGTCGTCGAACGACACATCAGCATCAACAAAAACGTCAACGCTATCTCCATCAACGGACGAGGACATGCCAACAACAGAAACATCTACGTCGACACAAGCACACCCAAATCCATCCATCGACACCAACATTCCATCACCCCGGAGAACCACAAGATCGGGAAGAACAGTTCACCTCCCATCTCGATATCTTGATTAACATCGATCAACAGCTTGCGCTGATGATCTGGTAGGGGAATATTGTTGAACCGCACATCCCTAATCTAAGCATGTGACGACTTACTATAAATAGCTTCAACACAAAGACAACAGCCCTTCTTCTTGCGGCATTTTACGATCAAACTTTTCTTTGTCTAATTGCATTGCCGAACACGTTTTCATTTATTTTGTATTACGTAAATAAATACGTTATAAACATTCTTACTTGTTGTTTCTTATATCTAAAGAAACCCGCAACAATATGCACGTTGTTGAGTATTTATTATCGAATGTCTTTGTTCTATAAGTATTAATTTGGCTAATAGTAAGTTTTAATGGTTGTCTTTTTAATGTAACATTTCAACATTGTTGTCCAAGATTTTCCTAGTAATTTTTGTTTTGTATTTCTCTTTCATGTGATTCTTTATAGCGCCAGTTTGTAGGTGCATCGTGAGTCTTCTCGATAGCTTGATCGTCGTCATACCAATATATTCAGTTATGGTGCCCGCACTCACCAAACTACATTTGAACAAATATATTAGATGGCTATGATCCATTACCGATTCTGACTTACTTGTGCCGTTGTTTTTCATCACAGAAGATGACGTTCTTTGGTTGGAGTAGTATATTCGTAGTTCAATACTATCGTTTTCGTTGGTTGCTTCAACATTTTTAAAGTGTGACTCCACATCCAAAGGTGTAATCTGGGTGATACCGGATTGCTTTGCTGTAGATAGAATTCTATGAATTCTCTACTTGATTTTAAGTTATAGCTATTAAAGGTGTAGCGTGTAATTATTTTTTTGAGCATTCTGGTAATGGGGTATGTGATTGCAGGTGTTTGTCAAGATTAACTTTGACGTTGTAAAAATTAACTTTGGTGTTGTAAACGTTTTTACAACGTCAAAGTTCATCTTGACAAAGTCAATATTTCCCTATATATACAACAAGGAGCACTGACGATGATTCATTCGGAATCGAAATATGGCCTTATTTGCAGCATGAATTCGAAAAATAAGTTTATTTTGAATTTTAATAAACTAAACGTTCACCAAAAAACTTTAGTGAGAAAAATCGAAAAAACGAACTACAAACATATTAACGCCAAACATTCGGTAGAATTTATAGAATATTGTAAAAATTATGGTCTATTACCAACATATATATATATATATATATATATATATATATATATATATATATATATACTCATACAATGCTGAATATATATATTATATATATATATATATAATATATATATATATATATAACTTTGTTCTTCATCATTTTCATCAATCCATTTATTAATTAACCCATTCTTTCAATCATTCACCCGTCTGCCTCTTTATTTATAATTTATTACGCAAGTTTTTTGTTTTTAATTGTTATTTTGATTTTAGGTATTTTAGAAATAAAAATTCTGCTTAGTTTTTTGTTGTAAAGTTTGCAATTTAGAATTATATCAAATGATTTTTATTTTTTTGAAAATGTAATCGTTATCAAATCTGAAATCCTCATTACTTAACACCCAGCTAAAAAATGATTGGAGCATGCGATGATCAATATTTAACGAGGCCCGGTTAGGTTGCCACCTTAATGATGAACGTACATCACAACAGGCGGCTTCTCATGGCGACATCGTTAACTTCACGGCATGTAATGCATGCAAACATCTTCATAATCTCTCTCGCAACTGTCAAGTGCTTATCACTCACTTTTATCAGAGCCTGCAATCTTCTTCATCGTTATCTCGCTGCTTCACGCTTCCTCTATACGCAGATTAATTAATTACTTTAAATTTTTTTTATAAATTTTTAATTAATTTTTTCTTCTTCAGTGTTTTAATGGGGCTGCATGTATACATTTTAAAATCAAATTTATATTTCATATTTTTATTTTTTGTTATAATAAATAAGTTATTGTATTATATTCACAAGCAGTCATTGCTTCTATTGTTTCAAAATGTACAATCATTGCCACCGTTGTTCTGGTTGTGTCTCAGAGATCTTCACTCTCTATTATACGCTGAGAATTGAGAAAAATCGAAATGGAAAAAATAATTTTTTGCAGTAAAAACGCATCCTCAAAAATATAAATAGCTCAGCGGGGAATGCCCATGAAAGCAAAACGAACGACTAGTTCGTTCTCTCTATCCACGTTTTTGTTATTTATTATTCTTATCACTTCTTATTTGTTATTTATTATTCTTATTATTCTTATCACTTCTTATTTGTTATTTATTATACTTGTTATTTATTATTCTCATCATTTCTTTGTAAATTTATCTTGTTAGTAGTTGAAAATAATAAAAAAAATAATTAAGGTTATTATTATAATTTTTGCCAGTCCTATACATTTTGTTATATTTATTATTATTATACATATTATTATTATTATTCTATCTTTTTTCGTTTTAAGTACTATGTAATACCGCCTGTTTATCTCCATACCAATTTTGTAATGATTGGATGCGCTATAAAATTAGCACAACAAAGACAATAAAACGTATAAAAACACGCATACAAACATGCATGCAAACATGCATACAAACATGCATACAAACATACATACAACATGCATGCAACATGCATACAAACTTATATACCAGCATGAATACAAACATGCAACATAACCAATGGACAAATAAATGTCTGTATACACAAACAAACTCGTTTTCCAAACGGTTGGCAAGATGGCTCAGACAGTAGAGGTACAATTTCTCGAGTTATTTTTGTTGCGTGACGACCTGGTTTAAATACTTTATTTCCCAAACTCAAAGACTGACTATGATACGCTTTACGCGTACGTCCTGTGATGCGTGTGGTTGTTGCGTCATTTGGGACAAAAACTTTGTTGCAATGGGTAGATCAGTGAATGAATGGATGGATGATTGATTGATTGGTTGATTGACTGACTGACTGACTGACTGACTGACTGACTGACTGACTGACCAATTGATTGATTAGTTTACTTGATCGTTTTATTGAAAACTGTTAATTTCAATTAAAATTATTTAGTTTATTATTTTTTCAAATTAATTTTTACTCATAAAACTAATCTTTCAATAAAATAATTATAATTATTTAATGTAGTAAAAACGGTTTCAATTACTATTGAAAACAAAGGTCCTCTAGATCTATTGGACTTGCAATTGTTTACAAAAGTTCCTACTTTAAATCAAAAAATTAAAAAAAGTTAAAAAAACAATTTCAGAATTCAAAAAAGTATAAAAATTTATTTCAAGCGAACGATAAAAAGATAAAATAAAAATTTAATAAACAAAAGAAATTTCTCTCAAAACTTATTCGAATGTAATTTGATCGTTTACTGGCGGAGCACATGATCAAATGACGATACTCCCTTCATCTCGCAGATTTTGTCTGCTTCATTTACTTACCATTAAGTAAGTCATTTCACTTGTTTGCCGAGTACGTACATTTACGTACGTATGTATGCATGTGGGCACGTTTTAATCTGTCTGCCATGTGTGTGTTTGTGGTTGGTAGGTGTGGATGTATGTGTGGATAATTGTCCGTGGTGTGTGTGTCTGTATGAATGTTATGGGGTGTAAATGTTTGTATGATCGAACGTAACGTTCGTTATTTGTTTTAAATGCGTTTAACAAATAAAAGCAAGCGTATGCGTAAGTTGTAAAAGCCTTGTTTTTATGCAATAGAATTTATATAAAGTTTTCTAAAATGTTGTAGGATTCAAATCAAAAATAACTTTAAAGTGTAAACACACTTGGAAAATATAATCAGGCGCATACTGCCACCCAAACGCTGAATGTGTGATATCCTGTTTAAAATGACAGCCAACCGTAGAAATATCACCAAACAGAGAAGAAGAACTGAATAAATAAAATTTATAATTGAAACTCAAGAGGACTAAACAAAACTCAAAAGGACAGAACGAAACTCAAAATGATTCAACCAAAGGCAGCCGGACACAGCCGGACATTTGAATTTATGTCCCTGCAAGGAGATTTTCTACATTGTCCACATAAATATTATGACATCATTATTGACTCATACATAGGCATGCATTGGTCCTGAGTGCTTCTGACTGTATAATATGTGTATGTAACATATACGTAGGTATATATTATTTGTATTTGAATAAATATGTATGTGTGCGTTTGAGTAGGCATATTAGTGCGGGCGGAATGTGCTAGACTGACGTGTCATTCACACATTTGAATGACGAGTGCATGCAAAATGTTTGTCCTGCATGTTCATTTCCATAGTTTCATTTCTTTCTACTACTCGCTTTCTATGTATTTGCCTCCAACTTATTTGCTTTTAAATTTTCATATAACTTTTGTTTGATAGGGAAGAATCAAAATCTTCAAACATTTCAAATTAGAATTTGCGCATATTTATGGTGGAAACGTTTTTAAAGTGTTCACACGGTGGTCGTAAGAAACTTAATGATGGCACTACCAGCACATGCTTCAGATCAACGGGTTTGAATGTGGGCGTATATTTGATGTGCATGATGTGTGCGCCGCAGATAATTGCGGTCGTATGTAATTTTTGAGCTCTTTGGCACAAATTACATTGCATTGGATTTGTATGCAGTGTGCATTTGCAGGTAATAAATAAGGAATGTATATTGTGGTGAATGTTGTATTGTATACATGCATCATGCACTGTTTTGCATCCATGCACCAGGTATTGTAGTGTATACATGCACCATGCACCAGGTATCGTAGTGTATACATGCATCATGCACCAGGTATTGTAGTGTATACATGCTTCACACAGGGTATTTTGCTGTACTGTATGTATACATCATGGACTCTCCACAGAGCAAGCCTCATCTGCAGATACGTAAGGACATAAACAAACAAGGGGTGTTATAATTACGAATTTTTGCGGCAGAGCACACTCAGACATTTATTTGAATTGTATCGTGGATACAAATTATCTTGGTGGAATCATATTTTAACAATATTTGAAAAGAATTGTTATAAAATAAATCAAAATATTAAATTCCAATAAATTCTGGACTTCTATGAATCGATACAAAAAAATTAAAAGGTGAACAAGTGACTTACTTGATTGATGCCTGATGAATTAAAATGTGCTGACATTATTAACAAATTCTGGAGTTTGACAGACTTTTAACTGAGTGCGGCAGGAGAATGCTTTTTTACGGGCTTGATTGCTTTGTTTTGTCTCAAACTTAAAAAGTTTTTAAGAGACCTTTGCGACTGGGAATGAACTATTCAGCGAAGAGATATATTTATTTTTTTGAATATTTGTCGATGTTAATGAAATTTGTGGTGGCCGTTTAGTTTGAATCTGTTTCATAACGTTTTTCAAGCGCCCCCCATACATTTAAAATGTGAAATGAAAGTTGCTGTCGTATGTAAGGTGAGCAGTGTTTTTTATTTGTTGTAATTTGTTGTAGCGTTTAATAAAGCAGGGTGTGTTTGAATGTGGCGCTTAAAAAATCCGCTTTGCCATTCATTCATTTATGTAAATGATATTTTTACGTCACGTTTGTATTTTTTGCTGTAAATTAAAATTTCAGTAATAATTAGTTTAAGTGTAAGGTGGTTCAAACAAGCTGAATGAAATATGTTACGTAGTTGGTTGTTACGTGATCGAACAGAAGACCAGTGCTATCGACACAGTTTTTGATAGAATTGTATAGGAGCTAGAAATGGAAAACAGATATTTTTTGGTAGAGTTTGGTTTTCGAATAATAAACAGTCAAACAGAGACGTTTGCAGTGATCACCCGCCATCTGCTGATTGCCCTAACGCCTCACGTGTGAGTGTGTGTCGTTGTGTTCAGTTCAGTTCAGTTCAGGGTATTGGAGTCAGATGAAAAATATCCCACCCTGACTCTGGCCCTTAAAAAATTTTGACTGTGACTCCGACCGACTTCAAGTGAAATTTCAGACTTCGTCACCGTCTCCCGACACTAACTCTAAACTTCGACTTTGACTCTGGGTTTCGAGTCCAGAAATTTTTCCACCATTTAATTTTTGAATGTTTTTTGTTTTTTTTATTTTTTCGATAGTTTCATAATTTGGTATAAATGTCTACATTTTTTGGCATCTCTGCAATATTTTTTTGCCAGAGAGTTAAATTATTTTCCTCATGAGCAGAAACGTCAATCAAGCCAATGCGGAGGCCTATGCAACTTCAACCTAATTTTCTTGTCAGATTTGAAGCCCACCATGATCAGTTGTCGATAGAAATCTGTCAAGTTTTGATTGCTTAAAAATATATCCTGGAAATCTGACGCAAACATTTTTGGATTGAAATTCGCATTCTTCCAGCATACTTACTGTACTGTGTTATTATGTAAAAATTTCTAGTTACATATTTTAAATAGATAAAAAGACTGATATGATCCTGAAACACAAATAAATTTAAGCTGCAACGCTTGTTCAACTTCTATTTATTTGTAGAGTTGTATGTGTAGATATTCGTTTGTGTTTGCGTTTGTGTGTGTGTGTGTGTGTACACCGAATCGTTTGTTTTAAAGTTTGTGTTTATACAATTGAGTAATAAATAACTTGTTGCTGACACACTTGCATTAAATTTCATTCAGAAGTTCGTCTCTGTTCTTTTTCTTTGTCTCTAGGTTGAATTGTTTGATTTGTAGTTATGTGTGTGTTTTGGTATTCTGTTGTGTGTCGTTGTTGGATATGTTGTGTGGTGTGTTGGGGAACTGTGGCGTGTGCTGTGTATGAAAAGAGTTTGTGTGCTTTAATTCATCTGGTGCAGTTAGTCACATTGTTGGAATAATGAATGGACGAGGAGAAACTGTGATGATGTAAAAGAAGGCATGATGATGAAAATTTGATAATTTCAGATGAGAATTAGAAATGTGATAATAATGATGATAAATCTTATGTGTTTTGACGATGTTGTTAATGATAATGACGAATTAAATGATTGTATAAAACTTTATTTTCTTAGATGACTTTTAAAAAAATGAGATAACTAAAAAATAATGATGATGAGAACGATGATGCAAACGATGACTCCGAATAGAATGAATATGACGATGACGCAACAATGTTCCACTGTGACGTCAAACATTTGAAAGTTATTGAAAAACGACAAGGAAATGTTGACGACTGTGACGTTTCGCAATGTCGGCTGATACCCCCCCAAAAAAACATTCAATTTGGTTCACAATTCTTATCAATCAAATATTTTTAATCTAATTTAATTTATAAATGTTGCTTTGGAAATTTTTTCCTATTTTGAAAAAATCAAAGCTTGATGAACAAGAACAGCAGCTGAGCCAGCTTTTACATCTTACATGCACCTCGAATGAAATAAAAGGTAGAACATTTTTATTTAAGATTGTATGAGAAGAAAAATCTATTACAAATAATGCAAATAAAAATAAAAAACAATTATTTTCATATTAAAAGAAATTAATTAGCACAAAATTGAATTATTAATTTATTATGAGCAAACCATTTTATAATTTCTGTTACAAAAAATTACTTCATATTGCTATACAATATACATATAAACAAAATACACAAAATACATGCATATATACAAAATACACATACAATCTACACTGCGTATGTGTTGAGAGTTGTGCTGATAGTAACGTTGTTTATGATGATGAAAAAGTTGTTATTGACGGCTCTGACGATGCTAACGAAACATTTTGTGACATAATTATGTTGATATTAATGATAATGAAGATGTTGTTTATGAGGGTTACTATGTAATGTGCATGCTTAAAAATGCTAAGATAAACGATTAGCCAAAATTTTAAAAAATATAATATCAAGTTTTCTTACCAGCTATAAAGACATTATCTTCAAGATACATATTAATATGCAGATGGTTAAGATGATATTGTTGACGATGATGAAGAGGGTGAGGAGGATGGATATGATGATGATTATTTAGACGAAGAAGATAATAAAGATGATGAAAATATAAAAGAAAATACAGAAAATGAAGATGATGATTAAGATGAGGTGGAAGATGATGAAGATGGTGATGATGAGAATGATGAAGATGGGGATGATGAAGATGGGAATGATGAGAATGATGAAGATGGGGATGATGAGAATTAAGATGAATGAACCGAAGAAGAGGAAGATGACGGCGATGGATGGAGATATGATGGAGATGTTGATTATGAAATGGAGTGCGTGCGTGCGTGCGTGCGTGCCAAGGTTTAATATTAAAATTGAATGTCGATATCATTTTATGGATATTGAAACATTAAAGTGATTTTTCGCATAACGATCATGACAGGAACAAGCTGCCTAGTCTGTAAGGACGACGACGACGACGATGATGATGATGATAGTGATAATAATGATTTTGTGGTTGTTGTTAATGATGATGATGTTGTTGTTGTTAATGAGGATGATGTTGTTGTTGTTAATGATGATGATGTTGTTGTTGTTAATGAGGATGATGTTGTTGTTGTTAATGAGGATGATAGTGATGACGATGAAATGATGATGATAGTGATGTTGTTGTTTTTGATGATGATAATGATGATGGTGTTGTTGTTGTTATTGATGATGATAGTGACGATGATGTTGTTTGGAATGACAGTGATGACGATGATGGTGATGATGATAAATAAGACAATAACAATGGTGGTAATGGTGAAGTAGAAAGAGAAGAAAAAGTATAAGAAAAAGAATGATGATGAAGACGATGGTAATGATGACAAAGGTAGATGACGATAAAGAAGAAAATGATAATGATAGTGATTAAGATGACAGTGAAGAAAGTGATAATGATGATGATAGAGATGATGATGATGATGATGATAAAGATGATCGTGATAGTGATTAGGATGACAGTGAAAAAGGTGATGATGAAGAAGATGATGGTGAAGATGATAACGATAGTGATTATAATGATCAAGATGATAATAAAATGAGTGACGATAATGAAGATGACGACGAAGAAGAAAAGATGCTTTCATGATGAAGATCAATATTAGTACGATGAATATGATGACGGTGCATTGGATTGATGATCTAATTAATTACGATTAAAATTATCCCATGATAAATTATCCGGCGCATTTCTAGCAATAAATAACAATATGGATGAAGATGAAAAAGATGATGATTATTCGAAGTTGGAAAAATTTCATGCTGATGATGAATCAGATGATGATAAAAATGATGGTGATTATGATGGCGACATCAAACTATTGATTAGTTGCGATTAGAGTTGAAAGTAGTAAATTAAGGAGGGTTAAATTTATAATGATGATGACGACGACGACGAAGATGTTGATCATTCTGGTGACGATGAATGAAGAAAGTACTGATTATGATCACGATGATGATTAGTGATGATGATACTAGTTGAAAGTTTTGCTACTATTTTTCGTGAATGTTTTTTCACTGTTAACTGCAAGCGACGAAGGCCAATCCAAAAGCTGTGAAATTAAAATCCAACAGACTGGATATTGGAAAATTGAATTCCGAATGACAATAGAAAACTGCACTGAACGAACTATCAACCTTATCACCACTATCGTCGTCATCATCATCGTCGTCGTCATCATCATCATCACCACCACCACCACCATTCTCATCATCATCCTGAGTAACAAAGACAAGCAACAAAACAACGGAAATACATAGATATGAAATAAATTTAAAATAGGAAATTAAAACCGTGCAAAAAAATGAAGATATGTAAACAAAGAAACTAATATACATACTACACACACGCACACACGCGCACACACACGCACGTACACGCACGTACACACACGCACACGCATGTACACAAGTCTATTTTTGCCCCAGACACATAGCATAAGCCGTATTAACTGATGACTAACTGTGCACACTTAATGCAAATAATACATTTAAAGTGTCTGTTGTTGCAACAACCGGAAAATTTCACAAACACAACACATACACACAAAGGCACACACAAATTTATATGCGTAAATAAGTGTATATGTAGAGACAACAGTATGTATGTGCTACGTGCATGAACAAAAGTTAACCGACTTTCGTAGGCAGATCTCGCAACATTTAAACTTAAAAATAAATATGCACAGATAGCTTACAAACGTGTTCTCGTTTGAGTGTTACAATAAAAACAGACCCAGGCAAACGAATGCAGTCGCAACAACAACACCCTCTACTACAAACAGCAACAACAACAACACGGACAACAACACGAACAACAACAACGGCACAACGAGAGAACAACAACAGCAGCAAGTGCGAGAAAGGGGAAGGAGCGAGAAGTGATGTAAACATTCTTAATCCTGACAAGATGTTGTTTGAGAATCAATCAAGAGCTCGAGAAGAGAAAGCGAAGGAGCATCTTATTGCCACGATAGGAACATGCTGATCTGGTTGCCATGCAAACTTGTGGATCATGGATGAGGTGTCTCAAATGCTGTCCTTCTTTCTGTTGTTGTTGTTGCTGCTGTTGCACTTCTTCTTCTTTTTCTGTTGTTGCAATTGTTTTTGTTCTTCTTCTGTTGTTGTTCTTTTTTTTTGTTATTGTTTTTGTGACTGCTTTGTTGATGTCCTTTTGTTGCGAATAACGATGTTGTTGTACTGGCACCTAACTATGTTGGCTTCATCAAATTGTACATGAAAAAATGAAAAAATTGGATGAAAAAATTTACAGTTTAGAACTTTTAATGAGCTCCGTAACGTAACAAAACAAACAGAAAAACTTTTTTTAGGGGTTTAGTAAAAAACATTAATTAATTAAAAAACATTAATTAATACATATGACATAGTCGTGCTTTAAACAACAAAAAAAATTGAATTCTAAATTTGATAAAATTATTTGACTTTAATGGGAAAAATTAAAAAAAAAAACAATAATAATAAGGAACAATAAGAGAAGTTGATGCTCAATGAGTTTTGCATTAAAGTCCATAATGCAGAAATAAGTATGAATGCATAATGCAGAAGTAAGTGTGAATGAGTGGCCACAATGCATCTGCACAGCTCCGAGGACTGGTAACGGATTTAGGAAGTTGCGTGAGTGTAACATCCAAATAAGGATTCGCGCTGTTATGCAACACATTCAGCAGCGCAACAACGCAGAAACAAACTGCGTAGAATCAAACAACGCAAGCATACATCACCATTGTTTAAAGACGCATAAATAAGTATTAGAAAGACTGAAGATTGTCTCTGAGATGAAGAGGAAAGCAGTCACTACGACTACTACTGCTATTGCTGCTGCTACTACTGGTTGATCAGAAACCTATTAAATGTCAGTCATACATTCATTTGTATGCTCCTACGACGCTGGCGAGGCGTTTGTTTGTTTGTTCATTCGTTCGTTTTTCGTTCGTTCGTTCGCTCGTTCGTGTGTTTGTTTTCGTTTGTTTGTATGTGCATGCACGTACGTTCAACAGCATAATAACTGCACACATCGGCAGTTCTTTATCATACACGCAAACCGCTTTGCATACAATCCACGCATTTGCGTATCCGTCACAATAATATATTTCTTCTCAAATGTACGCATAAATCGTTTTTGTAAACTTTTATGCACACACATACACACACACACACACACACACACACACACACACACACACACACACACACACACACACACATACACACACACAATTACTACACTCTATTCTTGTTCAAAAATATTTGTGCACGTGCATACATTTCTCACATTATTCACACATACACACACACATTGGCACATGACACTTCGGTACAATTGCACATTTCCCGTAAAGAAACATCGAAACATGAGACCACGCACACAGCGTTTGAAATTCTCCATCATAGATGGCACGACCACCGTGTGCAAATAAAATTTAACTTACGAAGCATGGGTGGGTAGATAGAAATGCACGTTGAAAAATTCTTACATTTGTACGTTTCTAAAATTATACATATATCCGTCATAAAGTAATTTCATTAGGCTAGCAGCAGTCTGGCTGGCCTACATTAGATGATGGACAGATAAACATGCATGTGTGCACACTCTCACACAGGATGTATGTGTTGTGTACGCTCATAATCTGATGCATAATTGTGTATATCAGCGTGCGTGTGTTTGTTTACGTTTCTAAATCTCTGTACATATTCGACGTCTGCTGTCGTGTGACTCACCCGTTCTGAAATTGTTAAACTGAAACACTGTGCGTCACCTCGTACAACGACGTGCATACGAACAGAGTACAAACTTGTATCGGGACACACGAGCTCCATATAAAAAGTTTGCACAATTAAAATTGAACGCAGTGGAATCAATGGTAGGATAGATGGAAGGATTGATGGACAAATAAATGAATGAAAGTACGAATAAATGGTTATAAGAATTTGTTGATGGAAAAATGGATAGAAGGATTGTTGGATAAAGAGATGGATATATCAAATTGCGGATGAATAAATGGATAAAAAGAGTGAAATCAATAGTAGGATAAATGGAAAGATTGATGGATAAATAAATGAGTGAAAGTATTAGTGAACAAATAAATGGTTGGAAGACGTAGAAAATGGATGAATGGACAAGACAGATTCTTAGAAAAATAAATGGATGGAAGAATTGGTGGATGAATGGACTTGCTAAACTTAAACCGTTGTTTGTGATGTTAAATGCTTTGTTCTTTAAACACTGACCTGTGGAACAAAACATTCATATTGACGAATCAATGGTGCGTACTACGGATGTCAGAGTTCAAAGCAGTTTATTCGTGGCAAGCCAGTTCGTTTTGGCTTTAAAGTATGGAGCTGCAATAGCCGGTTGGGTCGTTCAGTCCAGTTTGAACCTTATTAGGAATTGTTTTGTTCCTACAATAGAGACTTGGTGCTTCGTGGTTCAGTTGCCTCTCAGCTAGTTAAGACTTTACCAGCTGAACTTCCATGTAAAGTGTTTGCTGACAACCTTTTCACCTCACCACGTTTACTTGGTCACTTGAAACTGTCGAATGTATCAGTAACGGGAACTGTGAAAACAAATAAAATAAAAAAATGTCTATTAAAGGAAAAAAGACAAGTTGAAAAAAGTCCCACAAGAAACATTCGATCATTTGATGGACAGGAAATTTGGTATGCTTGCAGTTCGATGGAATGACATTAGCGTAGCTACAATGATTTCCAACAGCTTCGGCATTAATCCCTTAATGCAAGCTGAACGTTGGTCTTCAACTGAAAAGAAACAGGTTCAGATCACAATGTCTAATGTGATTTCTTCGCAATACAATCATTTCATGAGTGGAACCGACGGAATGGATCAAAATATCGCCAAAACTTGTATAAATATTTGGATAGAAAGATAGTGACTGGCTCTTTTTTGTTTCACGATTGACGCCAGTCTGCAGAATGCATGGCAACTCTACAGGTCTTTTCCGAAGCCAGTAGGCAGCTACAGTTGACTGGTTGAATTTCGACGCGAAGTAGACAAGACAATATCGTGAAAGAAATTCCATTTTCTATTCATTGAAAAACCTCGTTTTGCCATGTCGATCTGTTCCTGATTCTGTGCGATATGATTGGCAAAACCACTTCGTAGAACGCATAGAAAGGACAAAAGAAATTCAACAAATGTTATCTTACTCTACCTACATGACAAATGCTTTGAATTATTTCACACAAAGTCCTGTTCACTTAAGGAAAAACGTAAACCATGGAGCGCATAATGTCATTTTAAAGAACAAAATTTAATTGTATTTTTTTGTTCGATTAAATTAAAAAAAATCAATTTCTGTTTGTTGTTTTGTACAATGAGAGAAAAGTTTTGAGAAAATTTGAAGAAAAAAAGAGTCATGCATTAGAGGGTTAAATCATTTCATTTTTCATGAGGCTGTTTATTTGCACATGGATGCATCTTTACACAACACGCGCAGGCGATTTGTGTTTTGTCGCTTAAATTCGTTCGCATAAAATGTTTATAAAAACATTTGACTGACAGGAGGCAGATGTTGTTGAAGAAGATGCGATATTGTTGCGATGTTGTTGCGACGTTGTTGCGATATTGTTGTGATGTTGTTGATAAAGGAGATGCGATGTGAGCGCACGGATGACGATAAACAGAAATGGAAACTGCTACAATGCGGCATCAACGTGACAGGCCTCACCTCACCTCACCACACCTCACCACTCACGCCAATATAACGTTTTAACATTTCTTGTCTTCCATTGATTTGCTGTTTGTCGTCATCTTTATAGTTCACGTGTTGTATCATATTTTTACGTTATCAATTTGCTTTATTGCTGAGTGATTCGAGTTTCTTTTAGCGTTTCCTCCTATAATTTTATTATAACAGATAGTATTATATATTGAAAATTGAATGCTCTGTGCATGTCTTGTCTTTTGTGCGTGAGTAAGTGTGTATGTATGAATGTATGTATGCAATGTATGTATGTATGCATGTATGTATGTATATGTGTGTGTGTGAGAGAGTGTGTGCGTGTTTATGTGTGCGTGTACGAATAAGATTAGTCTAGCAATTACATACATATGTTTGTATGCAAGTTCGTTTCTTGTATCTGATTTCAATTCACATATCTGAACTGAACACACAGTATATAATTGCCTTGTTTTCCCCTCGTATCTATCGTCATCATCATAATCACCATCATTATCATCATCACCATCATTATCCCATCATCACCACCACCATTCTCAAAAGCGTTTTCTTTATAAGTCTCATCAGCATCATCACCAGTGACACCATAATTGTATTTAATCAATTATTAAAAAATAATGTAGCAACAAAAAATAAGAAAATGTGAGAAACATTTTTTAAGTAATTGAGTGCACGTTTGAAACTCCAAACATTCATCATGTAACTTACACGTGTGTAAATCATAAGACAAGTATTAAGTAGGTTCATGTATGTAGCATACAAACATTCATCTGTTGAGTAACACACAATATATAACCCGTAAGTAACGTTTGAAAAGTAGCATGTAGATAACATGTTAGCTCTACATGTAACACGTATCATGTTAATATACACAGTAAGTAACAGTTAACATGCATCAGATACGTAACATGTAACATTTATCACGTTAATAATACTTGGCAAGAATAACTTAAGTAACGTGTAACATGTAAGTTGAACGGTAACTGCAAGAAGTGAATGATGGTTTTGATTTGAGAGCTTGGCAAATTAATTTATCAAGCGCTTAAAAAAAAGTGAGACAATCATAAATCATTTCTCTGAAAAACATCCTTATTGTTTTCGAGACACAACAACATCAACACTTTCGCTATCATTATCATCAATGTCATAACTATCACTATCATCAACATCATCATCATTATCGTTATTCATCATCATGATTATCGTCGTCGTATCGTTATCACCACCTTTATCATCATCTTCATCCTCCTCCTCCTCCTCCTCCTCCTCCTCATCATCATCATCCTCTTCATCATCATCATCATCTTCATCATCATCCTCCTCTTCCTCCTCCTCCTCCTCATCATCATCATCCTCATCATCCTCATCATCATCCTCATCATCCTCCTCATCATCTTCATCATCATCCACCTTCTCCTTCTCATCATCTTCATCATCATCATCATCATCATCCTCATCCTCCTCCTCCTCATCATCATCAGCACCATTGATATTATAATGCCGTAAAATGAGGACGGCTGATCTAGAACAAGTGCCATTAAAAATCGTCTTTTGATTAATCGCCTGTTATCGCTCATTCATTATTAGCTCAGCATTCTTATGTCTATGCAGTGGGCGGAGCCATTTCAACACGTTCCGGTGGTGGTGATGATGATGATGAAAGTTATGAAGATGGAGGTGATGGTGATGATGATATTGATAACTTCTGTGTTGGTGACGAGTGTGATGATGGGGAGGATGATGATAAGTCGATGTATACAATAACAATGTGACTATGGTGATGGGGATGATGGTAAATAAACTCGATGACTCTAAAATTTTTTTAAATAATTCCAAAATTATTTCTCATTTTATTTTCAAAACAAACAAAAACAAATGCCGAAGAGAAAAAATTTTAATTCAGTTTGATCATCGTGCAGAATATTTTTTTACTAGTTGAATATTTTTTTAAAAGCTCCGTATAAAACAAGTTCTTAAGCCATGATGAAGATTGACGACAACGTTGGTGATAACATGTGGCAGACATGATTTATTTATTTGAACAAACCCATTACCAAATTTACAGGAAAAAAAAATACATAGTATTATACATGCATACCACGATACATTCGTACAATTGCTTCACAAGTATAACCACGAAGATAATGCATTATACCATGGCAGATTGAAAATAATTTCCAAAAACAATAAATTAACACTAACAGTGTCTTGAGTGTCACCA
>NW_008703839.1:2610553-2628053 GCF_000326865.2 Helobdella robusta
TTCCAGTCATTACTGATAAAAATAAAACAAGTACATATTTTTACCTATATTTCTCGCTCATATTTTTACCATATGATAATTATTACATTAACCTCATAATAATGAGTATTATAAATGTTGCATAAGTAATTCTCTCATTAATCCACTCCCATCCGTCCATAAAAAATTCTTATTCAATCATACTAATAGATTAAAAATCTCAAACCATTCCTACTTATCAACACACACATCCAATTGAACCGTCAGTTTAAAAGTATCACCTATATTTAAATTTAGCATCACCCCAAAACAAATCCAAACGAGATTTAAAAACACTTATATTTGGAGAGTCAACAACGGATTGCGGGAGTCTATTCCAGTCCGCGACTACTCTGTTACAAAAAAAATATTTTCTAACATCCTTGTGAGATAAACCTGTTGACAACTTTATATGATGCCCTCTAGTTCTCCCATCATTATTGAGCAACATGAACAAATGATCAGTATCTGGATTGGCCACCAACATTTTATATAAAAAAATCAGGTCCGCTCTAGTTCTTCGATATTTCAAAGAATGCCAGTTCAATTTTTTTAATCTATCAATATACTCTAAACCATAACAAGAACGGATAGATCTAGTAGCTCTTCTTTGAACTTTTTCAATCATTTGTATTAGGTTTATGTGATGTGGGCACCAAACCTGTACCGCATACTCTAGATGTGGTATGACCAAGCCTTTGTAGAAACATAGGTAAGCTTCTTCATCAATAAGTCTAAAATGCCTGTTTATGATGCCCAACATTGTGTTGGCTAACTTAACTTTACTATATATATGATCTCTAAAAGTGAGTTTATCATCAACAAACACACCTAAGTCTTTTATTACTTTGACTACTTGGATCACTTGTTTGACCTGGGCAGAATCCCACATTTCATAAATATTATTATATTTATTTCCGAACTACAATACGCAACATTTATCTACATTTGGAATCATACGCCAGACATTTAGCCAATTTTGCATATTGATCACATTTAGTTGCATGGACTTCAAGTCATCTGGACATTTGATAATTTTAAACATCTTTGCATCATCCGCAAAAAGATATATTCTCACATGCTGAAGGGAGATCACTAATATAAATTGTAAACAGTAGAGGTCCCAGGATACTACCTTGGGGAACTCCACTAGTAGCATCAAACTTTGAAGACAATGCATCACCCACTCGCACCCTGAAGTTTTTCTTCTTAAGATATTCACTTATCCAAACAAGAATTTTGTTATCGAATCCATATTTTTTTAGTTTCAGTAACAAACAATTGTGAGATATCCTATCAAAAGCTTTCTCGAGATCAGTATATATAACGTGTACCTCCTCATCACAATCAACACCCATTGTAACTTTATCCAAAAATGTCAGCAACTGAAGAGTCGTCGATCGTCCGGGCAAAAACCCATATTGATTTCGGTGAAATAAATTATTCGTCAGAAAATAATTCAAAACATGGTCCTTAATAATTGATTCCACCATTTTACAACACACAGAAGTAAGAGAAATAGGCCTGTAGTTACTAACCAAACTTTTACTTTTTTTTTTGTGTATTGGTATTACTATGCTAGCCTTCCAATCTGCTGGAATCATACCGGTATCTAGTGAACATTGAAAAATTTGCCTAACTGCAGAAACAACAACTGTTTTACTTTCCAACAATATCCGTGGATGAATATTATCAGGCCCTGCAGATTTGTTCTTATCCAATAAAGAAATCTTTTTAGACACTACGTCATCATTGAACCGCAATTCATCCATTCCGGCAGCCGGAACCAATGGATATAACGAGTCATTATAATTAACCTCATTGTCAAGTTTATAAACCGATGAAAAGAACTTTGCCAAAGCTTGGGCTTTTTCATCATCACCCGTGAGATCTGTGTTCTGTACTCTGAGTGTTTCAACCCTGCCTACTGTTGTTATTTTCTTCTTCACCTGTTTCCAGGACAGTTTTGGGTTGTTATGATAGTTTCTGGCAATAAAATTCTGGTTATCTCTGTCCAGCTGTTTACATTCTGCTCGAACTTTATCTCTCGTAGACCTGAAACTTTGCAATAAGTCATGAGTAAACTTAAGTAAACTTTGCAATGATGTGATTAATATGCCGATAACATGAATACACTTGTGATGGTGCTAAAAATGATGGTGACCATGGTGACGATGACGCTGATGATGACGATGACGCTGATGTTGATGGTGACGCTGGTGATGGTGGTGGTTGCACTGATGATGATGATGGTGACGATGATGGCGCTAGTAGTGAATGACGTCATCATGAGAGATACGAACGATAACCTGGTCACTAATGATAATAATGAATAATGAGTGATAACTTGCTGATAAATGAGGCTTCTATTACTGGACAGCTGGATACAAGAAGCGAAGCAAGCAAGCGATATAGAAACGTGCGAACGAGCAGTTGAAAAATATAACAATAAGAAAATAAGCAGTTGGAAGAGGATTGTTTGAATTTGGTCCAGTTGTTGTTGTTGTTGATGATGATGATGATGTTGGTTGACACACACCTTCTCAACTACAAAAACACCGGCGAAAACAAGAGTTACGTCACGATACCATTCAGAATATGTACTCAGCAATTAGAAACAAATAAAACAACAACAACAACAGCAAACAAACTTTTTCAAGCACTAACCAATGAAACAAAAAAAAAATAAAAGGCGGCAAAACGACTAATGACAATGGCATATGCAATAACTTCAACACCATTAACAAGGTATCAACGACAAACTGACCAGTCACATCAACGACAAACTGACCAGTCACATCAACTACAAACTGACCAGTCACATCAACAACAAACTGACCAGTCAAGAAACAAGAAAAAACAATTTCAGCAATAGCATTAACAACAATAAACTGTAGATAAATATTTTCAACTAAACATCAACAACAATATTAACATCAAAAATGTCACCTATTTTATAAAAAATAGCGAAAATTTTAAAAACAACAAACAAGCAACAAAAACAAACACCAACAAAAACAACAATACGACAACAAAAGCAACAAATTCAATTGGCAAGGTTTTTGTTGAAGTAACTCACTTGCACACAGCTACTGCCTAAGTGAAGGAACCAATTTTTTAGATTTTCACGCAAAGTAGCGTCGTTGTTTCCAGTTGTTGCCAACATTCTTTCCAACATTGTTGTTGTTGTTGTTGTTGGTGGCGGTGCTAGCAATTATTATTTTTTGTTATTTTATTTTTTTTCAAATTTGTTTCGTTGTAACGAAACAAATTTGAAAAAATTTGCTTTTGCTTGCCTTTAAGGATATCCGTCATTTCTACTCATCAACTATTTCCACATTTTAAAATTTTCCATTTTTATCAAATATATCCAAGACGTCGTCGTCGTCGTCATCGTCATTTTATCATCATTACTATCATCACATCATCATCATCTTCGTCATCTTCATCGTCATCATCCTCATCTCCATCATCATCATCATCATCAACAAAACCATCATCAGCAGCAGCATCACCATAACTTTTGTTCAGACAGACACCGTTTTTTGTTTATGTGGAGTAGCAGTATTAGTTGCATTGTCTAGAGGTAGCATCAATTTGTATAGCGCATAATCCACATATGATAAGAGCGCCCTGTAAGGCTGATGAATTTTTCCTTTTAATCACAAACACGAGAGCAGCTGCAGAAATCATCAGCATTGGAGATGTGACCGCTGGTGACCGCTGCACAAGTCAAAATATGAAGTGACCACAATGTTGAAAACAATACAGTAATAATAAAACAACAGTTAATGAATTTATAAATTTAACTGACAAACAGATTGCTAGCTATTGATCAAACAATGCAATAATTAAATGAGCAATGCCAACAATGGCATATTCACACGTACAAATAAAAAATTTTTGTATTGTGTTTTCATTAGATTGAACTTAATTTTTTGAAAATATACAAGAAATAAATTAATGAAAGCATTTTCTTGTGTTGAAACATCATGATAATTAAATAAGATGATGAAAGGGTTAGAAAACATTTGAAGAATGCTGGTTACTAATTGACACACACATATATCTCGATTAAGACAAATTCATGGGTGAATTCATTGGAATGACAATGGTGATGATGATAAGCACAATAATGATAGTTATGTCGTAATTTTGATGTTGTTGATGATGATGGTGATATACAATGATAAGGTAAATTTCATTGATGGCGATGTGGATGGTTAAAAAATAGCAAAAGATATTTTTCTGTGAAGACAAATTTGACTGTTTGTCTTTGATGGTTGTAAGAGGGATGTAAAGAAATTAAATTACTACTGCTACTGAATTTGCAGGAAAGTTGTGATGGACGTGATGTAACAACTCTAACATGCATTTTAGGTTGCCTCCACATGCGTTTAGGTTCCAATTGCTTATCATTTCATGTTTAATTATTTCAATATCATCAGCGTTATGTTTAAACTAAAACTAAAAAAGTATTATGTACATACTCGGTTACAATGTTCAGAACATGCATTCACATTCACACATTACTTTATATTTATATAAATACTCGCCAGTTTGAACAGGGCAAAATTACAAATACCATCAGGTGGGCCTGGGCTGCATGCAAGAGCTTGATGGGCACTGTCATTAGATAGCAAGCTTCCCTCTGATGAATGCAGACAATTATTCTTTCTTTTTCTTCTTTTTATTTCATCCTTTGTTCTTTTCCTCGAAATAAAGCCTGTATATGATTATATTTTTGAATGCATACATTTATCTCCTATTTTGTAATAATATTTTTGTAGTAATTCTATCTGGCGAAAACGCATGTTTGTACGTGTTTGTTTGTGTGGCTGGAGAACCATATGCAAAGATGTCTCTGTGTGTTTGTATGTTTGTATGTCTATGCGTGTATGTGTGAATGTGTGTGTGTGTTTGATATTTTTGTGATTGAGTGTTGTTGCTAGATAATGGATGCACTTAATTCAAAAAGACACTTATGAGTAAATAAATTTTTAAATTTGACATCAATGGTCAATGATGGTCTAATGGTTAAGGTCGCCTGGTGCTGTTTCGCAGTAACCGAGTTCGAATGTGACAAAAAGATCCTCGCCCATCGCATGCTTCGTGTATGATGCGTCATTTAGCACGTATTCATATGGGATGTTTGTGCGCTCTGTTGAATCTTCTGAACTTTGGAAGAGTGTAATTGACCTTTAACCTTAGAGCTGTTTTTTCTTTATTGAATCAGCATCTAATTACGACGGTATGCCAATAAAGCACAGGAACATCATTTGGTAAATTTTTCTGAAGACATGTCTTCTATTGAATATCGCGGACAGTCCATTCTTTGACGGTGCACCATTTATTTAAAAAAAAAATAATTTTCAGGTGCAAATAATTTTGAAAGAAAAAAATGAAAGGAAATATAGTAAAATGAATGTTTAAATGTAGTTGTTGTAAGAAGCTGAAATTGAAATGGTGAGAGAATGCTTGTACTCTGGTGATAAAAACAATATTATGATTTTGAACTGAATACCGAGGTAATTTATTATACAATATTATATATTGTTCAAGATAAAAACTAATACGTCCGTCCATTGTACAATTAGACCAGCAAGCTGGTTCAAGGTTCCTATTCTTCCAGCCAAACAGATAATTATCATATGAATAATTTTTGGAGTATTTGATATGTTGGAAAAATGATAGATAAATAGGGTTTTAGTTGTAAAATCAAATAAAATTAATTTTTAAATTATTTCTGACTTATAAAAGTTTTTATATCCTCAAAACACTTTGCATTCATATCTCACTTTGCATTTAATTTTCAGCTAACGAATGCAAATTTCTTCAATATGTCTACGTGAAATCTTTTGAAGATGCATTGTACGCACACTTTTGTTGTACAACATGCATTGAGCATCGTGCACATATTTGATAATTTTGATGTTATTGTTGTTAATGTTGTTGATGTTTTTGTTATCGATATTATTGTTGTAGTTTTTTGTTTTGTTGATGTTGTTGTTGGTGGTGTTGTTGATGTTGTTGATGTGTTTGCAAGCTTGAGGTTTAAGAAATACGTGGTCGTTGTGGTTAATGCTGACAATGACGTTGATGTTGTTATTTTTAATTGGATTGTTGTTGATAATAAGGTGGAGGTTGTTATTTTTAATTGGGTTGTTGTTGTTGCTGCTGTTGTTATTGTTGAAGATGACGCCGTTCATTAGTAGCTTAATTGTGGTTACTTGATTCTCTCGTCCGAGTTGGGTGTTGTTTCAGTTGATTGTTGGTTGGTTGTTTGTTGTTTTTATTGCAAAATTAGTACTAGTTTTTTCGTCTGTTTGTTTTGCTGCTTTACGATCGTAGGTTTTATTTATTTGTTTCTTAATGCTCTTCAACATAATTTAGATTTATAGCGTTTAGAGGTTTTAATTTTTGATGCAAGCGATGTGTTCAGTTTAGCTGTACGCGTGTGCTGCTTGTTTATTCATATGGTTGTTTACTGATTTAAATTTTATATATCAAAATTTTAAAATTTCGTAACTGAAAATGCTTAACAACTATGTTTCTTAATTGAATTATTTTAGAGAGAAATGTATTACACTTTTTTTATTTCATGTTGTTATGATACAGTTCTTATTATCAGCAATAAAAACACATCGCAGACTAGTTAGGTGAGTTCAGTTAGTTTGCATATATTAATAGAATGAACGTAAGACATGTGAACTAAACACAGGAATGACATTCAAAATTTAAATGAAATTAACATAACAACAATCAAACATTTCCTCAATCAAACAACCGATCAATCTATCAAGCACATGTTCAACCAAGCTCATGATTAATTGAAGAGGAACAAAGTAAAAATAAATCTTTGTCTCTTTCTCTTTATTTCTTTATTTTTCTATTTCTCTCTCTCTCTCTCCTCATTCTCTCTCTCTCTCTCTCTCTCTCTTTTTTCTTTCTCTTGTTTTCCTATTATTTGTACACAGCTCATCTATAATTATTTACATATTTTACCTTCCTTTCCAACTTTCTTCCGTTCACTTTTTGCTCCATTCATTTTTTTCCCAACATTCCTTCGTACCAACTCTCTATTTTTGCTCCTCTCTTGGCTCCATTTCTTGCTTTCCAATAAAATATTCTTATTTCATATTTTAAAAGCATGCTGATATTTGTTGGGGTTTCCACATTCAGATGCAAACACAGACACACGATGTCATCGTCATTTTGCTTTTTGAATACAAACCCGATGGGACGATACACGTTGAACTACACACAACTTTAAATACGAATAGGTGTATCGTATATCGCACTATGTTTATGTGTGCTTGCTAGTGCTTGTGTGTGTATCTATGAGTTTGTGTGCGCGTGTATGTGTCTCTGTGTGTCCTTTTGTGTGCGAGTGCCAGTGTGCCTGTGCGTGTGTGTGTGTGTATATGTGCGTGTGTGTGTAGCCTATCTTGCCTAATGGATGAATGCTTATTGACAAGAAGATTTTTTTAAACATTATCTTAAATGCATAAACATCAGTTTAGAAATTGAAAATAAATTTAAATAGTGCAGCTAACTGGAGGCAGTAACTTTCACTACAAACGAATGTGTGTGTGTTAACATGTGTTCGTGTGTGTGTGTATGTATTTTGTGTGTGTTGTGTGTGTGTGTGTGTGTGTCGGGCTAAACAAACATTCGTTTTTGTGGGTTGTTATGATGTTTTGTTGTTATGATCTGTTGTGCTGGTTTCACTGCAAACCTACTTATTAAAGTTGTTTAAAAATTTTTTTTTCAATATTTTCATTGCCTTTTTGCCTTTATGGATTTTGTGTTACTAGTGTTGTTGATGATCTAACGATTCTACAATTGCTGTTATTTTGTTGTTTTTGTTGTTGTTGCTATTATTCTTTGTTGTTGTTTTGTTGTTGTTAATGGGTGTTGTTATCAGACGTGTTGTTGCTGTTTAACTTGTGTTTAGTGCAGGATGTTTTGATAATGTAATTAAATTGTTTTATGTTTTTACAAGAATTTAATTTGGCTTTCTATACATTACTGTTGTTGTTGTTGTTGTTGTAGATTTTATGTGAAGTGTTGTGTGTGACGTTGTGTGTATGTGATACTTGCGTTCTTGTGATTATGTGTATGATGTTGTTGTATGTGATGTTGTGTGTGTGTGTATTGTTGTATTTTCTATATTGTTGGGAGCTTTGTTGCTGTGTCTATTTTGCTCCTGTTACATGCCTTCTTTTTGATCTAAATCTTGTTATCAGATACTGTTTTATGTTCTCCCATCATAAGTTCTTAAAAGGATTATTACATGCCTCAGATTTGTTTTTGTCATTTTGAATACTTGTAATCAACAATCATTTTTGTTTGTTGTGTTTCTCTTTTGGAATATTATTTAATTTTATTTTAATGACACAAAATTTTAAAGTGGCTGAATTTTTTTAAAATTATTAGTGAAAATTCAAATTGGATACCATGTTATAATTGTTGATTAATGAAGACTTTGAGCGTGAATGAGTTTAATAAGTTTAATCTTAAAAACAGTTTATAAGAAATGAATACAATTATTTATTTTATTTTCCAACTTATAATTGAATTGAAAATATTAACAATAGTTAAATTTTGTATCTAACTGAATGTTTGGTCTGTGCCACAAAGAGCAACAAACAGCATTGAAGACTGTCGAACCAGCAGCAGCTTCAACAACGAAACAAACAACAACAACAACAACAACAACGTCAGTTTTGTGTGAATGGCAGACATTTGAACCGCACTGTCCAGATCATCACGTGATCATCATCACTTCCGCCTTGTATGGACGCATGCGAAGCAACGATTGCATCTCATCTAAATACGGTCACGTGGGTTGTTGGGTGGATGTGACGTCACACTTGAATGGCCTATGTGGAGGCAGGACGAGCTGTCAGGTTTTGGTCATTAGTTTGTACCAGTTGCTCGTCGACTGTCCACGGGATTTCAAGGCTTTCCTCGATGCCACCTTCCAGTGTTTGCAGGGTGGGTCGGTTGTTTTTTGTTTATGTTTGCTTATATATTTACTTGTTGGTGTTGGATGTGTTGGAAATGGATTGCATTAACATCGGTACATTTTGTTTACAAACATGATTCATTCCCACATGCTTGCTCAGTGCTATCTATTGATCAAAACGATATTTGGGCTGTTTTTCAAGGTTTTTTTGTTTTAATTGTAAGAAAAATGTTGAGTGGTTTTGTTTTCATCATGTCTGAAAAGCGTTTCTAACGCTGCATTCAATGTTTCATAATGTTTCGTTTTGTCAAAATTTTTTCAACATTTGTTGTTGTTGTTGCTGCTGTTTTCTAACATCATTTTTGTTGTTGTTGTTAAAAATCTTTCGGTTTTGTTTCTATTGTTGGGTGCAATAAACAGATCAACATCAAACTTCCTCTGTTTTTTGATAGAGTTGTTTGAACATATTTTCAATTCCATTTTATATGAATGACTTTTCAATTTTTTGTTACAATGTGTACTAAAATAATTATTTAATTAATTTTTGCATTTGTAAATTATAACCACCAACGCTTAACTCTAACCCAACAAACACCAACAACACAACCAGCACATCACCGACAAGCATCAACAACACTTTCACCTCATCAAACATTTTTCCATTTTGAACAGTAATCAGGCCAGTGAACAATCAATGCTCACACCTTCCAAACAACAACATCGTCGACAACAACACTGATAAATATTTGCTGCTAAGCAACAGCACGACTTCCGGTTACCTGTCTAATTTGGTGTCACGTGACGCCAATGCCAAAAAAAACTGTCATTGGTTCATTTGGCTTCAACATGATTACCAAAGAATAAATTTAACTTTTATAATTTTTAACATAACATCAAACAACAAGAACGACGACGAAGACAGTTTTTCTTCGAACAGCAACTTCATGTACCACAGCCACAACAGCCCCACAACCAAATCTCGCTATAAAACTTACGTCATAAAAAGTTTTAACAATAAGATCGAGGACAATTTGATTACAAACAACAACAACAACAACATAAACAATGACATTAACAACGTCATTTACAACTCTAACAGGAATAGTCACAACAACCACAACAGCCACAGCTACAACAACCACAACGACGATGATGGTGCCGGCGAAATTTCTTGCATTCCCCTAGCAAGCCTCGCAGAAATAAGAATGGTGATTGAGGGAATGAAGGCGAGTGCAGTGAAAGAGAAAATGAGATATGTGTGTGTGGAGGAGAGATGGAGAGATAAAGAGGATGAAAAGAGGGAAGGTGGTGGCGGCTTCAATTTCGTTAGCAGGTATGGCATTAGTGGTGTTGAAATAAAAATGTTTGACGACCACAATAAAAACATCAACGATGTAAAAAGCGCTAACCACTATGCCGACATCAACAACAACAGCAACAACATCAACAACAACATCAACTTTTTACAACTGAAGATGGCTTATTACCTGATCAAAATAGAAGGTTCTTATGGAAACTTTTTAGTTTGATTTTCATCGTATAATGTCTATCACAACATCAATTGTTCTAAAAAGTTTCGATAATATTGAAATAAAAAAATTATTATTAAATAGAAACGTACTTTGAATATTTTAATAAAGTAACATTCAAAAAAGAAACACATTTGGAAAACACCATTTACAAAATAGTTTTGTATATGTGATGGTTGCAAATAATAACTTTTGCAATTCCTCACGTGGGACGGTTTGAAATGAAAAATTAAAACAAATACCTGACAAATTTTTTTACTGTTTAAACTTTCTTTATTAGTTAATTAAAAACTAGTTAAATATTTTCAACAGATATTAAAAAATTAATCAATTGTAATAATTTTTTTATATGAAATTTTATTGTAAACATGTACATACATATAATTGCAAACTTCCAAAACTTCACAATTTAAAATTACTTCTCCGTGTTCTGAAAAGAGTTTGTATGCTTCTCACCTAATTTTCAAATTATCGCAGAATATTTCAACGATTTCAACCCTAAAATAATTTCTTTCTTTTCAACCAATGAACATATTTTTCAATGAAATTATCTATTCATTTTTTGATTAATTTGACAATAAAAAAACAACTTAATTTAAATTAAACGGAGAACCTCAACATGGTAATTTGTAGTGATCGGATGCCCTCCATATCCCCTTCCTCCCAACTCCTGGTCTCGCATCATTGGTGAAGTTATGACGGTCACGTGCAACGAGACAGGTGAGTACTTCCGGTTGACCTGCAGCGAAGGTCAGTGGAAAGGTCAAGCTGATAATTGTTCGTCTGTTCTTTTCAATCAAGGTTGATCTTTTTGGTTTTAAATTTTTTGGGCGCTGCAGTTCAACAGAGCAATTGTTGTTGTTGTTGTTGTTGTTGTTGTTGTTGTTTTTATTGTTCATGTTTCTCTACATTATATGTACATACAATTTAGTTTATTTTTCTGTTAACTTGCACTACACATGCTCATACTGCTATGTAGAATAACTGGTTTATTATATACTTGGTGTTGTGGGATATGTTTGCAAATGTTGTCCACAATCTTATGCGCTGCACGATTACTTACCTGTTTGTAATGATCTGCATACACAATTGAGCACACGTAGAAATTTTCCTGCTAGCGTGCAAGCTGGAACAAAAGCAAATCCCATTTTGTAACTATTTAAATTAATTATTTCTTGAATAATTATTTAAATTTTAAGTCGTATCTAGATAGATATTGCTATCAAATTGACTAACATAGTCGTTATTAGTTAACGGATGATGACTTTTTCAAACCACATCAATCCGTGATATGAAAAACTACTAGTTTTGAAATGATTGCAAAACAAATGAAATACAAGTTATTTATAGAAGAGTACAGTAATTATATAAATACTCCCCCCACTATACATCACTCAATGAGCATGAGCAATAAGTGGATAACTTTTGTCATTACGAGATTTTCATTAAAAATTGCAACATTCGTTGTCGTCATCATCATCGTCGTTATCATCATTATCACTGCCACTAACAAGCAACAATAATAATCATGATCATCATTATTACCATCACAACACCATCATCATTATGAACGATGACCACAACAACAATATTAATAATAATCATAATCATCATCATCATCATCATCATCATCATCATCATCATCATCATCATGACCAACCACCCCATTAAAGATGTTGACAGGTCGGCATATGATTGGTTGAGCGAGGGATCATTGCATCAAGGTACGTGTGACGTCATATCTTCGATTGTTGAGTCACGTGATTCATAACTATCGAAAAAAACATCAACACACAAATAATAGTGAAAAAATAAGGAAAATATTATTATAAATTCATAATTTTTGTAATATAAATTATAAAAAAATTTATTTTCACGTTGGTGTACAATTGAAAGTTACACTGAACATATAAACTAGTTAAGTTTGTAATCAGTTTAGTTTGAAGCTTTGAAACAAGAGTTATGTTGCATAAAATACATAAAAATTGCACAACTTGTGTTGGCATCATTACAACATTTGTGCAAAAAGATGCTGTCAGTTGTCCATTCATTCATGATTTTATGTATCATACTAAAATTTACACACAACAGCATTTAACAGCATCAAGCAACAAACACACAAACAAACAAACAAACATAATAATGAACGAACAAACTAACAGTCAGTCAAACATACAGGCAAACAAACAAACAATAAAACCGTAACATGTTTTTCACTTGCAAAAAGGTTTGCTGCTGGTAGTTTCGTTGGGGGTGTTGATCGGGGTTGCCACGGGGGTCCTCATGTTGCTGGCTGTCCTCGCCTACACAAAAAAGTGAGCGTTGTTTTCGTTTAAGATATTCTTGTTTTTTGATTGCAATTATTTTGATTCTCTTGTATGGAATCATGTTTCTCAATAATTTATATAAAAAATTATTTCGTTGAAAATCTCAATAATTTTCGGAACTTTCATGGATTTTTACGGCACATTTTTATTAAATTACCATTTAAACAAAACAATGTTTTTGAATGTTAGAAACTTTATTTTGGGTTTGGTTTGCACAAAAATTAAATTAGCAGCACTTATCCACTTATTTCCTTCCATTTCTGTCAATGTCAAAACGTCGTTGGAAAATTATGTGGTGTTGTCGGAGGTTGGATAACGTGATTTGAACATAAGTGCTCGTGTTATTGTTTAATGGATCGGTCTAAATCGTTTGTCGTTCTGTCGTCTCTGCGTTGTTTGTCAGTGTTTGTGATGTTTGCTGTGTTTGTGATGTTTGCAGTGTTTGTGATATTTGCAGTGTTTGTGATGTTTGTCAGTGTTTGTGATGTTTGTCAGTGTTTGTGATGTTTGTCAGTGTTTGTGATGTTTGTAATGTTTGCAGTGTTTGTGATGTTTGTGGTGATGAGTTCTTAAAAAACTTCGAAGATGTTGCTCAACGGATGAACTCTGTTGATGATTTTCCTGACTTGTGTGATTTTTTAGTTAAACTATTCCACGGAACTCCATCTGCAGACATTAGCCACCCTTACATTGCAATTTCACAGTCCACGCATTAAAACCAATAATAACAAACGACAGCCTCAAAAGCAAAGACCAATGCACTACCGAATGATTGTTTTCAAGCATGTTTCCTAATGGCAAGCAACAAATTAAAAACAAGACGACTCACCTCACGAGAGGTTTTTATTTTTTTGAACCACAAGGCGAAAGTTGCGCAGAATAAGAAGCAGGTCAGCTTATGCATTGGCCACCGGAAGCTACTACCACCACGACAACCAGTCACATGGCCAACACAGTTACGACGATCCATATCATTCTCAGAGTCATCATCATCATCACAGTCATCAGAATCATCACCAGGATCATTCGTCCCGGCATGCACCTCAGCCTCCCCCACACCGCCACCCACTCACGCATCGTTATGATGATGAGATCCTCTACGCTCCCTACAAAATCCCCTCTTGCGTTGACGAACTGTTGAATGTCGACTGCAACATCAATGCACTGACCTGCAAGAACAACATTTGTTGTCACAACGACCTAAGTAGCAACATCAACAACAACATCAATAGCAGTAACAACTTCTGCAGCCCCAGCAACATATCTTCAGGTGCACTAACAAATATCTCACCTTCCACATTGACAACTGAACAGATGAAACCTCAAAAAATCTACGCTGAAGACAAACACTGGACTGCCAATAACTTCAACAATCTTAGCACAACTCAAAACATTAGCCAAACCATTAGTACTACCAACAACAAAACTGATGACAACAACAACGACGACAGCACCAACATCATCCACAACATCAGTAATTGTAATCATGTTAGCGATTTAAAAAAGGATAACACGACTGACAATTTCAACAAAAGCACGGACGGCAAAGTTCAAAACATTACTATCAACAACGACATTAACGATAAAAACATCGCCAACAACAAAAATCGCAACGACTTGTACGGTAGGTTATCACCGGACCCTTTGTTGCTGATGCAATTTGTCCAAGAAAATAGCAGCAACTACAACAGCAGCAACAACAACAATATCATCAACAGTAGCAACAACAACAACAAAACAGTCAATATTCCAGACTTTTACACAATGGTAGGCGCTGTTACAACATCAGCCGCCAGAAGCGGTCCATGCAGTAGTTACGATTGTGTCGCTCTGACGGCAGCTGCAAACAACAACAACACTATTATCACTTCTATAAGCAATAACAGCACAATTAACGATATAGATTTGGAGGTGGATCGAAGAAGGAATGATGACACAATTGGCGACTGTCGACTTACTGAAAACCTTCCCAACTGCCCTATCAGCAGTAACGTCGAAATCTTCAAATTTATCAACAACAAACATTTCAAGAGCATCAACAACAACAAAATAGAAACTGAAAATTTTATTAAATCTCCAGACAACAAGAAAGAGGTTAATATATTTTCAAATACAAATAATTTAACCCTTATCAAAGATGAGAACATTAATGATACGAACAACAAAACAAACTACAACAGACGTGCGGACAATATCAAAAATGTTAAGAACGAAAATAACATCGCAAATAACAACAACAAGAACAACCGCAACAACGACAACCGCAACAACAGCATTAAAGACAGCAGCGTTGACGTCATAAACATTAATTTAGCAACAAAACCTGCCTCAGAGAGAAGTTGGGTGTGGAGTACGTGGAACAAAAAATCAACACATCAACAACAACAGCATCAACACCATCAAGATCTTCCTCAATATCATCTAAACACGAAATTAGTGAATAAAAAATCTAAATTACAAAAGATGTTCTCGTCTCTATCTTCATTTACGCTAAACAGCGGCAGCTGCAACAACAGCAGTGTCCACAGCAGCACAACTTCAACTTGCAAGAAAGGTAGCACAAGAAAGAAGCAGAACTCAGTGTCCAACAGCCGAAATATTCATTATTCGAAGCTCGTCAAAAAACCAATTGACAGAATAAACAGAAAGCAGAGCACTGAAATATCAAATAACTGCAGTAGCGAAATTAAAAACAATCGCAACCGCACTAGCGACGACAACGTTGTTCATAACATCATCAACAACAACAACAACAACAACAACAATTCCAACGATGATGCCAAATTAAAATACGACCAACTAACTACATTCCGATGTGCAACGAGTTTACTTAGCAACTCCAGCACCAGCCAGAACAACAACAACAACATCAACAACAACAAAAACAAAAGCAGCATTAGTTACAGCAGTTACATTAACAACAACAACAACAACACTAACAGATCTAACAACATATTGGTACCACTGACGAGCGCAAGCATTACAAACGACTCCCTGCCTTATTATCATCACAGGTTCAACTCCGACAATCAATTTCATCAACAACATCATCAACAACAACATCATCAACAACACCATCATCAAAAACAACATCAACAACAACAACAACATCGTCAACAACAACATCAACAGCAACAAAAAAGCAGCGACACCAATGACAATTGTTTGACATCAGGATCATCATCAATAGCAGCAGCACTGTGTTATCATCAGCAACATCAGCATCATCATCTGCAACAACAACAGCAACAACAACAGCAACAACAACAACATTGCAACACAGATGATGATGACAGTTTATACGGCTGTCGTCATCATCAATCACGTGATATACTTCTACAATCACCATTATCAACACCATCACAACAACATCAACAATATTTAATATCGCCATACCATCATCGTCATCATCGTCATCATAATCAACTTTGTCACCATTACTCATCTGATGAAATGATGATTGACGAAAGAAGTTGTTGTGATGATGATGGTGATGATGATGATGACGACGATACCGAATCTAACTACGATTTATTTTCTCATCATTGCTCATGCATGTCTAACATTTCAAATAACATCAGCAACAACAACAACATCAACAAAAACTACAACAACAACAATAACAACAACAGCATCAACAACAACAACATCAACAACAACATCAACAACAACATCAACAACAACAACTGCAATGATGACGATAAAAATAACACTTTGAACAATAACAGCACAACAAAAAGACACAACAACAACGATAACATAATTAATAACACCAACAAAGGCAGCAACATATCAAACGTTAGTGCAAAAAATAGTATTAATAGTAGCATCAACAACAACAACAACATCAACAACATCAGCAACAACAAACCTGACCTAGTTATTCCACCTGCATTACCAGCCAAACCGATGCATTTGTTACTTCAACGTAATGTCGTCATGCAACAACAATATCAACATCAACAACAACAACAGCAACAACAACAGCTTCAACAACAATATCAACAACAACATCAACAACAACAACATCAGCAACTTTCTTGCCCTTCGTGTAAAAAGCATTACTTAAGATCATCATCCGTATTGTGAAATTGAAGAAAAGAATGGAATGATGAAGATGATGATGGTGAAGATGTAGATGATGGTGATGATACTAAAAACGATGTTGATGACGATGATGACGAGGCTGAGATGGTGATGATGATGAGAATGGTGATGAAGATGATGATACAAATGAAGGTATGAAGATGATGAGAAAATGGCTGATAAAGATGGTGATAATGATAATGCTGCTGATGTTGATCATGATGATTATGATGATGATGGTGACTCTTACAATAATGTCAATAATGATGATGATAATGATGATGATGATGATGACCTTAATATCGTTGTTGATGATGATGATAACAATTACGTGGTGACGATGTTGCTGATTGTGGCAGTCGGGATGAGAATGATGATGATGATGTGGACGATGATGATGTGAAACACTGAACAATGAAATTCAGATAATGATGACAATGATGATTACGATGATGACGACGACCATGAAGATGATGATGATGATGATGATGATGATGATGATGATGATGATGATGATGATGATAAAATCAACAATTATGATGATGATGATGATATTTGATGATGATGAT